>NC_134855.1:55855971-56220137 GCF_049852395.1 Peromyscus maniculatus bairdii
TCCCATGAAGTAAGACCTTATTACAGCTAGCTATCCTTCCCTATACTCCCTCCTCCGCCATGCCTTAGTATTTTACTGTAAATTCCATACATGAATATCAATTCTACACCCATCCCTTCACCTCCAATTTTTTCCCACTCACCCCGAATAATAAAAAGAAATTAAAAGGAAAGGACATGGCTACTCCTAGGTGTGGTGGGGGTGGGGAATTCATTATATATTCACTGGAGAGCATAGCCAGAGGCAGGGACGTAGGGTTCAGAGGATTCAGGGTGGACACAGCCTTAGCCATGTGAGGAGAGGCTTGGGAGGGGAACGAGGTACAGCAGCCAGGAGGCCCAAAAGACAGTTGACAAGACCAAAAAAAAAAAAAAACAAAAAACAAAAAACAAAACAAAACAAAAACAAAAAAAACCAAACCAAAAACAACAAAACAAACAAACAAAAAAAAAACCAAAAAAAAAAAGAAAGAAAAGAAAAGAAAAGAAAGAAAGAAAAAGAAAAAGGAAAGAAAAAAAACAGGTAACCAAAATGGTTGGGTTATATAGAGAAAAGCAGCTGGGAGAAGGCAGCTCCTGGGCTGGAGACTTTAGGGTAGGAGGCAGGGTATCCAAGCCAGGAGGACCCTGAAACAGGTAAGGGCTGGGGTTGTCAGATGATGTTTGCTTTGATATGTTAAATAGTCATCTCAGCTGTTTGTCCCAGGTTTTGAAACCTAACAACCCCACTTTTCCCTCCCAGATTTCTGTGTTCTCTGTCTCTGTCTCTGTCTCTCTGTCTCTCTCTCTCTCTTTTGAAATCCACACTTTGCACTACCTATATATGCCTTGCTTTCTTACACACTCCAGGATCACCTGCTGGGGTGTCACCACCCCCAGTCTCACATCAATGATCACTCCAGAAATGTCCCCACAGGCTTGTCTATAAGCTACACTGGTGGGACATTTTCTTAATTGAGCTTCCCTCTTTTCAGATGACTCTAGCTTGTGTCAAGTAACAATAAACTAAGCAACACAACATGTATATGCATATATTTTAAGATGGTTCTGCAGTAGTAAGTTTCCATATGGCGTTTCCAAAAATTTGACATTATCCCAGTTAGAGCAGCTAAGATCCAAAAAAACAAATGCCAACAAATGCTGGTGTGGATGTGGGGAAATAGACCACTTATTCATTGCTGGTGGGTGTGCAAACTGGTACAGCCACTATGGAAATCAGTGTGGAGGTTTCTCGAGGAAGCTGGGAATAGATCTACTATAGGACCTAGTTATACCACTTCTGGGCATATATCCAGAGGCTCTACATCCTACCACAGAGATACTTGCTCATACATGTAATTGCTGCTGTATGCACAGAAACCTAGAAATGGAAACAACCTTGATGTCGATCAGCTGATGGATGGGTAATAAAAATGCAGAATACACAGTGGACTATTATTCATCTGTAAAGAAAAATAAAATTTATGGGTAAATGAATGGAGCTGGACACCATCATTAAGAGTAAGGTAACAGACCCAGAAAGACAAATATTGCATATTCCCTCTCACATATCAATGCTAGATTTGAAACTTTAGATATGTATGTTAAATTGGGGTACCCATAGACGTCAGGAAACTATTAATGGACCATAGGAGGAGCTTCTAAGGAAGGGGGAGAGAACATGTGGTATGAAGGGAGAAAGGGGAATAATGGAGCAGGAAGGGTTAAATGGGGTCAGGGATGGGAGGGTAGGGTGGAGGGAGTCTTATAGGGAAGGATAACTAACCATAATAAGGTCTTACTTCATGGGCAGCATTGATAAAACCCTTATGAAATAGCTAAGGGAATTTTACTTTCCTTCATTCTGATAGTAGTAGTAGTGTATTAAATTGACCACAGCCATTTGGTCTTATTTCTGAATACATTTCCGTTTTATTCTAAGGTTTAAAGGAGAACTCCTGTTTGGGCAGCAGGGTAGTGTAGTGTTGGTGTCCCTTCCCTAGACTTGGTCTCAGAGCCCAGCAAGAACTCTGCTTGGTGCTCCGGACTAAGAATGTACTGTGGGCACAGTCTCCTGTGTTAGGCTTGCTTTAAAAACTTCAGCTTGCACCAAAGAAACAATTTAGGACTTCCAGGGCTCTTTTCTGCCCTGAAGTGGATGAAAGATTTAATCAAATCCAACTGTATGAACCAAGGTCCCGTGAAAGAAAAAAAATAATTGTAATAGACTTAAACAAACAAGGATGTTTTCAATGTGATTCTTTACCCAGAGAACTTTCTGTTTTAATGTTGTTTTTCTATGAAGATACATGATAGCTCATTTCTCCTCTCTTCTGAAGTTATTTCAAATCCTTAATTTAGTACAGCACGTCTTAGGAATTGAGTTCTCTCTAACACATAAGAATCAAGAAAATGCATAAGAATCAAGAAAATGCTATTTTTATCCTTTCCTTACTTTCACAGGGATATAATCTTCTCATAAATTCATATGAATAATTTCTCCCTTTTAGACAGGATATAATTTGACAAGTCAATAATGCAGTGAAATTAAATGGGAAGGGTTGCCTTTGCAAATAGGTATTATGTAAACACACACCAACAAGGGTTGACTTCTATGTGGAGAGCAGTGGTGGGTGACTTTAGTGACCGACATTAACTGTGGAGGCCAGACAGATGGGGAGTGATCATTACTTTGGAATGCTAAACTGACATGAAGATCTTTGGTATTCTCTTTTCCAGTGAAGGCTGGATTCCAGCTTGGAGAGACTATAAAAGGTAGACGATAGAAGGTAGACATCAATTTTGCGGTTGTTACAGAGGGAGGGCAGAGTTGACACACAGATGGGGGTCTGGAAATGTGTAAGGGTAGTTAAGGTCGTCACTATGCCGGGAGACTGTTTTTGGCATTTTGGAGGAGATAGGCGATAGGGAGTGTGCAGAGGGTGCTAACTGTGTGCAGGGTTCAAGGAAGAGCTTTCCCACCTAAATGCCCCTGGAGTACCACGAGAAATTTAAATTATACTATCATTTTGGTTTAGAGGGATGGATTTCTACTCCCCCCGCCCCACTTTACCCAATCCAGGCGGAGGGTGGGGGTGGGGGGCGCTCTTGAAAAAGATAAGTTTAAGGAACTAAAGGATTACCCTTGCTTCCCAAATCCACTTTGTAATATGTCTGGTCCCATTACAATTACACCTAAGAACACATTTAATCTAAGTACAAAATAGATATAAGCCTGTTTTTAAAAGCTAAGAGTACAGATTCCTGGAAGTGGATAGTCTTCTATTGATTTTTAATAATACTTCTTTTCCAGGCTGCCTAAATCTCAAATGATCACATTAGTCACACTGCAAAGCTAAAGCTTCGACTCACTGTTGAGTGAGTCAATTCATCTCACATGTTGGATGTTTTAACAAGTGCTCAGTGCTTATGTAACCCACATGTAATAACTTAAGAGTGCTCCTGGAACTATTTTTGACAGCTTCCATAAAAACACTTTAATTGGGGTAGCCAGCAGCTTTTAACTGCCACAGGGGATGTTTTGATATGGGAAGTGGGTGGAAACCAAACAAAAGCTTCACTGAAGAGGGTTCTGATCTCTCCCTCAAACCTACCCCCACTTATGTTTTTCTTCCTGATGTTATTTCCAGAAAGCTGTTCTTTGCAGACAAATGTGAATGTTTCCAGAAAGTAAATAGTGCTGTGTTGTTTTTTTTTTTTTTTTAAATGAAAGCAGAAGAAGCAGGAGAAAAGTTTGAAGGAGGCAAAATGGAGGTGAAGAGGAAAATGGAATCCAAGAGCAGAGAGCAAAGGTGAGACCAAGGGAACTGAGGGAGTGTGAGGAGAGGAATGAGTGAAGCGGTGGCTGTGGAGCTCTGAGTCAGAGGCTGGCCACAGTGACCATCATAGCCTCATGGGGCAAAGACAAAAGGAATCTTCTTGGGGCACAAAGGGGTTGATCGGATAAACGCTGTACACCATGTCCCAGCAGTGACTGGGAAACAGAAGAAAACATACTAACCAAGGCTGTCTGCAAATGTTGGCCTCTGTACAGGAAGAGCAGGAGAGCAATTCCAGGCTACAGGGGGCGGTGGAGCATGGTGGCAAATACATGATGGCTACAGCCAGAATGTGTAAATCCAAAGTTATTACTTGTTCATTATCACATAATACATGGAAAGATCACTTAGTGTGGTTTCCGTGGATACTTAGCTGGGTCCTCTGAGTCTTCATCTCACAGACCACAAGGTTGCTTCCAGCCGTTGCCTGAATCTTTGCCTCTAGAAAATTCATCTGCTGAAATCCTGCACTCCAGAAGGCGACGGCATTAGAAGATGGATGGGAGCTGTTAGGAAATGACTATGTCATGGAGGAGAGCCCGCAGGAATGGGGTTAGTACCTTATATAAGAGGCCCAAGGTGTCTGGTTTGCCCTTCCATCATCTGAGGACACAGCTAGAATGTGCCATCTATGAGAACAGCCAGCCCTCACTGGCTACAAAATTGGCTAGTTCTTTGATGTTAGACTGACAGGCCTCCAGAATTGGGAGAAACAAGCGTTTGTTGTCCTTTGGTTTTGCTTTTCATTTGTTTGTTATTTATAAATCACCCAGCTTATGGCATTTTTGTTTTGGCAGACCAAACAGACTAATAAGGCACATCCCTGGGTTTACTCCTGTGGTGGCTGGCACCTCTCAGGTCCTCCCTGGCTGTTATTCAAGGACTCTCCTTGCTGCTAATTTGGAACTCTTGCTAGATAGCTCCCGAGATGCTTCATTGGAATGAGCTGGTAGAAAAGGACAAGAGGACATTACTTAATCTCAGCCGAGATATCCTGCCATCCCTTTTTACAATGCTCTTTGTTAGGACTGTGGTGGTGGTGGTGAGGGGGTGTGGGGGTTGAAAGGAATCCCCTCACTGTCATTGAAATGAGTCAACAGCAGGAGGGGAAAACAAATAGGGAAAATCCACAGCATGGGAAAGATCTTCAAATAAGATCTGAGGGTAGGTGGAGGTGGAGACATCTTTTCCAGCTACAGAAAGTTACAGACACTTGGGAGAGGTGGGTTACAGTACGTCACACGGTGTTGCTTGCCAGCTGTGAGAGAGATAGGGGCAGGAATTCATGGTGGAATAAAGGCTATGCTCTTTAGTATGATTCTTCTCTAATGTTTCACTCTTTTCTGGGTTTTGATGAGAGTTTTGGGAGGAACTGCCTTCCCTTTATTTTTAAAGTTTACTGCTGCTGCCACTGTCTTTTTTTCTTCAGAATTACCCCTTCTCTGTCAGATATAAGAGCATCTCACCTAGCACTTGAGTGAAGGAGACGAGACCAAAAGGACCTTCGCTGAAGGCAGCAGCTCCGGGAGTCTTGGCATGCCCATGTGCCAGTGCTGAGTCCTGATACTAAGTGAATGAGAGCAAAGTTGCTCTCGTTTTGGCTTGGCCTCCCCCAGAAAGCGTTGACAGACTTGAGGACACTGTACAAATCAAGTCACTCATGCTGAGGAGCCATCAAACCAAAGTCAATCTGTCAACGGACCAACCTTTAAAGAAAAGAAACATTCAGATTTCCCAAATGGGCTAGTTTCATGGAACCTGAAACAACCTGATGTTACCAGTCAGTTACTTTTCTGTCCTGTTTTCCTGTCTGAGCCTTACAGGAATGTAACTTTGAAAGAATTGATCCATTTCTCCCCTTGATTCTGTTTTCTTCAGCTCTTTCTGACTCTGGTGATGCCCTCTATGGCTCAGCTCAACATTATACTCATTCTAATTTATGGGCTAATGTGTTCCCTGATTGTAGAATTGTAAGTAAAGCCAATTAATGTCATTGTTGTTGTCGTCGTCGTCGTCGTCATCATCATCATCATCATCATCATCATTTTCTTCCTCCTCCTCTCTCTTCTTCTTCCTCCTCCTCCTCCTCCTCCTCCTCCTCCTCCTCCTCCTCCTCCTCCTCCTCTTCCTTCTCCTCCTCCTCAAGTCACTAGGGCCATCCTGTGCACAGGAGAGGGAAGGATAAACTCAAGGGCCTCTCAGGAGTCTCCTTTACCACAAATACAAGGAAACATGTTGTGGAATAGAATATTTGTTTAACTAAGTAAAGATGTGTTACATTTGTTTGTGTTGCAGAATAATTACTGGGTAAAGATGTATTACATTTGTTTATGCTGCATTTGTTTAATTATGTAAAGGTATGTTGCATTTATTTTACCTTGCCTGCCTAAGGCACCTGGTTGGTCTAATAAAAAGCTGAATGCCAATAGCTAGACAGTAGAGGGATAGGTAGGGCTGGTGGTAGAGAGAATAAGTAGGAGGAGAAATCTAGGTTCAAGAAAGAACAAGGGAGAAAAAGACGGAGACGCCAGGGCCAGCCAGCCAGGCAGCTGCCAGCCAATCAGACATGGAAGAAGCAGGAAAGTAGGACATACAGAATGAAAGGTAAAAAGGCCCAAGACAAAATGTAGATAAAGAGAAACAGGTTAAATTAAACTATAAGAGTGAGTTGGACAAGCATAAGATAAGGTCAAGCATTCATAATTAATAACTCTCTGTCTTATGATTTTGGGGCTGGTGGTCCAAGAAAGCTGGCTACAAACTTACCAAGCTTTCATTTCCTTTATTCCAAGAAAAAGTAAATAATATCTTCTACAACATTAAATGGGACAATAAGCAATATTAGAGCCAAGATAATGCATGCCAAATAATGAGTATGGACCTTACACAAGCTATTTTAAAATACCATTTTTTCCTCCTAGAGATTTTCTTTCCCATTCCTTCACGCAACTGGTTTCTTTTGATCATTGCTTTGGGGGAGAAATAGAGAAGAACGAAGAGCTGAAGGTGCCTGTTCCCACTTGACTCCCATTCCCCAGATCCACATGGAAATGGAAGGTGGGGGAGAAGTCAAATATTTGGGGGAACCTGTATAGGATTAGTCCCTAGAAAGAACTGTGTGAACATGAACTTCTCCCAGCTCAAATCATAACAGGTACAGCAAATGTCTTGGTTTCTATTGCTGTGAAGAGGCACCATGTGCTGTGGGACGGTCTGTATGTCAAATTGCTCTGATTGGTCAATAAATAAAACACTGATTGGCCAGTGGCCAGACAGGAAGTAGGTGGGACAAGGAGAGAGGAGAATTCTGGGAAGCAGAAGGCTGAGGCAGAGAGACACTGCAGCCGCCGCCACGACCAGCAGCATGTGAAGACGCCGGTAAGCCACCAGCCACGTGGCAAGGTATAGATTCATGGAAATGGTTAATTTAAGATAAAAGAACAGTTAGCAAGAAGCCTGCCACGGCCATACAGTTTGTAAGCAATATAAGTCTCTGTGTTCACTTGGTTGGGTCTGAGCGGCTGTGGGACTGGCGGGTGACAAAGATTTGTCCTGACTGTGGGCAAAGCAGGAAAACTCTAGCTACAACCATGACCATGGCAACTCTTATAAAGGAAAATGTTTAATTGGGTGGCTTATAGTTCAGAGGTTTAGTCCTTAGTCCGTTATTATCATGGTGAGACAGGGTGCTGGAGAGGTAGCTGAGAGTTCTACATCTTGACTTGCAGGCAACAGGAAATGGTTTAGGGCACTGGGCATGGCTTGAGCATATATGAGACCTCAAAGCCTGCCTCTGCAGTGACATACTTCCTCAACAAGGTCACACCTCCTAATAGTGCCACTCCCTATGTGCTTATGGGGGTCAATTACATTCAAACTACAACAGCATACAAAAGAGACCTGTGTGTGTGTGTGTGTGTGTGTGTGTGTGTGTGTGTGTGTGTGTGTGTGTGCTTTAATAAGCTATTTGGTAGAAATTAGAATTAGGGCCATGTAAGAAAATGATCAGACTATATCACAGAGAGAAGGTATCTACAATCTCCCTTGATCCCGCAGTATGTGCTCTGTAAGCCTTGGATTAAGTCTCATGAATTTGCCCAGCAAAAGCAATAATGGGGATTTTGTTACCTGGTTTAGGCTTAGATTGAGTCAAAATTTAATATCATTTGGTAGTGTGTTTTAAGTCCTGCATCTATAGTCAGCAAGCTCATTAATTCTATATTAGAAGATGATAAAATTTTGTCAGACTGCTTTAGGAAATCTCTCCTCTAAGAATTATTGTTCTGTATATCAGGAAATTTCAGAATTAAAAAAAAAAAGGTTATGGCTTTGATCTATAATTAGAAATTATCAGGCACAGGGCAGAGAGGCACTATATGGAACATGAAACTTAGGGAATTGAATTATTTTTTCCTTTCACATTTTCTGTATAGTTGAGAGCTTTTGTGGTAGGAACGATCCAAGACTGACATAATGAATCTTTGATCAGTTTTCCTCGTGGTTCTGAAAATCCTTAATGGCATAAAACCCTGCAGGGTTAGGTAGTGGCTAAGGCTGCTGGCCCGAGGCAAAGCTGTCAGAATTCACCCTTTGCCTCTGCCACTTACAATTTGATTTAATTAGTCAAACCTGCTTGGTATCACTATGAATTAGTTACTTCTTACCTTCAAACAATAACAAGCATCCTAACCTGTAGAGCAAGGATAATAACATTACTTCAGTTATATAGTTATTGTGAGAAGCAAATGAGAAAATTTGTGAAAGTTCTGAAAACTAATTAGTATACATGACTGGCCTGATACACAGAAGCAGATTGTTGGTACCTGGCTTTTGCTCTCTGGTCAACTTTTCCTGCCCAGTTCCTTTTGCCATCTTGTAGACCCTTCATTGGATTTTGTTTTTCTTCTTCTTTTTCCTGCTTCACGTATGCCCGGAAGAGCAACAGGAAGCAGAACCTCAACTCCTGAAGCCCTACTGTAGAACTTCTTATAGAAGATGGGAGAGGAACATGTGAGACTGATACCAACCTGAAACACAGCATCAGCTGCCACAAACTGTTCATGCCCTTCTGAGAGGCTCCCCAGCAGACCATCTGTGCCCCTTGATCTGCCTTGCTGTCCACATGTGGAGCTGGTTCATTTCCCTCCTTGGCTCTGCCCTCTTGGGGTCCAACATCTAAACTCCAGGCAGTAGCTCAGTCTCTTTAGAACCAACATCTTGTTCCCTGGGAACATGGGGACATTTCTTTTGCCTCATCTCAGACATCTCTAGTCTCAATCTCTTCTTTATTTTAGATATCCCAATGGCTCATAAAAAACCCACTTTCACTAAATGCGTTGTCTTTCACTAAATGTTAATTTTCTCCCCCTTCTAAAACTGTCACAGATTTCAATCTGATTTTGACTATACCAAACTTCATTTAAAAAGAAGCTGGAGAGAGATGGCTTAGCAGTTAAGAGCACTGGATGCTCTTCCAGAGGAACAGGCTTTGATTCCCAGTACCCACAGGGTGGCTCTCAACCATCCTTATACAACTCCAGTTCCAGGGAATAAAACACCTCCTTCTGGCCTCCATGGGCACTAGGCATACACATAGTGCATAGACATACATACAAGCAAAACATCCATATACATAAGATACAAATAAATAAAAGTCCTATTTATAGCCCTATTATAATTCACAATTATTGTTCCCGGAGCAGAGAAAGGTAGGGAAGACAGTGAATCAAAATCACCCCAATAACTTACATCCTGTATCAAGTCCAAGACTTTTTTCATAAGCCATGGCTCTTTTGATTCAAAGCTTACTAGTTATCACATCTTCCTGTAGGAGGCCCTGTTCCTGATTAAACTCAACTTCCTGTAATGTATTGAGACTAAGGAAGTCACACTTTAGGTCTACTAACTAGTGAGGCCTGGGTGAGTTAGAATTTATTATCTGAAATAAAGGACTGGTTGGACATTTTCTTAGATGCTTCATTTGTGTGTGTGTGTGTGTGTGTGTGTGTGTGTGTGTGTGTGTGTGTGTGTGTGTAGAGAGAGAGAGAGAGAGGGGAGAGAGAGAGAGATGACACATTCATTCTAAAAAGAGAACTATTCTATGTGTATACAATTGGGAGCTTTCATTCAGGAAGATTAAATATGATGAGGACTCCAGCTGTGCTAGAATCATACGATATCATTGAAGTAAAACATGGACCACACACCACTGTGGCTGAGCTATCTGTGCAATGGATTTTGTAGACAAGTAGCCCCGATGAGGTGGAAAGGCATTTGAACTAATTTCTTCAGTTTGACGGGCTATATTCCCTTGCTCCTGAGTGGAGATTTGATGGCTGCTATGTGAGCCTAAGAGACAGCCTTCCTTCTACAACTTGTACCTAGAGGGGTCAGCATTGGAGCCTGTGCAATCTGGACCTCTAGAGCAAGAAGAGATGAATATCTCTATTCTGTTTATTGCCAAAGAACAAGAAGCAAGAGGCAGTTTAAGTACCTGAAAGAGAATGGCTTCTGCATATTAGTGTTGCCAGATTTGACAAGCAAAACTATATGACATCTAGTTATGTTTTGATTTCAGATAATTAGGGAGAACATTTTATATAAGTGTGTGTGTCTCATGCAGTATTTGAAACATGCTTGTGCTAAAAATTAGGCATTTTCATTTAACTTGTATCCTATAATGAATCTGGCACCTCTACTTTGGTGGGAACTAGGAGATTTACCCCCAAACTAGATTTAACCATACTAACTTAAAAATATTTAGAGTGGATGCCTTCCCTACGATTAGAAGCCAAATGTTATGAGAGTAATTTTGGCTTCTCACTCCTTGCTTACCAACAGCATGGTGATAGTGGTCATACACCGGCGCCTCGTATACAACAGTGCTCTCTACAAATAATTAGGAGGGGAGGGTGTGGAAAGACAGATTGTATCTTTTTGGTTGTGGGTCAAGGTGACCTGGTTTCTGTAATAACTATATTCTTCATGGCTTCCATATTTGTGTGGCAGATCTGTAGTAGTTAGGGCAATAGTCTGAGAGATTGATAGAGGTTCCAGATCCAAGTATAGAAACCACTTCCAGTGGGGCAGGAGAAAAAGTTGTTGGGCTTGGAGAAACATGCTAACCTGTGAATTAGGGGCAGGCTCTTTCTCATCCATGTTCCCTTCTCCCTGCCTTTCTCTTTCCTTTCTCTCTCCCTCCCAGTCACCCGTTCCTTCCCTTCAATCACGCGGTATCCGCTTTGCTCTGACATGCCATCCCCATTATGATCAACTGAAACAGGGTTTCTCTCTATAGCTTGGGAGCCTGTCTTGGAACTCACTCTGTAGCCCAGGCTGGCCTCGAACTCACAGAGATCCACCTGTCTCTGCCTCCTCAGTGCTAGGATTAAAGGCATGCGCCACCACCGCATGGCTAAAGACTCTGAAATTATTCATTAATTTTAAATAAATGCACTTTCAGGTTTATGAAAAAGGTATAAGAAAGATACAACAAACCCTTGTATAGCCCTAAGCAAAAATTCTCAGATTTCACGTTTGTTTTATCATTCTCCACCAGTCTCCCTTCTTTCCTATCTTCCTCTTATCTCTATTCCCACTCCAACCATTTGAGAGGAGGAGCTAAAAAGGAAACCAGTTTACACTTAAGCACTTGCAAATGTATTTTCTAAGTCAAAGATTGACTCTTAACAAAATCATACTAAAACGAACAAAGCCATGAAGTTGACACTGACACAAAACCAAACCAAACCGTCACTCAACAGACCTTTTGACAATTTCACCACTTTCCTCAATAATGCTGGTTGTCAGAAAAGGAAAATTTGGACCTCAGGTTGCTTTCAGGTGCCCCATCCTACCAGACTCCTTTAATTCCAAACAGTGTCTCATGTAGGCATGGTCTTTTGACTTTCATAATGTGACAATACCGAAGAGGATCATCAGTGGCTTTGTAGAATGCCCTGTAGTTTGAATTTGTCATGATTACATTTAGGTTATGTGCATTTTGTAAGGAATATCACAAAAGGGGTGTGCTTCTCCTTAGTGTATCAAATGAGAGGGTGTAGGCTGTTGATTTCATTGAGACAATTTTAAGTCTCAGCTGAGCTAAGCAGTCTACCCAGTGATAGAGTCGACTTACATTCTACTGCAAGTCTTCTTTTATTTTTATCTTTTTGGGTCCTATCAAATAATCCATGGACTAGCCTCTGAACATTCGTAGCGTACTTTATTAGATACAATTTCATTGCATGTGTCAACCTGTCCTCTTCACAATAGCCTTTAATTTTCATTTGGAAAATGCACCTTAGTCTAGGGGAATCAATTCCATACTTCACCTTGTCTAGGTCTGTGAAAGTATTGTTATCTCCTTGGATAATTGATTCAATCAAGGAATGTAACCAATATGGCCCAGCTGCTGGGAATCTTAGGTCTTTAAATTGTAGTGCTGTTTTGTTGTAGTCACTGTGGTATGAATGAATGTGAAGTCTGGATCCACTGTGGTTTTTCCTGATATGGGGTTGACCTGAGAACACAGATCACTGAGGGAGGAAATCTTTGAGAAATTTAGACTAGACACTTCATTGATTTTATAAATATCTAGACTACCCCAGACCTGCAGAATACTATTGAGCGGTTTCACAGATCTTCTACACCAAAGTTTTTACTGTCCAGTGTCACAGGAAACATGGGGGCTGTGGAAGCCCACAGTGACTCCACCTTGTGGCTTGATTCCATCTTGATTTAAGGTCAGAGAGTTCAAGCTTGTTATTGCTCCTCAAGCCTGAATAACAGGATGTTTGTCCAACTGTGTGGTTACTAGATGCTTTGAGAATTAAAGAGGTGTTTACACTTATTTGTTCCTTGAATCATGGTAAGGGAGTCTTTTGCCCCCCTTGCTTTGGGTATAAAAAAGCTATGAGAAATAAATTCTGGGCTGCTGTAGTATTCACTGAGAGCCCTCCCAATTCTATCCTGTGTCTCTGTCTTTTCTTTTATGTCTCTGTTTTTTCTGTCTTTTTTTAACCTTCACTTCCCTATTCCTGTACTGTTCACGGGTCAGCTGGTCCTGACAGGGGGCATCTTTGATTGTGAGGGATGATAGGCTACTTTTATCAGCATTTAGTTGGTTAGGGTTGGTAATTGCCCAGGCTAAAATATTAGTAGATTATTCTCTTTTTTTTTTTGTTTGTTTGTTTGTTTTTTTTTGGTTTTTTGAGACAGGGTTTCTCTGTGTAGCTTTGCGCCTTTCCTGGGACTCACTTGGTAGCCCAGGCTGGCCTCGAACTCACAGAGATCCGCCTGCCTCTGCCTCCCGAGTGCTGGGATTAAAGGCGTGCGCCACCACCGCCCGGCGTAGATTATTCTCTTATGGATAGTTAATTTTTCAGATTTGAATTGAGATTTTTCATCAGTTTGGACTGAAGTTATTCTAGCTTGCAAGGATATAACTTGGAGAGTTCTTATAGGTAGCAATGGGCAGAATATTCTCATTAGCATCTATTTTGATGCTTAGGTTGAATTCTATGCTAGTGATTAAATGCTTTGTATATTTTCTTTGTGACAAGACCCAGAATCCCTAGGTCTACTGTATTTGGAGGGAGATTTAGTGTTTACAATGCCAAGAAACTAGTCCAATTTTTGTTACAATAATGAAGTAGCTGAGGTATGCTACTTTATAAAGTAAATAGATTTAGTCTGCACATGATTCTGGAAGTTCTAAGTGTTGCAATGTTCTTTTATGATGGCTTGCTTGTTGATAGAGTCCACAGTGGTAGAGGACATTGGAGAGAGAGAGAGAGAGAGAGAGAGAGAGAGAGAGAGAGAGAGAGAGAGTCACACATGTGCCTGTTAGTTCTCTCCCTCATTTTATGAAGCCACTAGGAGTCAATCATGAGGACCCTGCTTTAATGACTTTGTATCAACTTAATCACTTCCCAAAGGCTCTATCTCTTAAACACACCATTATCAGAAAACCTTTTTATTCTTATAATAACTTACAATAGGGATGAAATTCTAGCACCTGAAGCCTTGCATGAATGTACTCCTGTCACCAGGAAACTCCAAGAGGTTTAGGAGCTCTGTACCAGATATCCGGCCTTAGCTCACTTGTGCCACCATCACGGAATCCCACAGACTAGGGGATTTATAGAGAAGAAAATTATTTCTCACAGTTCTGAAGATCTGGAAGTCCAAGATGAGGACACCAGCATTTATGTCTGGTAAGGGCCTTATTTTGTCTGTGTGGTGCTGGAGTTCTAACGGGGAGCTTCACATTGCCAAACATGTTCTCTATCACTGAGCTGCATAGCCATCTCATCCACGTTCTTACTGCATCCTCTTGTGGCACAAGGTGAAAGGACTGAGGAGCAGGCAAGTGAGGAGCATTTCCTTCAACCCCACGACATTGTCAAACAGTCCTAACCTACTTAGGAAGGTAAAAAGTCATGTCCTACTCATCTCCCAAAGGCCCCACCTGCTGCTACAGTTTCACTGAGGGTTGAGTCTCAAAATGGATTTAGGAGAAGACACCATTATTCAAGCCACAGCATGCTTCTGTTACTTAGGAAACAACACATGTCTCAGGAATTCTGTTTTGAGAATCCTGTACAACAAAGCCACCTCTGGAGGCATCACCATCCCTGAATCAAGCTCTACTATAGAGCTATAGTAATAAAAACAGCCTGTTATTGGCATAAAAACCAACATGTGGACCAATGGAATCAAGTTGAAGACCCTGACATTAACCCACACACCTATGAACACCTGATTTTTGACAAAGAAGCCAAAACCGTACAATGGAAAAAAGAAAGTATCTTCAACAAAAGGTGCTGTCATAACTGGATGTCAACATGTAGAAAATTGCAAATTGTTCCAAATCTATCACAATGCTCAAAACTCAGTCCAAGTGGATCAAAGAAATCAGTATGGAGGTTTCTAAGATAATTGGGTGTTGCGTCCGCCTCCACCAGCAAGGAAGACGCAACACCAGGCTCTTCTCGAAGCAGTTTATTCAGGAACCTTGAAACAATCTTCTGACACAGGGAAAGCCAACCCACAACCTAAATAGCTTCTGGGAAGCCAACCCCAATCTGCCACGTGGGTACTGCGCATAGGTCCAGGTATGCGGAAGCAAACCAAATCCTTAGCTTTAGCCAAATAAGGAGTTGTTTATCACAGAGAGCACTCACCATCGGGAGGGTGGAAGGTGGAAGCCAGCACCATCTTTGAGGTGTGGCTACACGCAGCTCTCTACAATTGGGAATCAATCTACCTTGAGACCCAGCTATACCACTCTTGGGCATATACTCAAGGAATGTTCAATCATACCACAAGGACACATGCTCAGCTATGTTCATAGCAGTATTATTCATAATAGCCAGAACCTGGAAACAACCTAGATGCCCCTCAATTGAAGAATGGATTAAGAAAATGTGGTATATATACACAATGAAGTACTACTCAGCAACAAAAAACAATGACATCATGAAATTTGCAGGCAAATGGATGGAACTAGAAAATACCATCCTGAGTGAGGTAATCCAGACTCAGAAGAACAAACATGGTATGTACTCACTCATAAGTGGATACTAGATGTAGGGCAAGGGATGGCCAGACTACAACCCACAGCTCCAGAGAAGCTAGCTAACAAGGAAGACCTAAAGAGGGATGCATGGATCACCCTACGAAGGAGAAATAGATTAGATCTCCATGAGTAAACTGGGGATGAGGGATGTGAAATGGAAGGTAGGGGATGGGAATAGGATGTTTGAGCTGGAACAGGGGTGGAGTGGGAAAGTCATGAAATAGATACCATGATAGAGGGATGTGGTGATATTTTATTTGTACTGAAATGTTATTTTAATTTTATGTTAATAAATAAAGTTGCCCTGGGGTCAGAGCTATTAGAGCCATAGTAAGAGCGTGGTGGTTAGAAGAGCTAGGTAGATTTCTGTGTGTTCAGGGATACAGCCAGTATTGGAGACATACGCCTTTAAGACCTGGAGGGCGGTACTTACAGGCAGTGATGAGGCAGTCATGTGGTTGGGTTTACAACCAATGAGAAGGCAGAACAGAAAGATTATTTAAACAGGGACACAGGAAGTACCTCCCTCTCTCGGGGAAGCTAGGAGCACTGCAGGAGGTAAGATTTTAGCTCTGAGCTCTGACCTCTCGGCTTTCTCTTTTACATTGGCTCTGTGTTTCTTATTTTAATAAGACGATTGGTTACATCTACATCTGGCGCCCAACGTGACAAGAATCCATTAAAAACTGCTTGGGGTCGGCTCCCTAGCTGGAGCAGCCGGCTCCCTAGCCCCGGCCCAGGTCTGCTTGGGCTCAGGCTGGACTGTGAGCTGCTTGCTTAAAGCCAGTGCTACAAACAGCTCAGGCCTGCCCTGCTAAACAGGGCCCCTGCTTGTAAAGCCAAGCCTTGACTCGGCTCAAGAGGGAACAAGTGGCTGGCTTTAAGCTTTAGCCGGCTACCCCTTCGCTTTCACTTTCACTTTCACTTTCACTTTCGCTTTTGCTTTCTCTCTTGCTTTCTCTCTGTCTCTCTGTTTCTGTCTCTCTCTCTCTCTCTCTCTCTCTCTCTCTCTCTCTCTGGATTTACACCTAGGACTCTAGGTGGCTGTTTTGAAATTCGCTCGGATTTCTACTGTTCTACGCAGATTTGGTAAGTCATAAAGGAAACTATTTAAAAGACAAATTTTTTCCACATTTAAAAAAAAATGGGTTTTCTGTGTACATTGGAAGAAAACTGGGTTTTGTTTGAAATTTTAGGCAGTCTGACAATGGAACAACTATATGAAAAGATGAGTATTATGGGAATTATGCAGTTTATCACCATGCTTATTCTCATTTTACTATTTAAAAAGATAGTCGATTTAAGTGCCCGGATAACAGCTTTAGAAAAACCTGTTAATTTTAACAGTGAAGTTGGTTCAAGTTTGGATCATAAGGTTACAGAAAGAAAGCCTGTTTTCACACAGTCATCCTTAATTTATCCTGTAACCGTACAGCAGATGCCTGATCAAATGGCTACACAAAATATCTGGGCTCCAATTGAACTGATGGATTTTAAAAGGTTTAAGGAGGCAATAGTATCTTATGGCATGCATTCCCCATATGTAAAGCAAATGTTAAACTCTTGGTTAACATATAATAGGATTATACCACAGGACTGGCGGGACCTTGCACAAGCTGTTCTGGAACCCAGCCAGAGAATTCAATTTCTAACGTGGTTTAAGGAGGAAGCTAGAAACGTAGAAACACAATGGAGGGATAAAGGAATACAAGTTTGTCAGGATCAGCTTATTGGAGAAGGCCAATATGCTTCAATACAAACACAATGTTTATATGATGTTCAAACCGTAATTTTATGTCGAATGGCAGCCTTGAATGCATGGGACAGAGTTGATGAACCAGAAAAAAAACCTGAGTCATTCACAAAGGTTATGCAAGGCCCAAAAGAATCTTTCACAGATTTTTTAGAAAGACTGGCTTCAGCAGTAAACAGAATGGTCTCAGGATCAGAAGCTAGTAAGGCAATAATTGAAGCTTTGGCATTTGAGAATGCGAATGCAGCATGCAAAAGAATAATCAGGCCGTTAAGGGCAAGATCTGCACCTTTGGAAGATTGGATTAGAGAAACAATTAATGTTGAGGCTGATGAGCATGATGATACGTGGGTAGGAGAAGTAATTTCAAAAGGTTTGAGGAGTGTTAGATGTTTTGGGTGTGGAAAGCAAGGACATTTTAAAAGGGACTGTAAACAGGTCATTCCTAGAAGCAATGTTTCTTCAAGGAACAATGGCAACAGAATGCCCCTTCCTTCTGGAGTATGCAGAAGGTGTGGTAAGGGAAAACACTGGACCAACGAATGTAGATCAACAAAGGACAGACAGGGTAATCCTTTGCCTCAGTTTTCGGGAAACTCCCGGAGGGGCCTCATGCAGGCCCCCATAGCAAAACCAGTTCAAACCTTTCCTGCAGCTGTAGAGGAAATCCCTGCTCTGAGCGATTAAATAACCAAATGACTATTGGAATAAATCATGCTGGTCAGGATGATGAAAAAGAGAGAATAGAAAATTCAGGAGAAAACATAAAGAAAATTTTTTGGCAAACTTCTATTAATGAACAGAGACCAAAATTAATGATAAAAATAAATGGTGTTTTGTTGTCTGGTCTGGTAGACACAGGTGCGGACATTACCATAATTGCACCAGAATTTTGGCATCCAGCTTGGCCTCTTCAGGAGGTAAACGTTCAACTGTTAGGAATTGGGACATTATCTGGAGTGAAACAGAGTGCAAGATGGCTGGAATGTATAGGTCCAGAAGGACAGAGAGGAAAATTAAAACCATATGTCGCTAACATAGCTATGAACTTGTGGGGTCGAGACTTGTTGCAACAATGGAATACTCAGATTAAAATCCCTCCAATCTCAGAAACAAATCATAAACTAGCACATGTTTCTGAGAGAAATATTAGAAGGCATTATTTTGAGTGGTCACCAGCCATCCATATTATACAAGAACAGGGCACAACAACTGATAATCTTCCAAAAATACCAACAGCTCTACCTTTAAAATGGTTAACAGACAAGCCTGTATGGGTTCAGCAATGGCCTTTAACAACAGAGAAACTCCAGGCTTTAGAAGAGCTGGTAGAAGAACAGTTAAATGCTCAGCATATTGAACAGTCAACCAGCCCTTGGAATTCTCCTGTATTTGTTATTAAAAAGAAATCTGGTAAATGGAGAATGGTAACAGACCTTAGAGCAATTAACAAAGTAATTCAGCCGATGGGCTCTCTACAGTCTGGAATTCCTTTGCCTACTCTGTTACCAAAAGGATGGCCTCTCATAGTTATTGATTTAAAAGACTGTTTCTCTTCAATACCCTTACAAGAAAAGGACAAAGAAAGATTTGCTTTCACAGTGCCTACTTATAATAATTCTCAACCGGTTAAAAGATTTCAATGGAGGGTCCTCCCACAGGGAATGTTAAATAGCCCAACTCTGTGCCAATATTTTGTACAACAGCCATTGGAAGTGATACGTAAAAAATTTCCTAAATCTATAATTTATCATTATATGGATGATATTTTATTAGCTGACTCAAATGCAGATACTTTAGAAAGAATGTTTGAAGAAGTAAAGAAAATTTTGCCTTGCTGGGGATTACAAATTGCTCCTGAAAAGATACAAAGAGGAGATTCTATTAATTATTTAGGATATAAAATAGAGCTACAAAAAATTAGACCCCAAAAGGTGCAAATTAGGAGAGATAGACTACAGACTCTTAATGACTTTCAAAGATTATTTGGAGATATTTCTCATCTGCGAACTATT
Source organism: Peromyscus maniculatus bairdii (assembly GCF_049852395.1). Taxonomy (NCBI): domain Eukaryota; kingdom Metazoa; phylum Chordata; class Mammalia; order Rodentia; family Cricetidae; genus Peromyscus; species Peromyscus maniculatus. Next base: position 55,875,138 of record NC_134855.1, read on the forward strand.
GTTGGGGTAAAAAATGATGAACTGACTAATTTGTTCAAAACCTTAGAAGGTGACAAGGACTTAAATAGTCCAAGAGAATTATCACCTGAAGCTGAGAAAGAATTGGCCTTGGTAGAAAAGAAAGTACATGAAGGGCACGTGGATCGTATTGATCCAAAGCTGGATTGCATTTTGGTTATTTTACCTTCTAGGCATTCCCCTACTGGAATATTAATGCAGAGGGAAGATATTATATTGGAATGGATATTTTTACCAAATAAACCAAATAAAAAATTAAAAACTTATGGGGAAAAAATCTCTGACTTGATTTGGAAAGGAAAATTGAGACTTCGTCAATTAGCAGGCATAGACCCAGCAGAAATTGTCGTACCTTTAACTAAGGAGGACATTGAAAAATTATGGACAGAAAGTGAACCTTGGCAAAGAGCTTGCAGTAATTTTTTGGGAGAAATTAACAGCAAATATCCCAAAAGCAACAGAATTGATTTTATAAAGAGAGCTGATTGGATCTTGCCTCGAATTGTACGGCAAAAACCCATATCTGGAGTTCGTACATTTTATACAGATGCCAACAAACAAGGAAAGGCAGGTTACAAATCAGAAAATTTAAGTAAAGTGGTACAAAGTCCTTATAATTCAGTGCAAAAATCAGAATTGTATGCTATTCTGTTGGTATTAATGGATTTTTCAGAACCTCTCAACATAGTAACTGACTCTCAGTATGCTGAAAGAGTGGTGTTACATATTGAGACTGCAGAATTTATCCCTGATGCTTCAGAATTAACTTCACTATTTATTCAATTACAAGATACAATCAGGAAAAGGAGTCATCCTTTATATATAACTCACATCCGATCTCATACTGGTCTGCCAGGCCCTCTAGCACAAGGCAATGATGAGATTGATAAATTATTGATAGGAAATGTGTTGGAGGCCTCAGAATTTCATAAAAAACATCATGTCAATAGTAAAGGTTTAAAAAAAGATTTTCCCATAACCTGGCAACAAGCCAAAGAAATAGTAAAGAAATGTCCTACTTGTTCCTTCTATAATCAAACACCATTACCAGCAGGATGTAACCCAAAGGGTACTCAGAGGAATGAAATCTGGCAGATGGACGTGTTTCACTTTGCAGAATTTGGAAAACTGAAATATGTACACCACACTATCGATACTTATTCAGGATTTCAATGGGCAACTGCTCTGAGTTCTGAAAAAGCTGATTCTGTAATCACTCATTTGCTAGAAGTTATGGCCATTATGGGTATACCTGCACAAATCAAAACTGACAATGCTCCATCATATGTCTCTGTTAAAATGAAACAGTTTTTTGCTTATTACAATATAAAGCATATTACAGGTATACCACATAATCCTACAGGTCAAGCAATTATAGAAAGGTCAAACAGAACTCTAAAGGATATGCTAAATAAACAGAAAGGAGTAACAAAAACCTCCAGAAATAGACTGCATAATGCTCTATTAACTTTGAATTTTCTGAATGCCAATGAGAAAGGAACAACAGCTGCAGAGAGACATTGGGTAATAGAAAAAACTACAGAATTAAATCAGCCTATATACTTTAAGGATGTGCTGACCTCAGAATGGAAACCAGGGTATGTATTACGTTGGGGACGAGGTTTTGCTTTTGTTTCTACAGGAGAAGATAAGCTGTGGGTACCATCAAAATTGATAAAGGTTCGATTTGAACAAGAGAGACCTCTTAATTAGAGGAGGTGATAGTTCATCAATCAGCATGAACATCCAATTTAAACTAACTTGTAACACATGTCTTTTCATTTAATCAGATAATAACTTGCCAAAAAGGAACATCCCCAAAATTAGTCTTGGGGGAAGGTTTTTGTTTTTGTCTTTTAGGAGAATGAAGGGTAAGGAATCTGAAGGACACAAGACAAATGAGACAACTGAAGAAAAGGGACAAATCATCTATTCCAGGAAACAGAGTATATGGGAGTATATGGCATATGGGTATATATTATCTAAAAAATTTTATGTCTTCTTAAATGTTTGTTTCTGCTTTTCTCTAAAGATTTAACACTATTGGTTTTCTAATAGTCCCAGTTCAATTAAAATTTAAAGCTGACTTTGGAGTTGGAGAATGGCTCTCTCCTTCTTTAAACTCAAGCATGTTGTTAAAAGGAAAATGCAAACTCCCTGTATCATGCCAGAAAGAGCCATTTTCTGCTATGGGACAGGACAAAAGCCAAATTAATTAAGGGACTATTCTATTACTAATCTCAACTCTTTGATTCTATTCTGATTCTTTAAACTTTTCTTAAAGTATAAATTTTATATCAAAATTTACAAGATTAATATATATATACATTTTAAACTTTGTTAAGATATGAATGGTCATATAGAGTACTAACTAATTCTAGAAAAAAGGCTTCAATTAGCTGCATATATATGTCTTTGTGTTCGAGTCTCTTATCAGTTTTCTACAGGAAATCACGGCCAGGCCTAACATCAACTGAAGTCTCCGGAAAGAAGATGGGGCCCCACAACAAACACAACAACAACAATTCCACGTGGACAATAATAATATCACTGAACTGACAAACATCATCTATAGATCAGCTTTGAACTACAAGGTGCTCAGAGCAATTTTGAGATGACTAGCTGAGATGATCCAGTCTCAAAGACTACTTGAATAAGGACTTGAGATAAACCCTGAACTTTGGCTCTATACATAGACTGGATAATAATGAAGGATATAGTTACCTTTCCTAGAATTTGACAATTAACCTAAAATTTTCTTTCAGGATAAAGATAACTTCGCCCATACCCAGCAGGAAGCAATTTTAAGAATATGACACCCACATTTCCAAAGAGGTGGTGTGGGGCGCTTGGTTTTTTGGTTCTTTTAATGGGTTTTGGGTCTGGGATAATTTTCATTATTTAGGGGGGTTGGTTACAAGTTGTCAAGGGTTAGGAAAAAGGCTAAGCAAAGGAGATTAGATTTAAGGTTTTTGTTTAAAAAAAAAAAAGAAAGAAAAGAAAAAGACAATTACTAGTTTTAAATACTTTACATTATTACCAACTATTAGGATATAAAGAAATGAAAGTTAGTAGTTAGACATTACAATAGAAATTGTAGTCATATTAGATATGTTTTAAAAATTGAGCAGATGTATTTTAGACAGGTCATCTTCAAACCCTTCAGAGATCTACAGAATATGGCATTTAAAATGTTTTAATAACTTAGAAATTTTTCTTTTTTGAGACATGTCGGCTCCTGGCAGTACCAATCTACTTCAGAGAAAATATGGGCATTGAAGAAACTGCATATGAAGTTAATTTTCATTGTGGCAAAAGTTAGCCACTGGACAACAAAGTATCCTCAAATCAACAGAAAAAATGGACAGACAGAACACGAAACAAAGGACTACCAATTCCTGCCAAAACAAGTGTGGCTATGGCTTTATCAAAAGGCATCTTCTGAGGCCAGGACAATATGGCACCATCCCTGAAGTTGCCTTCACAATCTGGAAAAGGTACAGTGTCCTTTTCTTCGAAGGCAGCTGAACAGGCAGTGGGCCGATGGCTTCTGTTGTGCAATGGAACAGCAACTGAAAGCTCACGCCTCTCAATAGTAGACTGGCATTTAATAGAGGGATGTGGAGAAGGGGATGCTTAGATGAAGCCATATATACACAGCCAAGAAGAATGGGCAGCTGAATTCAAAAACCATCAACAATTTCCAGAATTTAAAATCCTGAATCATGACATGACACTAGTGGAATTCAGGTGTTTCTGGTACATGGACTGCTCTCACCCAGTGTGAGGTTGAACTGTTGACCTTGTGTACAACCTACTTCACAAATGAGTCTGTCAGGTACGATAAGCCTATAGGCTGAAGATGATGCCCCAACACTGCAGAGAAACCTCAGGTGACTGTCCAGGCAGCTGGCTGTTTCTGTCAACTCACAAAATTTTTGGAAGTTGCTTTTGTGCACTTCCTGTTTTTATTTTTGTTAGCTAATATTATTTCCTTCTTGGGTCTCTGAGGGAGTTGAAGATTAGTTAGTTATAGTTGAAGATTAATTAGGATAGAAAGTGAATTAGATACATTTTGGACTTACTAAAATAGGATAGATAAGGGAATTATTTTCTCTGATTTGTCAAATACAAATGGACTAGACATCGTTTAGGTATTTGTTACTTGTATATATTGTATATAGTTATTGTACTTTTGTATATAGTTTTTCTTTTGTTAGTTATAACCTTTTGCCTTTTTTCTTTTTATTAAAATAGAAAAGGGGAAATGTGGTGATATTTTATTTGTACTGAAATGTTATTTTAATTTTATGTTAATAAATAAAGTTGCCCTGGGGTCAGAGCTATTAGAGCCATAGTAAGAGCGTGGTGGTTAGAAGAGCTAGGTAGATTTCTGTGTGTTCAGGGATACAGCCAGTATTGGAGACATACGCCTTTAAGACCTGGAGGGCGGTACTTACAGGCAGTGATGAGGCAGTCATGTGGTTGGGTTTACAACCAATGAGAAGGCAGAACAGAAAGATTATTTAAACAGGGACACAGGAAGTACCTCCCTCTCTCGGGGAAGCTAGGAGCACTGCAGGAGGTAAGATTTTAGCTCTGAGCTCTGACCTCTCGGCTTTCTCTTTTACATTGGCTCTGTGTTTCTTATTTTAATAAGACGATTGGTTACATCTACAGAGGGAGATATCATGGGGATAAGGAGAAATTGGGTGCTAGGGAAGTTCCTAGGAATCCCCAAGGATGACCTCAGCTTGGACTACTAGCAATAGTGGAGAGGGTGCCTAAACTGAACTGGCTTACCCCAGTGATCAGATCGGTGAATATCCTGTCATCACAGAGCTTATCTCCAATGACTGATGGAAGCAGCTGCAGAGATCTAGAGCCATTCACCAAGCAGAGCTCCAGGAGTCCAGTCAAAGAGAGAGAAGAGGGATGCTATGAGCAAGTGAGTACATCAGGATCATGATGGGGAAACCTACAGAGATGACCAAACCAAAGTAGTGGGAACTCATGAAAGTTGGATCAATGGCTGTGGAGCCTGCATGGGACTGGATTAGAGCCTCTGCATGGTGAGACAGTTGTGTAGGTTGATTTGCTTGGGGGGCCCCCTGGTGGTAGGATCAGACTCCATTCCTGGTGCATGAGTGGGCTTTATGGAGCCCCACTACCTAAGATGGGACACCTCATGCAGCCTTGAGGTATGGGGAAGGACTTGGACTTGCCTCTACTTCATGTGCCTGCCTTCTTGTGGGGGGAGAGAGGGGGGATGGGTTGGGAAGGGGAGGCTGGGGGATGAGAGGAGGAAAGAGGGTGATCTTTGGTGTGTAAAATGAATGAAAAAATTTTCTTAATAAAAAAATAGAATGAAGAAAAAACAAAAAACCCTAAGACAGTCATTTAGTCAAGAAAAAGAAATAAGAGGAAGAAATGAAAGGGATCCAGATTGAAATGAAAGAAATAAAACTATCTCTAGTAACAGATGACATGATGCTCCATGTAGAAATTCCTCAGTATCTGTAGTTCAAGTTGTTGTGACAGCAGAGCCATTATAACAGTATTAGGATTTCTAAACAGATGCAGGCATGGGGATAAGGTAGGAAATGAATAGAAGTCAAGTCCAGAAAATATAATATTCCATAACCGAGTAGTTTTTTATGAGCCATTTAAAGTGAACTCTTCAACAGACAGTGTTGGATTAACTGTGGAACCACATACCCAAACTGAGCCCTAATCCTTTCCTCATACCATGTACAAAAATCAACCTCAAGTGCATCAAAGAGCTAAAACTACAAAACTATTAGAGCAATGGTTCTCAACCTGTGGGTCATGACCCCTTTGGGGATAAAACAACCCTTTCACAAAGATTGTAAATCAGATATTTACATTACAATTCATAACAGTAGCAAAATTACAGTTATGAAGTACCAATGACAATACTGTTATGATTGGGGGGTCACCACAACATGATAAACTGTATTAAAGAGTCACAATATTAAGAAGGCCAAGAACCACTGTATTACAGGAAACCAAAGGGCAAATTCCATGACCTTGAATTTGGCAAATAGTCTTGGCTATGACACCAGATGTACAAGCAAGGAAAGGAAAAATTACAGACCATTAAAATTATAAACTTTCATACTTCAAAGGCTTTTGTTGAGAAGGTGACAAGACAATCTACAATATGGGAGAAAATATTTGCAATTCATATACCTGATAGGAGACTTGAATGCAAAATATCCAAAGAACATTTACAGCTCTATTTAAAAAGTTCTTGTTTTTAAGTAGACTAAGGAAGGTGTACAAGGAGCTGGTAAACACTCGAAAAGCTGCAAAACAACATTAATCATCAAAGAAATGCAAATCAAAAGCCGAATGAGGTATCAATTTACATCTACTCAAGATTAGAATCAGAAGCCAGATAAATACTGCCAAAGAGAAGACTGAGCAATCTTTCCCTCTGACACTGCTGTCAGAATATAAAATTTTGCAGCTACCTTAGAAGACTCTAGCATTTCCTCAAACACTTGAACACAGAGCTATAGCAAAATAGTAATCCTCTCTGTATGCAACCCCTCAAAAAATTTAAATCAAGCTGGTCAGTGGTGGCACACATCTTTAATCCCAGCACTCGAAAGGCAGAGGCAGGTGGGTCTCTGAGTTGAAAGTCAGCCTGGTCTGTAGAGTGAGTTCCTGGATGGTCAGGGCTACATAGAAAAACCCTGTTTTGAAAAAACAAAACAAGAGAAGCAAGTATTCAGAGAGTTATTTAGAGACATGAATAGCAGTATAGTTTACAATAAACAAAATAGAGAAAACTATCAAGGGTCCGTCAGTTGATCATTGGCAGACATGTGATAGGCACACATAGAACATAGCTCAAGCGTAAGTAATGAGCCTGGTGTTCACCACAGCCCATCTAAACCATGAACACAGGATGCTATGAGACAGAACCACTCACAAAGACCATTATATTATTCTATTCAAATGAAAGATTGAAAATTAGAAAATCTGTTGAAATGGAAAGTAGGTTAGTGGTGGTCTAGGGTTGAAGAATAGATGAAGGAATGGGAGAGATAACAGCTAAAGTTCCAAGGTTGTTTTCTCTCATGATAACAGTGACCTAAATTAGACCATTATCATAGTCACAAATGGCCTGTGAGTGTGCTATGACGCATTGTATTGAACATGTGTATGCTTAAAATGAGAGTGTTGTGTAGTATGTGGCAATATCTCAAAAGCAGCATTTAAAAATCATTTTTTGTGTAAAAAACTAAAGTTATAGAAATTATATATCTAAAAAGCAATGTTATATCTGTTTCATTAATCATTAAGTTTAATATCAACAACAATTTCAATACCCTAGAGGAAAATGAATAAGCTATTCTTGTGTTAAGATAATTCCCCAGGAATCACAATAATCCTTTAGAAATCAGAGCTAACCATACATTAAATAATTTTAAAACAAGACTATAAAAAGCATTTGTATTCTGTGCACTACCAATATGCTGCATTTAATATGGCATGTGGGCACATTTAATCCAGTTTGATATATTATGTAGCAGACTTTCTAAAGTAAGTTTTGGGGACCAAGTTTTCAATTGTTTATTATTATTCTTTGCCCACAGACATGTGCATAGCATTTTGAGTAAAAAGCATAATTCCAGTACTTGGGCAGCAGAGGAAGGCAGATCTCCGTGAGTTTGAGGCCAGGCTGGTCTACAAAGAGAATTCCAGGACAGCTAGGGCTATTACACAGAGAAACTCTGTCTCACAAAATTTAAAAAAACCAAAAACCAACCAACCAAACAAACAAACAAAAAAAACAAAGTCAAAAAACAAAAAACCACCAGTGAGGCTCACAGATACTAAAACAGCAGTCACTGGGCCTGCATGGGTCTGCACTAGACCCTCTGCAGATATGCTGTGGTTGTTTAGCTTGGGGTTTTTTTTTGTGGGGTTCCTAACAGTGGGAGTCGGGATGTCTCGGATTCTTTTACCTGCTTTCAGGATCCTTTTCCTCCTACTGAGTTGCCTTACAGCCTTGATATTAGGGTTTGTGCCTAGTCTTATTGCATCTTTTTATGCCATGTTTGGTTGATATCACTGGGAAGTCTGCTCTTTTCTGAAGGAGAAAAGAAGAGCACTGTGTCTAGGGAAGAGAAGGCCAGGAGGAGGGGAGGAGGGGGAGGGAAGGGATGAAGAGGAGGCTATGGTTGGGATGCATTATATGAGAGAAGACTAAAGAAAAAAAAAGCATTAGTGACTTCTGTATACTTGTCTTGACTCACATACTGGTTTTCAAGGACTCTTCCCCACCCTTCTTTTTGAGACAGAGTTTCTATGTGTAGTCCTGCCTGTTCTGGAACTTGCTCTGTAGACCAGGCTGGACTTGAACTTAGAAATCTTGCCTCTGCCTCCCAAGTGCAGGGGCTAAAGGTGTGTGCCACTGCCATCTGTCTAGGTTTTTAAGGACTCTTGGTTCCAGCTTTCATCTCCAAGTTCCTAATAGTAATTATTTATTTGAAACCAGTCACGCACTGAGGTCTGTGCCTTCATGAAGGAATAGGGATAATATAATGTGAGAAACAACTGAGAAATTAGTTCATTTCTATGCAAATATTCTTATTAAGAGAAAATATCTTTGTGTCCAGAAAGAAGAATTAAGGGGCTAATCTATAGATGGCTGAGAAATTGGATCTGGTATGGAAAATTATTCTTTTTTTAAGATTTTATTTATTTATTTATTTATTTATTTATTTATTTATTTATTTTTATTTTCTCTGTTACTTTTTAAAAATTTTTTTTAATTTATTTTATTTTATTTTACAATACCATTCAGTTCTACATATCAGCCACGGGTTCCCCTATTCTCCCCCCTCCCACTTCCTCCCCTTATCCCCAGCCTACCCCCCATTCCCACCTCCTCCAGGGCAAATCCTCACCCGAGGACTGCGATCAACCTGATAGACTCAGTCCAGGCAGGTCCAGTCCCTTCCTCCCAGACTGAGCCAAGGGTCCCTGCATAAGCTCCAGGTTTCAAACAGCCAACTCATGCAATGAGCACAGGACTTGGTCCCACTGCCTAGTTGCCTCCCAAACTGATCAAGCCAATCAACTGTCTCACCTATTCAGAGGGCCTGATCCAGCTGGGGGCCCCTCAGCCTTTGGTTCATAGTTCATGTGTTTCCATTCATTTGGCTATTTTTTTTTCAATAATTGAGTAAAACCGAAATTTATTATAAGCCACAGTCGTCCTAGGGACCTCCATGCTATATATATAGCCTCTATGGTTCTATGGGTTGTGGTCTGATTGTTCTTTATTTTATATCTAGAATCCACTTATGAGTGAGTACATACCATGACTGTCTTTCTGGGTTTGGGTTACCTCACTCAGGATGATTTTTTCTAGTTCCATCCATTTACCTGCAAATTTCATGCTTTCATTGTTTTTCTCTGCTGAGTAGTACTCCATTATGTATATGTACCACATTTTTTCCATCCATTCTTCCGTTGATGGGCATCTAGGTTGTTTCCAGGTTCTGGCTATTACAAATAGTGCTGCTATGAACATAGCTGAACATGTATCTTTATGGTATGAATCAGCATTCCTTGGGTATATGCCCAAGAGTGGGATGGTTGGGTCTTGAGGTAGTTCGATTCCTAATTTTCTGAGAAACCGCCATACTGATTTCCACAGTGGTTGTACAAGTTTACATTCCCACCAACAGTGGAGGAGTGTTCCCTTTGTTCCACATCCTCTCCAACATTGGTTGTCATTGGTGTTTTTGATCGTAACCATTCTGACAGGTGTGAGGTGGTATCTCAGAGTCGTTTTGATTTGCATTTCTCTGATGATTAAGGATGTTGAGCATTTCTTTAAATGTCTTTCAGCCATTTGTAGTTCTTGTTTTGTGAATTCTCTGTTTAGCTCTTTAGCCCATTTTTTAATTGGACTGTTCAGTATTTTGATGTCTAGTTTCTTGAGTTCTTTATATACTGTGGAGATCAATCCTCTGTCAGATGTGGGGTTGGTGAAGATCTTTCCCCATTCTGTTGGCTGTCTTTTTGTCTTATTAACTGTGTCTTTTGCCCTGCAAAAGCTTCTCAATTTCGAGAGGTCCCATTTATTAATTGTTGTGCTCAGGGTCTGTGCTGTTGGTGTTTTATTTAGGAAATGGTCTCTGGTGCCAATGCGTTCAAGAGTGCTTCTTACTTTCTTTTCTATTAAGTTTAGTGTAACTGGATTTATGTTCAGGTCTTTGATCCACTTGGACTTGAGTTTTGTGCATGGTGACAGATATGGATCTATTTGTAATCTTTTACACATTGAGATCCTACCTGCGTCTGCTTGTCTCCGCCGCCGGGCCTGTCTACCTCTGTGGGCTGCCGCTGGGCCTGTATGTGTCTGCCGGCTGCTGCCAGGCCTGAATGTCCCTGTTGGCTGCCGCTGCCAGGCCAGTCTACCTCTGTGGGCCACCTCCACGGGCCTATCTGAGTCTGCTTGTCTCCACCGCCAGGCCGTCTACCTCTGCAGGCCGCCTCTGGGCCTGTCTACCAGAAAATTATTCTTCCATTTGATTATTTTAGTATTTGTAAGTTGGCCAATTATAAAGATGGCAAAAAAGAAGACACTTTGGAACAGAAAGTCCTATGTTTGGATGACCCATCCCTCCTTTGCAGGTTGTATGATTTTGAACAAGTTGTCTAAGTCTGAACCTCAGTTATAAAAGTTGTAAACACACAAGATAATAAATGATATATGTATCATAATGTCATCAAGTTAGATAATGTTATACCCAATAATAGTAGGAAATCAAAAAACTTTTCCACTGTAACATTTTGTAATTTTAATGTAAATGAGGGTTGTTTGCAATGACACCATTGGCCATTCCAGAAATGCTCTTTGGTTCCAAGTAACCAAGTAGATTTGTTCTTTTTCTTCAAAATACCAGTGGTAGGTCACATATATATCCTTCCCATGCTTTCTCAGTCTTGGACTCCTTGTAATATCCAACGAAATAGTTACAAGGTAACTCTTTCTGAAAGCTGAGGGCAATCTCTGGAGCCATAGCTGTTCAAGTCATCTGTTAGTAGAATACTTCTCTGATTATTCCTTTTTCTCTGGCATGGCATTGCTCATAGAGATTGCGTTGCATTATATTGGCATTGTAAAGTGATTAAGACCTGATAGAATCTAATAAGCCTTACTGTTGGCACCCAATGCTCACTGGATGGATGGATGGATGGATGGACAGACGAATGAATGAATGGATAAACAGAGCAGAAAAATAATTAAAGGAGAGACAAGTAAAGATGTTAATTTTCTGTTGTGTGATAAATTATCATGAACAAGGCAACTTATAGAAGGAAGAGTTTATCTGGATTTACGGTTCTGGAGGGATAAGAATACATCATGGTGGGGAGTTGCAACAGCAGGCAGGCATGGTGGTTGAAGCAGGAACCTGAGCTGTCACATCCCTTCCCGCAAGCATGAAGCAGCGAGAGCGAGTTGGAAGTTGAAAGAAGATATATAATCTGAGAGCCTGCCCCAGTGACACACTCCCTTCAGCAAGGCCACACCTTCTAAACCTCTCTCCAAATAATACCACTGACTGGGAACAGGGCCTTTAAACACCTAAGCCTGTGCGATCATTTCTCATTCAAACCCCACACCAAGTTATCTTCCTCTGTACTCAAGAGAAGGCAATTTGAATGAGACCAGACTCCTATATTCCAACCTTGAAATGTTGAATGTGCTTAGATTGGGGGAAAAGAGTGAATTCAGGGCAGTGTTTGATGTTACCTCACTCTGCACTCTTAACATGGTACCATGCCTGATACACAATCGAATCTTTGCTTTGCCATTTGAGGTGGGGCTGCTGCTATTGACTGCTGCATCACTTGCTTGGTAAAGGGTTTTGTGGAAAAATACCGTGGTTCTTATAAACTGGCTATTAATATGTCAGTGCTTAATACCAGCCACTGAGTAATAATGCTTAACGAACTTTAATGTCTCAGTGATAAGCCATTTTTAAGTTTAAAAAACAAGAGAGGGTTATAGTAAGAGTAAAGTATATGACAAGCTAAGCTTTTGATTGGAAATTGGTGTGATAACAAAGACTATTGGGGTCCAACCCCTTAAAGCCTTTTCCCAGAGTTCTAGAAGAGACACTACCAGTGGCAAATTAATTAATCTGAGGGATTTCGAATGAATCTACGTACTGAACTCTTTGGTTCATTCACTTTATTCTTCTGAGTCAATTCGCTCTCTCTACACAGCTGCTCTCCTACTTAACTCCTTTCTTGTCTGATTCTCTCTACATTTTTCTGCTGGTCTCTCTATGTTCTATCTTAGTTCTAACCCATCTTAGTGCAACCCCATCTTAGTTCTTCTTCGTCTTAGTTCTACCCCATCTCAGTGTTCCATCTTAGTTCTCCCCAAGTCTCTGAGGCTTACAGTTATATACCTATGCAGTCAGCAATACTCTGGCCAAGGCAAGGTCACCAGGATTGAATTCTTTCAGGGTCAAAAGGAGGGGTGGTAAGATCCACACAAAGAGCAGTAATTGCCAGCTGTCATTAGCAACCCAAAAGGGAAGTGGCTAATGGGGAATGAATCAACTGAGGGCTAAATTCTGTTAATAGATTGAAAAAGGGAATGTATGTGCTCAAACTATATTCTTAGAAGTCGTTAGGTAAAGTGTTAGGATTCTGTAACTCACTAAGTCACAAGTGAAAATAAAACTGTCTTCCCCCCCCCCTCTTTAGCATCATATCTATCCAAGCGTATCTTGGTTGCACCGTTTTCTGGCAGGGCAGGGGAAGTGTACTCATTAATTAGGCAACACAGTTAGATGTACCTGGTGTTTAAAAGCCCTTTTGCTCTGAGTTAATTGTTAAAGGGAGAGTTAGGACTAGAGGTAGCACTTGGAAAAAGGAGGGTTAAGCTTAATTAGCACATCTGCCTGGCTTGGGTGGTTGTCTCAGTGTAAATTTTTACCTTCTCTCAGGAACTAACAGATAGTCTGAACGCTTATCTATCTGCAGTCTGTTCTAGGAGGTCTGGGAAGTATCTCAGATAAATTACTTTCATCCAGAGATGGTTCTGGCCAGATGGTTCTGATGATGATAATTACAGAAAGGCCTGAAATTAGGGGTCTTGACTGTGTTAGCACAGTTGGGGGATGTTATCCAAATACTCTAATTGTATGGGGGAAATTGTGCCCAGTGAATGATCAACCACACTGTCAGAAGTTCTTAGGAAAAGAATCAAATGGGAAAGCTATAATAGCACACAAGAAATTCATTGCAGGAAACAGCTAATATTCAAAAGCCAATATCATCAAGACTCCTTGAGTCTTGGCTTTATCCTCTGGAAGAGTTCTTAACTCTTCCAGGTAATAGCTTTTGCCATAGTCAGCTGAATTCCTACTTCATATTTCTGCATCTCTTAGCAGTGTGAAATATGGATCTAAGTGATGAAACCCTATTTAGTGTAGGGCAGTTAGAGAGGACATCTTACAAGTGTACCCAGCCTACTGGAAGGCAGTAAGAGAGATGATACTTGGAGTCTTTATAGAGAGACAATGAATGGAATAAATGGTGTTTGAAGATGCCAAAGAAAGCAAATTTTCATGTTTTTGTAAATTTGCTAATAGCAACTCTGTCTTGTTGATGTCTGAGTGGACATTACCAACTTCTGGATCTTGAAAACTATAAAAAATCAAGTGTTATTTTAGCTCATTAACTTTTAAATAACATCATTTATTACTTTGGGACACTTTCTCAGACTGTCTCATCCATCAAACAAGTAATGATGACTATGTATCTCTTTATATAACTCTGATGAATGATCCCTGTACTCACCATGCTGCTCCCTGGATTACTCAGGACGAGACCTAGAGAATGCAGGGCTCCCATGCAGTGTTCACTCACTTGGAGTTGCTTGTATGGCTTTATGGTCTAATGAAAGAACCATTCCATTCCACTTCTGCGTTACTTTTCTGTTGCTGTCAAAAAAATACCACAACCAAATGAAACCTAAGGAAGAAATGGCTTATTTTAACAGTTAACAGTTCCAGAGATGATTCAGATGAGGGAGAGACAGAGACAGAGACAGAGACAGACAGACAGACAGACAGACAGACAGACACACACACACACACACACACACACACACACACACACACACACACACACACACACACACACAGGAACAGGAAATGGAGCCAAGTTTTCAAACTTCAAAACCTGCCCCCAGTGATGTCTTCCAGAAGCCTCCATCTCCTAAAGGTTCCATAACCTTCCCAAACAATACCAAAGTTGGACACCAAGTGTTCACATGTGCTTATAGGAGACATTTTATGTTTAAACCCTAATAATGTTAGTGTCAAATATTAATCTTTTCCTTTTCCTTCCCAAATCTGCTTACCACTTCATGTCTTCCCAGTTGTGTCCTTCCATTTTCTTTCCTCCTCCTCCTCCTCCTCCTCCTCCTCCTCCTCCTCCTCCTCCTCCTTCTTCTTCTTCTTTTTGGTTTTTCGAGACAGGGTTTCTCTGTGTAGCTTTGAGCCTTTCCTGGATTTCGCTCTGTAGACCAGGCTGGCCTTGAACTCAAAAAGATCTGCCTGCCTCTGCCTCCCGAGTGCTTAGATTAAAGGCGTGCACCACCACTGCCCGGCATGTCCTTCCATTTTCTAAGAATAAGTTCTGTCATTAAAAACCCTTAAAGTCATTAGAGACATACTTAATAATAGCTGTGGCAATAATCTTAGAAGGACTATCCTTTTGTATACTTTAATTGCCATTAAAATCATAGCTGACAGCTGGCTGTGGTGGCTTACACCTTTAATCCCATCACTCAGGAGGCAGAAGCAGGCAGATCTCTGTGAGTTTGAGGCCAGCCTGTGTAGACAGTGAGTTCTAAGATAGCCAGGGGTACATCAAACTTCAAAACCTGCCCCCAGGGCTACATAATGAGATCCTGTCTCAAAAAAGCAAGATAGCAACAATAACCTCCCCCACCCAATCACAGTAGAATATTATAGAATATAGGAAATAAAAACAAACAAAAAATGCCCAAAGTTCTGTTTCTGAAGCCCTGAACTTGCCAGTACAGGTTGTTATAAACCCTGAAGACAAAGGAATTGAAGACCAGGCTTCCACTACTGGTGAGTAAAGATGACCACAGGAAATGCATGTGGGAATATAGATGTGCAGAAAGGAGAAGGCAAGGAGGGTGCAATTATAGTTCCTGCCTGACTTCAAATTTGAAGTCTTTGTAGACATTTTGAGATAAATCTTTGCTTGCAAATCATGACATTTCCCCCTGAAGTCAGTGCTTGGAACATCAAGGGTAAGAACCATCTGCCGTGCTGGTCATTGGGCACATCATTCCTCCTTCCCCAGGTCCAACACCTCAGAGGTGTTTTCTATACTACATTTGCAGTTAGGATAGATTCAGTTCTGAGCTTTCTTTCATCGCCCATTCCTGGGATTGCTTTCTTCTGTCATTCCTTATTGATTCCTCTAGATTTTATTTTATTTACTTTCATAGTAAAAAGCAAGAAGGCGAAATTGGATTCCTCTGTTTCTCTTTGTAAACATCAAATGAAGGGAAGAACGTTCCTCTCCTATAACAAGCATCGCCTCTCTCCTCCTTCAACTCTTCTCTCCTATAACTCTTACCCCAGAATGGAGACATTGCTGGACTGCACTGGAACATTGACTCGTTGAGAGTATTTCCCCCTTGAATTTGGAGAGACATCAGTAGTGGGGTCTGGAAGGGCTGTATCTCTATTGCCATAGAAACTGGGATTAGAAAGGTGCTTCAGAAGTTAGAAATTAACTTGGGTGTGATATGTTTTTTCCTAAGCGAATAATTTTCTTATGATTTACAAGTGAGAAAACTGAGGCGTAACTAAATTAAAAGGCTTGCCTAAGACCAGAAGGACATGGCTCTGCCTTCTGGAAAACACTGTGTTTTTCCCCCTGTGCCTAATTTTGTGTGTGTGTGTGTGTGTGTGTGTGTGTGTGTGTGTGTGTGTGTGTTTCATTTTTTTTTTAAACTGTGGCCTCACTATCCCATTTGAAGTTTATCTGATTCAAGTCAAAGTAATGAAAGCTTGGAAAATCTTCTTAGGAAAAAAAAAGGAGAAAAATGTAGATTTAAGTACTATATAATTAATTTCAATAAAGACACAATAGATACCATGTGATTATTTTATTAAATATAGATTCAATTTAAAAGTCCATGAGGACTGACTGAAAGAAAAGTAGCATCAGTTATTAGGCTACCAAGAAGCCCTCACACAAAGATAGGGGTCTCCTTGTATATTCAGTTTCTTTTGATCTCATCTTCGTTTACCAATTATACCCTTAAATTAATGATTTCTGGTAAATGGATTGCAAGGAATAGAGCACAAGGAATTATGATGATGGAATACTATCCCCAAGTATGAAGAGTCTGGGAATGCCACTGTGTGTTTTCCTTTGTACACCCCTGCAGTCCACTTCCTTCCATCACCACGGTTGTTCTCCAGAGCCATGAACCAATATGTATTCCCACGTTTTATGCTTATGTGTACCTGTTCTCTCCATTTTCTTGTAGACACCAGGTGCTGTCAATATATTCGATTTCCTTCTCTAACTTATTGATCCTACTATAACTTATTGAAGTCAACTCCCATTTTAATTTGTAGTTATGCAATGATTTTTGAGGTTAAATGTATTTCCTTACAGTGCTAATAATTACCAACTCTTACTAAATGTATACCCCAAGACAGTTATCTACAGAATCCCTTTTTCAGATTGCCTATTACATTCTGACACTATCCTTGTGAGATGGGCTCTCTAATCCTCCACATCATACAGAAGAAACTGAGGTGTGGTAAGAACACTGATGTGTTCGTGGTCACAGAGCAGCCTTGACTCCATTGATTGGAGTTAGAGTTTGAGTCAAGGGTTCCATGTTCTTCAGACCTCTAAGTCAAGCTCCTTCTTTTCGTGTCTTTCATTCTTCAGCTTTCTTCTTCTGCTTATTTATATTATAAGAACTTGATGAAACTTTATTACCAAGGCCACAGATTGTGTTTCTAGTGCCTTGAAGATGGCCAAAAGATCAATGTGTCATAGGACAACATGAATGACCATAATAATTTTTAGAAATTCTCAGGCTTATAAAATTATTATGTAGTTGCCTACTAAGAATTATTTCATACGTTTTGTTTTGAGATGGATAAATTTCTTGGCATTCTTTTCAGTGTCCTTTAGATTATGTTTATGAAATTGTTTAAATGAATATGTAATAGTTAGCCCTACTTAAGATATTCTTAAACACTTAGAAAAACAAACCATAATTTTACTTTTTCCAAGATGTAGTTGCTGAGAAAAAAATATTGCATAATTTTAGCTGGCAGAAGATGTTTGTACCAACCAAGCAAGTTAAAAATTATGGAGAAGTTTCCAAGCAAAATTATCCCTTTTGACTTCCTTTTTCCTGTTGACATGAAAAAGGTCACTGGCTCCAATTAATGTGGTCGGGTTGAGTTTATAAAATGAGCAGCTCAATACACTTCTGACCTGTTGTTATTCTCACTTTCTTGATTTTTTTCATGGCCTAACAGATGTTTTATCTTTGGATTATTTTCACTGAATGTGTTTAAAGAAATTAAAGGAAATTCTTGCTTCATTTTAGTAACAGAAGCCAGTTACAATACACACACACACACTTATACATGTTAGAAGGCAAATGCACATTTTCTGTGCTTTTCATCTGTAAAAGTAATTAAATTAATTTTATTTTTAGATCTCCCCTTCCCCTTTATTCCTTTGAGGCAAGGCCTACTTGAACCAGAAACTCACTTTTACTTGGCTAGGCTGGCAGCAATCCTAGAAATCCTTTTGTCTTCATCCTCTACCCTCACAGCACTGGGGTTACAGGGACCTTGGAGAATACACCTGGCTGGTTATATGGGTGTTGGGATCTGGATTCAGGTCCTTGTAGTTGCACTGTGAGCACTCTTAACCACTGATCCGTCTCTCCAGCCCTCAAAGTTGCTTCTCTGTTTGCTCTCTGGAACCTTGCCCCCTCTGACATCTCCATTTCTGATGCCAGGCTCACAGACTAGGGATGGATTTTGGGATCTAGAAACAGGAGCTCCCTATCTTGGGTAGTGCTTTGTCACATGCTTGCTTTGGCTAATGAGGTGTTTCATTGCTTTCTTTAAATGACAAGGATGTCACTGTGGTCCATGTACTCTTCATTTGTCCCCCACCAACCCCGTATTCTAGACTCCCACCAGTTTTAGTTGTTTATGTTAACGGCCTGTCGTAGTTTGCTTTCTATTTCTGTGATAAATACCATAACCAAAAGCAATTTGGGGAGCTAAGGGTTTATTTGAGCTTACAACTCTCAGGGAAGTCAGGACAGGGACTCAAGATAAGAACCTGGAGTCAAGAACTGAAGGAGAGATCCTGGAGGAATGTTGCTCACTGGCTTTCTCAGCTTGCTGTTTTTTTTTTTTTTTTTTTCCCCCATATAACTCAGGATCACCTGCCCAGAGGTGGCACTGTCTACAGTGAGCTGGTCCTGCCCACATCAACCATTAATCAAGAAACGATCCCTGGCCAGTCGGTGATGGCACACGCCTTTAATCCCAGCACTCGGGAGGCAGAGGCAGGCGAATCTTTGTGAGTTCGAGGCCAGCCTGGTCTACAGAGCAAGATCCAGGAAAGGCACAAAGCTACACAGAGAAACCCTGTCTCGAAAAACCAAAAAAAAAAAAAAAAAAAAAAAAAAGAAAGAAAAAAAAGAAAAGAAAAGACCCCTGAATGGTCCATTGACCAATTGGATGGAGGAGACACCGGCTGCTATGCCTCTCTCCCTTTTGTGACCTCCTTTGTAATGTCAGTCTAAATAAACTCCTCCTCCGTAAGTTGCTTTTGGTCATGGTATTTTATCACAGCACTAAAAAGTAATTGATACAGTGGCTTCTGTAGGGTGAGGCTTTTCATGGCTTTATTTCAAGAAAACAGGGACAAGGGCTCTTGGTATTTTTGTTTCTTATTCTTTCACTCTAAAGCTAGCTGACAGACTATATTCCTTCTTCACACACAAGCTCTCATTTTCCTCCATATTGATAGTGTTCGTGCTGGAATGATGAGTGTGGTTCCCTACAAAGGCACATACATACACATGCACACAGAAATGCGTGCATGTACATGTGCTCCCCCGCCTCCAACATTTATTTTGAAAAATCAACAACAAAATACCTTTTGGAATTTCTTTTCTCTAGCAAAAACAGTTAGTTGGAAAGCAACTTACTTGGAAGTTGTAACTTTTCGTGTTTAAGGGGGTTAGAAAGACAGCTCAGCAGATAACACGGTGGTCCTCAGCCTTCCTCATTCTGCTGTTTTCATACAGTTCTTCATGGTGTGGTGACACCCCCCCCCCCCCAACATAGACTTATTTTCATTGCTACTTCATCACTGTAATTTTGCTACTGTTGCGAATCATAATGCAAACCTCTGTGATATCTAGTGGTCTTAGGTGATCCCTGTGAAAGGTTTTCACAGCCCTGAGGGGTCATGACCCACATGTTGAGAACCACCAAGTTAACAGTACTGTTGTGCAATCATGAGCACTAGAGTTTGGCTCCAGCATCCACGTAACAAACAGAGTGTAACTGCTGCTCTGAGGAATCAGATGGTGTTAGTTTGTATTCTGACCCACCCCTTGAAATCCCACCCCTTGGCACTGCCCTGCATCCTGACGAAAAAGCCTCATTCTAAGGAAAAACTCCTCCCCTTCCTCTCTCTCTTCCGTTTCTCCTCCCACGAGGTGCACACCTTCCACCTCTCTCTCTCTTTCTCCCCATCTCTCTCTTTCCTATCTTTCTCTTCATCTCTATTATAATAAGCTCTCCATGCGGATGTAGTATCTGGGTTGTGAATTACTTGCCGCTGCCTCCACCGTGCCCACATGGTGTGTGTCGGTCCAGCCCACTGCTGCATCTGCCCAGCATGTTTCCCTGCAAGCACAGGAAACCCTCGTGGTTCCCCACTCATGCATAATTCATAACATGCATGCCCAATGTTGCCAGGCAATTCCACTGCTTTCCCCTGCCCAGTGGCTGTTTGAGGAGCTCTGTGATCCTGTACCACCCACCATTTTTCAGGCTGGAGCACCACCGTGACTCTTGACCCTACCGGATCGGTAAGATTCCTGCCTTCCCTTCTGGCCATTGTCCCACAAGTGAGGATTCATCTCGTTTCACTTGCTGGTACCTCGTGTCTTTTATCTCATGTCTTTTGGGCTCGAAGCCTCTCGGGCCCAGTCCCTATGTGATGGCATACGGAGACGGCTTGTGCCCATTCAACTCCACGGCCCATAGCCTTTGTTACGACGGTCCATTGGCTATCTTGAGCCATTCATTAGTCCTTGCTGACTCTTTGGGACACTGGAGGTTAGATTCGTCTCGTTTCGCTTGCTGGTACCACATGTCTTTCGGGCTCATACCCCTTTGGTCCCCGTCCCTATGCAGTGGCATATGGAGGTGGCCTGTGTCCTCTCAATTCCCATAGCCTTTGTGATGATGGTCCATTACCATTGGCCCTCGCTGACCCTCTGGGATGCTGGAGGTCGGTCTGGGGGACCTTATACCTCATTGTGGAAAAATGTGGCTATGGCCCCCTGCCCCAACCACTGCCACTGACTCATGGATTGGGTTGATTCCCCTGCGGCTGCTCGCACCATGCCACAGCCCAGGGGGTCCCTCTCTCCTACACGGCTGCACTGCTACTTCTCCATCTTTCTTTCACAAAGTCTATTTCCTATGTGTGAATGGAAATGTATGATTGATATGGCCATCTGTATTTCTTTCTGACTGACTTTTAAATGTTTCAATTTATCTGTTCAGTTTATTTTGGAAAAAAAACCAACAACATGAACACGTGGTCAGGCACGATATTTGATAGGGATGATCATGTGATCAGGTGGTGCCATCTTAAATAAAGGCAACCATGTGGTCAAGCTGACATCTTAAATAAGGGCAACCATGTGGTCTAGCCACCATCTTGGCTAAGGTCAAAACAGGCAGGTCATATGACCTCACCACCATCTTTACTAAGGGCAGCATGGGCAGGGCAGCATGGGTGGGGTACCTGGCACTCAGGCCATTGCTATATAAAAGTATTATACGGAATTTCAGACCTTAACTCCAGTCTGATTGTAATTGATAATATGATATATTTTCATTTTTTTTATTGCTGGATTATCCACCTCCCCATGATTGGATGTTAGTCTTAAAAAATAAAAATATTCCTCCCCTTGTAACAAGATAGATGAACCTGGAGGACATTATACTACACAAAATAACCCAGGCTCAAAAGAAAAGTTATGAGTCACTTATTTGTGGGTTGTAAAATAGCTGAACTTATAGAAAGAGTAGAGTGATGGTTTCCTGGGGATGGGAAGATATGAAAGGACTTTGCTCAAAGGATATAACCTTAGAACGGTAAGTTGAGTAAGTTCTGGGGATCTAATATAGAAGATAATGTTAGTAATGTTAGTAAGAATGTATTGTATACTGCTGTTTGCTAGGATAGCATACCTTAAGTGCTTTCTTGACAGAGGAAGTGATAATGAGGTAAGACACGGAACTGTTTATTAGGTTGAGGCTGTTAATCAGTTTTCATGCAAATGTATATAGGCATTGCATTGTTTACTTTAAATGTATATATAATTTTAGTTTCTAATTATACTTGAGTAAAGCTGGAGGGATTCAACCAGTTTGTTGTATGAGATGAATATGAACTTCATGTGAAATAGTGTAGTTTTTGTTGTATCTGTGAATGATACCCACTAGAAATCAATAACAACTGTAGTATGCTTTGACCTGGGAGTTGACAGGGAGCCTTAGCTTCTGAGGATCATGCTAATCTGAGGGTGGATGCATTATTTACATTCCTCCATGTCAGCTGCCATTAACTCTGAACATTTCTTCTCTTTGAATATGATTTCTTTAAACAGCAAGAAAAACAAAGCACAGATGAAAAGAAAAATAAGATGTGCATCAGCAAGCATTCTTGGAAACGGATACCCTTCCTGGCATCCTGTAAGATTTGAAGCAAATGTCATAATTGAATGAAAATCAATTAAACACCCATTAAGAAGCTGCTCCAGAATGTTGTTTTGTTTGGTAAGAGCAGTTGCTGAGTTGTCTTGACCACAGTGGTGAATATGAAGACGGAGGTGGAAGGAAGGGGGCAGTTTTAAAGACTGTTGTTGAGCTGTAAAACCTAATCTGGACTTGCTCTGACCTTATTCAAGTCATGAATACACTAGCACTTAGGATGTAGTTGCCTCTCCTCAGTATGGGGAAGAAAGAAGCTAACACTGTGAAAAATCATAACGACAGAATGGATCCTCTTCTGAGCAGTGTTTGCTAAGCTTCTTTTGGACGATTTATCTTTAGAGAATTTGATGGACAGGCACTGGTATAAGCCCCAAACTCTCCTAAACAAAATGAGATAGTGGTTCATAGATAGCTTGAGATGGACTGTCCAATGCTTTGTGGACCTAGACGTAACACTTCTTCTAGGGCTTGCATTCAAATTGTATACTGTCAGTCTAATACCCAGTGTACATGTCAGCTCAACGATAGCCTAACTTTGAAGAGAGCAGACGCAGCTGGAGGGGGTGGGTGGCACTCCTCTGCATAACTGTATCACAACAGATTCCTGAAGTCATCTCACTGCTCCTACACGGAAGTTTCGAGGAGAGGGGACCAGAGCTCTCCCTTTCTACATAACTGAGCAGCAGCTTCCCATAGTTGACCAGGCGTGCAAACCCTGTTAGACAGGTCGGCTTTAATACCAGACTAGAACAGTCGGTGACTGAGTGGGGACTTGGAGAGTATGAGCTACATGGAGGGGGCCCATTGGAGCTGAAGGCCTGTGCTCCACAATTTTAGGAACAAACTAGATCTGTAAGTAGCAAAGAGATTCTTTCCGTCATTCATGTTCCAGTTCCAATAGTCTTCATAATTCATGAATGCGAACCTTTAGATAGTCTACAGAGACTCTAGTTCAGTGTGGCTAAAGGCGTGAGGAAGAGTTAATGGTGTTTATATACTTTGTTTCTGTATGTGAACTTGGACTCTATAGAAGCCATGTGCATATCATCTGGTCCTTATGGAGAAGGTCTGTCATAAAGTCACTTCCTGTAGACATGCTGTCTCAAGCACTGCTGTTGCTCTCCATCATGAAGAGCAGACAGGAACTCCCAATGTCATTTTTTTTTCTAGCATACTTCTGTATCCAGATTCTTAGGAATGCTCTTATTTTCTCTCTTGTACGTCAGTGATTGGGGCTGTGCCACCAGGGGACACATTTATTATTTGGTACTTTTCTCTCTGATGAGGCTTGCATCATCAGCTTCATCCTCCCAAGCGTGGTCTGACTCAGGGTGTCATCTGGCATATCCAAGCCTGCCACACGTTTCAGCCATGCTCTGTCACGCACAAAAGTCCAAGCAGCATGCTGTTTACAGTAAGCCGTGTTGACGGTTTTCTGTTCATTCAAATAACATCTGTGAGATTTGCATGGATTAACATTCAGATGACAGAAGCTGACTTTTTATTCAAATAAAGAGATAGGGACTGGTTCCTTTAGCCAGGGGCTGGCACTGGAGAAGTGTCACATCTCCTTGTTGGAATGAATCACTGTCCATTATTTTATCAGAGGTTTTCTATCTAGCTTGCCAATGTACTTAGGCTGAAGTCCCAGTATCTTAATAAAGAAAATATCATGAGATATGTAAATAATATTATGTTATTGGGAGATTGCACACAACTAATTAAAACTCCATTAAATGTCTCCTCTGCTCACTGCACTTTTGGACTGAGTATGTCTGTCCAAAACATCCCCCACTTGCCTCCTTCTTCAAGGGAATGAAATATAAGCCAAGAATCAGAACAAAGGGCTGCTTTGGATTTGTTCAGGTGTAGAAGCTGATGGCCATGTTTCTATGTTGGAGGATGGACCCTTTGTAGACAGCTTCTACTTTATGAATGTAGAACCTCAGCAAAGCTTGCAAGACATCAATCATTAAAAATGTAGTTGTGCTGAGTGCGGTAGCTTTTAATCCCAGCACTCGGGAGGCAGAGACAGGCAGATCTCTGTGAGTTCAAGGCCAGCCTGGTTTACAAGGTGCGTTTCAGGACAGCCAGGGCTGTTATACAGAGAAACCCTGTCTTGAAAAAACAAAACAACAACAATAAAAATGTGGCTGCATGGAAGAGTCACATTTTGTAGCATGTAAGAGCCATTTGTATAGCATACTCTTAGAGTCTTAGTGTAAATTGCTTTCTTTTTTATGAATGGTGGCTCATCAATGTGACCTCACACATAACCTTGAAGTTCTTGGGTGGTATTTTCTAAGCCAGTTAGAAGCAAGTTAATGTCTGATGCCTTCTTTTCTTTATTTTTTAATCCATAATGCCTTCTCTGCCTTAGGGCTTCTTTTGTCTTCATCCCGATCAAAATATTTATGCTTTATTTTTAAGTTGGGACACTATTCCTGTTTAGTGTTCTAAAATCCTATAGATACTTTTTTTCTAACTAAGATAAAATAAGATATTTTGAAATTATCATTTTTGTCTGAAATATGCAATACCTGGATAATATATATGAAGTAATGATTTTCGAGACATTGTATGATGGAATACAGTACTTTCTGAGAAAAGGGAAGGAGATGAGGTGAGACCTACAGGTGTCAACTTCTACCCTTCAGTGTCCATGGCATGCTGGAGGGCAAATCCAGGAATACTGGGTGGACTCCCTATGTGGAAATGAAAGTGCTCTAAGTAGGAATAGGGATTCTATAGTCATAGGGGAATAATAAAGAATTTTCCCAGCTGAATTATGATGTGCCATTGAATAGAAATAGTGATAGATGTTCTCTGTCAAGAATGTTAAGGTGGGTTAGGGGACATCTGAGACTGTGGTTCAATAACACCACAAGACTGAGGATAAAACCACCCCTAAAACATGAAGCACATACTTATTTAGAGAAGAACTCATTATGACACATTGCCCATTTTGGCCAGTCTGAAGGCTTCAGGGGGAATTTTCTTTGTTTTCGGTGTTGTGAAACCCACGGCCTTCTGTTAGTAATACATTCTGAATTTTAATTTTATTCTGGTATCACCTTTTGAGCATAGGTGTCTCAAAATAAAGAAACGTATGTGTTTAATGTTCTTAATAAACGGGCAGTCACATTCCTGCAGATGACATGACATTTTAGGGAAAGCACAGTCTACCTACCACAGAGCTTTTTAATCATTAATTAGAAATAAACACCTTAGCAGCGTGGCGATAAGTGAAACTTTTCCTATTTAAAGGTTATGCTAATTATAAAAAGCAAGAAAAAATTAATTCGTGCCAGTGAAACCAATGTTGAATTTCACAGAATAAGATTATCTTGTTTTATAACTTATTAGTGTATAAATCAGCATTTGTATTTAAATACAGGGTTGCTATGTGAGTTTTATGAAAAGCTCGCCTGTGCTGAGTGGAGTTACTGCTGACTGGGAAGTGCCTCCCTCAGCACTGTTTCCTGACTGTGTTCAACGACAGCAAAAGGCTAGGATGTAGCAGGAATCTTAGAAGTCTTATTAATAAAATCAAACCTGGAGCCAGGTATTGGGGTGAATGCTGGAAGATCAGAGAAGAACAAGCCACAGCTACCTCACCTCACCAGTTCCTCAGTTGATCCTGTTTTCTCAGACTGGAAGCCTCTGAGTCCTCATCCAGAATGAATCTCAGCTGAACTGTGCTGCTCGAAAGCCTGAATGTTTAACCAGCCAAATGCTTCTAGTTCCTGGTCTTTATACCTTATATACCTTTCTACTATCTGCCTTCACTCCTTGGGATTAAAGGTTCACTTCTTGGGATTAAAGGCATGTGTCACCATGCCTGGCTGTTTCCAATATGGCCTTGAACTCACAGAGATTCAGAGGGATTTCTGTCTCTGGAATGCTAGGATTAAAGGCGTGTGCTATCACTGCCTCTCCTCTATGTTTAATATTGTGGCTGTTCTCTTCTCTGACCCCAGATAAGTTTATTAGCAGCACAATATTTCGGGGAACATAATACCACCACACTAGGATGCCGAGACAACTGGATGAAACTACTTTCCACCTTCCTTCCCTTTTTAAGCTGCTGTCAGTTCATAAAAGTTGTGTTGCTTGGGGTGGAGAGGCTGAATCTCAAGTGGATTCTGTGTAGAAAGGTCATAGGGAAAGAGGTGCACTGGAGACAGTCTGACACCCATGTATGATGCTGAGCAGGCCACATTACCCCGAGGGACATCAGTTTCTTTGTGGGGAGTGTGTATGAATCCTGTGAATGAGAATCATGACTAGAACACCGCCATGTGATAGATGCTGATGCCTCTGATCCATAGGAGCAGCAAGACCTTTCCCTGGTCCTAGTTTAGTTGTTGATGGACAGTTGACCTTTAGCTAAAACCAGAATGTAGAGAAAGTATCAACTACAGAGTCCTCCTCCTGGATGACTGTAGCCTGAGACTGCTTCCTTTAGAGACCTCATACCCAGAGTAGTGCCTCCTTTCCATACAGCTGCAAACTATAAAGGCATTGACTTTCCTGACTGCTGGTGATTCTCCATCAGAGAGCAGAGCCCATCTGATCCCAGCTTTTCTGCATATGTGTCTGCTGTTTCTTTGTTCCCCATTGCCCCAGTCAGGTCAAGCCCAAAGTGGTGCAGATCATGACATTCCTTCATGTGTGAGATAAATGTACTAATTTTCTAACTCAAAAGTATTTTTTTTTTCAGTTTCAATTTATGAATGTAGCAACCCTGGTCTTTATTATGTAAGATGGGTCTTCCTCCCAGCTGAAGTGACATTGAGGACAAGCAGAGAGACTCTGTACCCTTTGTACTGCTCTGGCTGTTATTCCTCCCTACTGTGCCCTACTTTGTATCAAAGTGCTGAGTGATGACAACATGAAGATTCATGCTTGTCTCATTCTTTCCCCCCATGGATGCCTTAGATGCTGTAGGTTTTCAGAATGCTGAAGCTGCTTCATTCTAGTGATTATTACACAATGAGTGGACAGGCCAGTGTTACCACATAAGTGACTCGTTGACCAACTTTTGGCATCCTAATCTTGTCTAACTTAATAGACTTCTATCTTTATTAAATCCCTTCCTGGGATTTTGAGTTAGTGTGGATGATCTGTAGTTACTAACAGAAAATATCAAACTGCTTTCAAATTATTATCTGGGAGCATGAAAAAATATTACTGCATCGCTATTTGTCATGGCAATAGTTGAACAATACCTTAGAGACTGTAAGGCTTCATTACATGACTGTTATTATTTTCTGGTTATTAACCATCTGAAATATTTCATCTGAAATATTTCCATGTTAGATAGGATGGACATTTATTTAGGTTTTCAAAAATAATTGTTAGCTATTTTCACAGAACTGTGCTCACAGGTAGTCTTTGGGACGTTGTTATTAAGACCCCAAGGTGGGAGAGAAAATGGTGCTATTATCATCTTTACGGGATTTCTCTGCTCTGAGTTATACATTGTTGTAAAACAAGCCTCCATGATCCTGAGCGGCTTACAGAAAGAATGGTTTATTACTTCTCACAGTTCTGTGGGCTGACTAGAGCTGTCCTCAGTGAGGTGTAGGCTGAGATGAGCCATGTGTTTACTTTAAGAGCAAGCTCTTCTGGGAGCTTGGCTAAGAAGTCCACATGACCATTCTGACATAATTCAAGACACAATAGTTCA
This sequence comes from Peromyscus maniculatus bairdii, assembly GCF_049852395.1. Lineage (NCBI taxonomy): Eukaryota > Metazoa > Chordata > Mammalia > Rodentia > Cricetidae > Peromyscus > Peromyscus maniculatus. The sequence goes on from NC_134855.1 coordinate 55,902,987, forward strand.
AATTTGGAGACCTGTTGTCGCTGTTGCTATGGTGTTAATACATTCTGAATGTTTGTGTTACCCCTTCCCCTAAATCATAAGGTGGTGCTCTTTAGTCAGCTAAGTCATTGCATTATTTGATTAGTTTTTCAGACAGCAGGTTTGCTTTCCCGAGGGAATGTTCTAGGAGGAGTGCATGGTGGTTATGATTTCTACGTTCCTGAAGATCTGGAAATGACTTTCTGTGGCTCTCCTATATTATCCTGCACTTGCCTATTGAATTCTTGTGTCCTCTAAATCATCAAAACTGTCTTCATACTAAGAAGGGGTTATGGATGCCAATGTGAAGATTTATTATGCGTTCCACTTACCCAGCAGCTGTTGACTGTGAGTCTCCTACATATAGTCTCGATAACTGTGTTTCTACTCCTTGGGTGTTTATGACTTTAATGATTCAAATGTAAACTCTTCCATCCTTGCTATGATTATTTAGTATCTCCTGAGGATTTCTCCAGTTGGTCTCATTTGTGCATGTGGTCTTCCTGCAGCATGTAGTCAGCTTCTCCTTGTTTGTAGTTCTGTTCTTGTTTTTCATTTAAAAGTGTTTTTTTCTTGATACTTCTTGGAAAGTGTTCTTTGTATAGGTGAGATACTCCTGAAAGACCTTTGGAATTGGAAATTCTTATCTTAATTATTTATTTCCAAAAAAAATCTATTTCATGAGCAAAAATTTGCCTTATTCATTCATTCATTCATTCATTCATTCATTCACTCACAAAGGTCAATTGAAGAATGCCCATTATATGGCATTAGTTTTTCTTGTCACTGGGCATAGATCAATGACCTAAAGATATTTTCAATTTATATATTTTATCGCTAGATTGTGTAGTAGTGAGCAAGAGATATTTAGATCCCTTTTTTGAAAAGCTCACATTCCAACTGGGAGACAAGCATAATGAGTAATGACCAAATTTCTTTGAGGGTCCCATGGATTTATTCCTAAACTTCAGGCTGACTCATGGGCCTCAGATTGATTGTGCTCACAGGTATGATGAACACACATCTGGAAAGACAGCAACTAGATTTTTGTACAGAAAGTACAACCTTCTGAAGGACTCTTTTCCAGGCATTGCCTGGAGAGGGGAGGTGTGAGGCCCAAAGTCGCCAAGAACTCACTTTTTTTTTTTCGAGACAGGGTTTTTCTGTGTAGCTTTGTGCCTTTCCTGGAACTCACTCTGTAGACCAGGCTGGCCTCGAACTCACAGAGATCCTCCTGCCTCTGCCTCCCCAGTGCTAGGATTAAAAGCGTGCGCCACCACCGCCTGGCAAACTCACTTCTTTATGTAGATATGGAAAGCAGCCCTAAGTGACCAACTGCACTATTTCTCCCCAAGAAATCCCACTGAAGACTGAGAGTCCAGAACTTTGCTAGCATATAAACATTCTGCCTGTGCAGCCAGCTATAATTATGGGGTTCCAGATTCCCAGGAACGAAACAGGTGTTCACTATAAACCACACTGTTTTCACAAACAGTCTAGCAAGTGGAGCTTGGTGTTCTCATAACACAATCAACCTAGCCAGTTAGTACAATAGAGAGCATGCCAGACCAAACAAAACCAGCCACCAAGCAGGTCCTTCTTGAGAGGCCACATCAGGACTTCTATGTTAACTCTGCCTGCACAAAAATAATGAAACATTATTGTTTATTATATGGCACAAATGTCCCAATAAAATAAAACAGAGTCAGGAGTAGGCAATAAGAAGTAGGTGACGCCTTTAATGTTTGTCAGAGAAAGCTGAGCAAAGCCTTGCAAGACAGCGGGCCTTGTGGATAGCTGGAGAAAGTCCTGTCCTGAATGGCATGAGTTCCTGCTCCTGCTCCCACAATCTCTCTCTTTGTTCCTCTCCCTCTCTCTCTTTGCCCTCTCTTTTTCTAAGCTATTTTTGAGGTAGAGTCTAGCTATGAAGTCTTGGCTAACCTAGAATTCATTACACGGCCCTAGCTGGCCTTGAATTCACAGCAATCCTCTTGCCTCTGCCTCTTGAGTGCCTGGGCTACAGGCATGTGTTAGTATGCTTGGCCGTAAAAATTTTAATTTTGAAGAAAAGAATGCAGAAATTTCGCCTTTAAAAATTTTTATTTTGAAGCTGGGTGTGGTGGTGCATTCCTTTAATCCCAGCACTCGGGAGGCAGAGGCAGGCCGATGTCTGTGAGTTGGAGGCCAGTCTGGGCTACAAAGTCAGTTCCAGGACAGCCAAGACTACACAGAAAAAACCTGTTTCAAAAAACAAACAAATAAAAAAAATTCTTTTGATAGGTTGTGTTTCTTGCCGAGAGAGAGGAGTGGAATGTCATTAGGGTGTTTATTTTAGCACAGTATGCTGCTTATGCTTTAAGTGAAGTCCCCCCCACCCCAAGGGTACCCTGCTGCTCTTGTTGCTGACTCCCATTGCTCTCCCTGGAACTGGTTCTAAAATTGAACTTTGATCCCCAAAGCTGCCCAAGGACCAGACCTCAATGTTACCCCTTCCCTGGGAATGTGAAGTCTGGAGTTTCATTTGCTGAGGAAGGCTGTAATCTGGTCATAGAAGGAACTTCCAGTCTCTGCTGCTTGCAGTTGGTCTGGAGACAACTAGGGCAGGGTGGAGCCCCCTTTCTCTACCTGGCAATACTGTTCTTTATTTGGACTCTATTATGGCAATTTTCTCTAGGATGTGGATATTCACATTTTAGATGAGTTCCCCCACCCCAAGCTAGGGCTTGTGAGTAGGCGGCAATCTCTGGATTAAAGATGTACCCAGGAGCCTTCTGCAGTGGACGGATGCTGGGGCTAAGGTGGCACTCTCACATCCTTAGAGATGCTGCTGCTATCAATGGCTGATGTCTGCTCTGCCAGGAGGTCAGTAGGCCCACATCCTCGCTGTCCTTGTCATCATTCCATGATGATGGATGACCACAGACAGTGGCATCACTCCAACTTCAGTAGCTGGCACTGTTCAAAGAAAATAAACAGGTGTAGTGAAACCTGGAGAAGAACTCACTCTTGTATTCCCAAGATGATGCCACCGTCATCATTCTCCAAGTTGTGAATGGGGAGAAAATCTAAGAAAACACCAGCAAATGCCCAGAAGTAAGGCTGGGTTTGTTTTCCTCTGTATAGAAGGAATTTGGGTGATAAAGATGACATTTCTGGGGTTGGATTTGTATACAAACCCAAGTTAGTATTTTACTATTAAGTAATCCTTAAGTTATAAACCCTTCAGTCCCAGGTCCCCATCGAGGCTTCTCTGAGCAGGTTTGTTGCGTAGTAAACTCTAGACAGTTAATCCTATGGCTTTGAAAGTAAATTAATCACTCTACTCAGGCTTTATTTTCTACACAAAGAGTTTACATAATAAGCTATGGAAAGGTTGTTGCTCCCACATCAGTCTTTTTAGTCACATCAATAGACAGCGCAGCATCATTATTTTCAATGTGAAATCCCCACCAGAAATCTCTGGAAATAATACATTCCTTGCAGGCATGTTATGACGATTAAATTAGGTAATTCACAGTTTGGGGCACATTGCTGGAACATAATAATGTTAGTTTCCTTTTCTTCTTTCAAACATGACAACTTAAGAAAAAATATAGCACCATCTACAAGATGAGAATATGGTAATAAAACTCAAAATGAGTTTGAGGTTTATTCAAGTTGATTATGCTTGCCTGGGTGTGCTTGTGCTTCTGATTTCTGTTGTTGTTTTGATGTAGATCAAATCAAGCTAAGAATCAATTCAGAGAAGTTTTTCAATTAATTTTGGCACCAACAGAGCTCATTTGCTCATTATGTTATTACTGTCTCATTCCTGGTTTTTCGGTTAGTCTATGAGTCTGGAAAGAGCCTTTTGGTCTGATTTAATGGGCCTTCTGAGAACTAGTAGAGGAGTGTTGATTTCAGAGGAGAGTTCAGTGAGTGTTTTGCTCATTATTTTAGTCCCATGTCACACTTAAACATGAAGACAGCGATATCTGCAAATCTTTAAGATAGTTAGAATTACATTGAATATCTTTGGGTATGTGTAAGCTCTTAGGTCATACATATCATACCTATTTCTCTGCATTAGTAGGAAATGCTATATAAGCTTAGTTGAAGAATTTTTCTATGATTATTGCTGAGCTTCTAAAAGAACATCATTAATCTTTAGAATGTAGGATCATATAGGATGTTTTTTGAGTACTCTCGAATGGTATGTGTATCAGATAACAAGAACTGAATTAAGAAGATGGAGAAGGAAGTTAGTAAAGTTTGCTCCCCAGTATTTATAGTTTTCACAAAAACAGCTATATTGTAGAAGTAAAAGGCCAAAGTTATTTCATGAATCAGAACTATAAAGTCAGCTGGAATGATATTGCTGCTCCATAAATAAAGAGTATTAAATACTAAAGATTTTAAATTTTTCATTAGAAAACTACTCCTTGGAGGCAGTTTTAAACCATGAAGGTTTATTTCATTTCTGATAGTTGTAGCAGCTTTGAGACTTAGTTGTGGTCTAAATTACTTTTTTTATGTTTGAAAGTAATGTTGTTTTTCAGATAAGCCTCTGGCAACATCTTTGACCAGAACAGGTATATGGGACAAATAAATTGACTTCGTGTTTAAAAACCTCAAAGGCCTTGAGATACAATTGAAAAATGCATCATATGAAGGCAGTATCTTCCTCAACTTCTAGCACTTCCAGACTGAAATTATGCTTTGAAGAAATACTTTTAATACTCATGACAAATAAGGAACAGTGAAAATTAATACTGAGTTAGTATTCTATTAGACTATCCAGAGACCTCTTAAAATGATGCCAAGATTGCCTAATGATACCTCATAATCTGGCATTAATTTTTGGTAATTTTAACAGGAAGGAATAGGCAACATAGTTGAAATGTCAAAGCAGCATGTGATTTTGCTTCTGTTTGTGTACACTGTAAAGATGTAGCTCTGACTAAGGCACCTTCTGTTTGGTTTAATAAAGAGCTGAATGGCCAGTAGCTAGGTAGGAAAGTATAGGCAGGAATTCCAGGGAAAGAGAGGAAGAAGAGGAATCTAGGTGTGTTGGGCGGGGGGGAATGCCAGACAGAAGCTGAAGTTGGATATACGGTGCATAAATATTTATTTGTAACAAAGGAGTTTGTATACAGTAATGAAAATCTACAACTTCTTGTAAAATTCACATTTGCACTTCTTTTTAAACAAACCTTTGTAATCATTATTTGATACAGATAGATATGTAAATACACCGAGTTCAGTGGTCCTTCAGTATTTTCCACTTAAATATTTTTTTAACATAAAAACAGGTTATAATTTCAAAGTCTAGAGTTATTTGAAACTGGAAAATAATTTCTCTGTAGAAAATAGTAAAAATGATAACATTTCCCAATAAGCCCCTTTTAGCCAAATAATAGCTGAATTATGCGTATAAATATTACTTAGATTCTGGGATACAGAAGAAACCTATCTTCATCTGTTCAGAGAGCTAGGTTTTACTTAAATTGTGTAAGTGAGATTCCTATTCATTTTCCCCTTCACTGTTGGATTTATGGCAGAAATTTTTCTATAGGCTAATCTGTAATCTAAAAATACTTTTGCTTCTCCTCTTTAAGTTACAACCAGCATATCCTTTCATCAGCTTGATATGGTACAAATTCTTATCCTGATGGTGAAATGTTTCACTAAAGCATGCCCAGTGATTGGGCAAAACTAAAAGTTATTATAAGCCACAGTCATCCTAGGGTCCTCCCTGCTAGGTAGCCTCCCTGGATCTGTGGGTTGCAGTCTGATTGTCCTTTGCTTTATATCTAGTATCCACTTATGAGTGAGTACATTACCATGTTTGTTCTTCTGAGTCTGGGTTACCTCATTCAGGATGATATTTCCTAGTTCCATTCATTTGCCTGCAAATTTCATGATGTCATTGTTTTTCATTGCTGAGTAGTACTCCATTGTGTATATGTACCACAATTTCTTAATTCATTCTTCAGTTAATGAGCATCTAGGTTGTTTCCAGGTTCTGGACATTACGAATAATGAACATAGTTGAGCATGTATCTTTGTGGTATAAAGAACTCAAGAAATTAGACATCAAAATACTGAACAATCCATTTAAAAAATGGTACAGAGCTAAACAGAGAATTATCAAAGGAAGAATCTCAAATGGCGGAAAGACATTTAAGGAAATACTGAATATCCTTAGTTATCAGAAAAATGCAAATCAAAACGACTCTGAGATACCACCTTACACCTCTCAGAATGGCTATGATCAAAAACATTGATGACAGTCTATGTTGGAGAGGATGTGGAGCAAGGGGAACATTCTTCCACTGTTGGTGGGAGTGTAAACTTGTACAACCACTGTGGAAATTGGTATGGTGGTTTCTCAGAAAATTGTGAATCTATCTACTTTAAGACCCAATGACACCACTCTTGGGCATATACCCAAGGAATGCTCAATCATACTGGGTCATTACTTATGGGCTGGTGGCCCCAATGAAAAAGTACAACTACATGATTTCTGTTTTGGAGTTTCTCAAAGCTGCTGTGTTTTAAGTTTCAGCTGAAAGATTGGGCCAGTAGAGATCAGTGTAAAGTACGGTCAGTGGGAGTCATATTTACTGCCCTGAACTGCCAAAGCTGCTACTCTTTTACTTTAGGATGTTGATCCCTTCTCTTTCAGATTTAATTTGGGAGCATAGAAGGCTCATGTTTGCAGATAAGTGATAGCTATAATTATAATATCTGTTTGCAGATAAAGGATAACAATAAATTAAACAAACTGGGTGTGATGGCATGCACTTTTAATTCTAGCACTCTGTGAGTTTAATCCCAGATCTCTGTGAGTTTGAGGTCATCCTGGTCTATACAGTGAGTTCCAGGATAGCCATGGCTACATAGAGAGACCCTATTTAACCACCCAAGCAAACACACAAACAAAAAACTAATTTAAACAACTGGTGATTTTCTGTATGTCTTTGAGAAACAAGTGGTCACTGACGGAAGGTATCTAAAAGTAGACTTTGCATCAAACTGATAATTTCTTATTCAGTGTTTTCCTTCAGTTATAGGATGAAATAGTCTTAAATAATTTTCAATGAAGTTCCCTTCCTTTGGAGGTAGTGGGAGCTTGGTGGGTTGGATTGTAAAAGACTCTGAGACACTGCTCTCCAAACCATGTAGTCTCCCCAGCCCTTCATTAGGGTAACAGTTGTGGAGAATTAGAATCCATTCTCCTTGAATTCTAGTCCATAGTTAGTCCTGTAAAGAGCAGTAGACCCTGCAGTGATTGCATGGGCTCTGGACTTAGAGTTTCTGAGTATAATTTTGGCTCATTTCAACTCTTGCTGTTTATCTAATTGCATCTCAAGGCCAGTACCTGGCTTGGTGAAAATAATGAGTGAAATGCACCTTAAGATAGCTAGGCAAAAAGAGAATGCCAAGGCTATTAGTAGCATCCTGTTGCCCTGAGGAGGTTAGTCTGTCCTGCCCTCTGACTTATTCTTAGACTCGTTTTGTTATTGGTAGCTTTGACTCATGGTGCTGTGTTAAATATATTTTACTCTTTCAGCCTGCTAGAGAGGTATTCCTACTGACCTATGACTTGACCCTTGAATAAGAAGTCATTAGAGCCATCATATTGAGAACTATGGGGCTATATATCTATTGCAGTTGTACTTTTAAGCTGAAGTTCCTATAAGTCAGTACTGTAAGCATGGAATGGGGAATATTTTGGAAGGATTCCTGCTGTCTGTTTCCAGGGAGACAACAATTTCCTTTACTTGACATTTCCCAAATGGACCCTATTAGGATGGTGAAATAACACTTAGTTTTGTTTCTCTCACACCTACTAATTGCTGCTGTTGTTACAACAACGACATGTTCTCTGACCTGCTTCTAACACCAAGACAGCTTGAATAGCTGGGCGCCAGAACTGTGTATTTATTTTTTCCATTCTGGTTGGCAACATTCCATCCCTTACAGCTGTGTTAGCCAGTGACCTTGTTTGGGGAATTATTTGAGTGTTTTCAGAGACATAATGCCATGATCTCACCACCTCAGTGGTTGTGAGCTTGTCTTGACATGGATGCTAAGTCACTGAAATCTTGACCTGTGAAAGGATGCTTCAGTGAATTACCCCAGCAAATGGAAGCGGTTAGGACAAAGGAATTTCAAAAAGAAATACTGACCCCTTGTGGTATAATACAATATTCTATTCAACTAGGTGAAGAAAAATTTAAAAATTCAGAATCTTCCTTAAATATAGTGGATTTTTTTTAAAAGCAACATAAAATAATGCTTAGTGTATATAGTATTTTATACGCTAATAAGTAATAAGAGGAAAGGTGACAGAATGGCTATTTTATACAGCAATACAGGAAACAGCATACATGTTGCATTGTTAAAAAGCTTTGACCTATTTTTACAAAGGTAAAATTCCTTTGTGTCTTTACTTTGATATTCCCACACAATTTCATCCAGAAAAATCCTGTCCATGTTAGTTGATTTGATAGAGTACTTTACAGATGAAAGAAAACTTCACATGTGACCTTGTTTGCCTCAAATCAACCGAGGCAAAGTGTGGTCATTTTTTGGAGTTTAAAGAAGGAAAAAATAAAGAAGACTGGGAAAGTTGAATAACTTTCCAAATGACCACAATTCAAAAGCCTGATGAGACATCTGAGCATTAGAAGCAGTAAGCAGTGTGCCCAATGAATACAATAAAGCTCACTTGGCCTTAAAAGGTGGAGAGCTTCCGTTTGCTACTGAGACACGGGGAAACCCAGCAGTGCCCGTGTTCCAATTGTGAGACTGGGACTCCCAAGTCACTTATCAATCAGACTAAAGGAGCTGTCTTCGATCTGGTCGCTCCAGGTTCCACACAGATTTCTTTGTTGAATGGAACAGTGTTAGATTGTTCAGGCCAGTTGGTGTGTACAATTTGTGCCTCACTGAGTGTGGGACAATAGTGCCAAACTAAGGGGATGAAAATTCGTGGATTTGCTTGTATTTCACTATTGGAACTGTATTTGATAGTTTGCAGAAATCATTTGGGTTTAAGAAATGATGTAGAGGGAACTATACAAATTATGCAGAAATCATATGTTGATCTAGTACTATATAACTAAAGCATTTTATTTTTGGTATGCTTGTTTTACTTGAATAAATAAACACCTAGGATTAAAGTATTGAACAATATGGGGAAAAGATAAAAGTTAAGCTTTTCTCAAACTTCCTCATAATAAAAACTTTTATTGTGGTATGTTTTCCAGTCAATTTTCTACTTTTTTATACATATTTGCATGCATATGTACAAACGTATCATTTTCTGAGAAAATAAGAGCTACTCATTTTATTTACTGCTTTCTCTGACTGACCGTGCATTAGCTATCATTAAGCACGGTGTACCTTCACCTTCAGGACAACCCTTTTAACTGCTGCAAAGCAATGCATGGTATTGCTAGAATTTAATATTTGCATTTTGGCATTCCTTTGAGATGTGATTATTGGCAAAGTCAGAATTTCTTCATTAAGTTGGAATGATTTGGAACACATTTGTTCAGAAAATTAATCATGCTAAAATGACCAAATGTAAGTGGTGGCTTATAGTATTTTATTAACAATCATGTGTGTTTTCTTTATATTTGGTTGCAGTTCCTTGAATTCTTTTTTGTTGTTGAGACAAACTGGTCTTGAACATGTTGTATAGCTGACTTAATATGAACTACTGATTTTCCTGCTTCTGTGTCCTCATTACAGGGATTACAGGTGTGTTTTACCATGCCAGGTTTTAATTTTTATTTTTATCAGCATTTATTAAACATACAAATGAGTCTCATTATGACACTCCATGCACACACACACACACATATATATATATATACATATAATAGACTTTGATCACCTTTAATCTCCAATATCATATCTGCTCCCCCCCACTGTTCCCCTTTCACTACCTCTAAGCCTCCCTTTTAATTTCATGTATTATCTCTGTTGTTATGTCTTTAATTATTATGGTTTCACACACACATATGCATACGTATACATACACACATACAACTTTCTGTGTCCATTTATTGTTGCTCAATTATATATGTCTTTAGGGCTGTGAGCACTTGGTGTTGAATAATCAGTAAGGGTGCTCACCCCTGGGGAAGACTGATTCTCAGAAGTTATTCATTTCCTGTGTCTCTTCATTTATAGGTGTGGATACAAACAAAGTTTCAGTTTTTAAATTGAGTTGACAGAAATGAAAACAGGGCCTATCTTGACAACCGTAGGGAAGGAAGCTGCTGTGTTGAGGATCACCGGTTTGAGGGCTGAGCTGTAGAGCTGGGTCTGCCCATAGAGGTAAAAGGGCAAGACCAGATCTAGAGGTCTAGATGAAGGAATGTGTGGACAGATGGATGGCAGGTCCAGGTCCAGATGGGAGAGCAGGCAGAGGGCAGATGGTGGCTTAGTAGGACATAACAGAAGAGGGGAGCTAAGGTAAAGCCTCAGGGGACAGTCAGAAGCCCTCCCTCTGCCTGTTGGTCTTTGACGTTCACCTGGCGGTCAGATGTCGGGTCAGTGGGGGCTGTCGCAATTGAGTTCCAGGTGTCAGATCATTATGGGGTCCAAAAGAGGGGATTACCCTTTCCTTGGTGTAGGTTGTTCTATAAGTGTTTGGGCCTGCTTTCTCTGATAACTTTTGATATGCCTATGTACATTTACAGTCTCAGTTCACTAATAAATTTATAGGATGGCATTCTTTCTACTTCCAGGATTGGATTAGAAAACAACTCATTGTTTTAGACAGTATAGAGTAACTTAGGGCAGGGCTCAGCTTGTGCATGCATATACATGTGGGCATGTGCATGTGGAGGCTGATGTTGGGACTGATTGCTCTTCACCTCATTTCCTGAGACCATCTCAAATGAACCAAGAGCTTACTGATATAGCTAGCCAGTATGCTCAGGGAGATCCCTGTTTCTGCCTTCCCAGTACTAACTAGATTTACAGGTGGACTGTCATACTCACCTGGGATATACATAAGTGCTGGAGATCTGAACTCTGGCCTTCACACTCGCATGGCAAGCATTTTATTCACAGAGCTATCTCCCCAGGGCCATGGATGAATAGTGTTTTTGTTTGTTTGTTTGTTTTTTGTTGTTGTTTGTTTTGTTTTAAGGAAGGGTTTATTTGGCTTACAGTTCTAAATTATAGTACATCATTGTGGGGAAATCAAGGCGGGAACTTGAAGCAGCAGATACTTCCACAGTCAAAGGAAAACATATATATATTCATATATGCATGCTTACTATTCACCTCTCTGAATTAAAAAAGAAGAAATAAAAAGGAAAGGACATGACTGCTCCTAGGAACAGTGGAGGAGAAAGTTTATTGTAGATAAAAGGGAAAGCATAGGTAGAGGCAGGGACATCTGGGAGAGTCCAGAGTGGTAATGACTGAGCTGGGCCATGTGGGAAGAGGGTTAGGAGAACAGAGAAGGGAGAGAGGGGAACCACGTGCAGTAGTCAGCAGGCCAAAGGCACAAAAGGGGAAGGTAACCAAAAGGTCTGGATTATATTGGGGAGAGCCTCTGGGGGAAGGGCAGCCCAGTCCTGGGCTGGAGAGTTCAGGGTAGAGGGTGGGGTATGCCAGCTCTACCCTATAACAGGTAGGGGTTAAGGGATGCTGGGAGAATCTGGTGGTCAGGTCCACTTTGATATGTTAAATCTGTACCACAGTCCCAGGTTTGAAACTTAACACTCTCTTTCTCCACTTATGTAGTCCAGGACCCAAGCCCAGGGTCATCCATAATGAGCTAGGTCTTCCCACATAAATTAATCATGACAACCTCCTCCGCCCCTTCAGACATGCCCACAATTCAACCTAATCTTAGTTCCTCACCGAGACTAGATTCTAGATTGTGTCAAGTAGATAATGAAGACTAATTACAAAGAGAGTCATGCTTGGACCCAACCACATGGACTTCCATTCCCTAAGACCTGACTATGGCTGCTATTGGGTACTAAATCTTCCATCAGTAGAAATCAACACTGAGTCCCTGATATGGCATTATTCCTCAGGGGGACCAGTCAGGGTCTTGGTGACAAGTTGACTATACTGGACCTTTCCCATTGTGGGAAGGGCAGTGCTTTTTTTCTTCCTAAAATAGATACTTTTTTCCTTATAAATAGTATTTTTGTTTGTGAAACTTTTGTACATTTGTACATTGTATACTAATCATGCATGGATGGACACTTCTGAAACCTTTAGCCTAAAGATGATCTATTTTCCTATAGTCTAAGATTTTAAAAGTTGTAGATGAACTCAGGCTAAGATTTTAAAAGTTGTAGATGAATTCAGGCATCTGGCAGCTCAAATATCTTACTTAGGCTTATCTCCTGTTATATTTTCTCATCTCTAGTCACTTTAATGCCATCTTCATGGTTTTTGGTCTTCACAGTTAATGGTCATTTCTATGTAATTGTTCTTGGAATTGAACTTAATTTAACTTGTTTTGTGCTGCTCTAGCTTAAGCAGTAGTACCTCTAAAAGCTTAGCAATTTCATGAAATGCACACACACACATATTCACATTCATTCACTCACATTTATATTTATTATTTCTTGCATTATTGGTTATAAAAATATATACATTATACCCAGTAAATGAAAAATATTCTTTTGTATATCACTTAAGGTCATGTTACAAAGTGTTTTAAATATTGTTCTTATTTCAAAAAACTCTGACTTACAGAGCAAGTCTAACTTTTCTTGCCCAGTGATGTGATGCAGCTCTGAATATCCAAGCGACAGCCAGCATCTCGTCTCCTCTTTTCCCCATCTGTTATTTGTCCCAGATCCCATTTAGACTTTTCTCCACAATACAGAGTCCTGCACTGTGCTTAACACCTGACAGGCACCCAATGAGCAACTGTTAAGCTGTGAACTCAATGCTTTTCAAAAATATGTTGCAGCATCTCATTCTATTGAATTTGCCTTTCCATTTTTATTTATATTTTAGCCAGTGTGGAAAAATATAGCAGAGATTCACAATTCTGCCACATACACTGTATGTTCACTTGGTCTTAAAAGCAGTAAGATGGAAGACGTTCAACCATATTATCATTTATATATCTGAGAATATCGAGACACAATGATATGAAAATTTACCAGAGACTGCCGCAGAGTGGATTCTTTGTTTTTTTCTTTTTCTTTTCCCTTTCCTTCCCTTCTCCTCTCCTCCCCTCCCTTCCTCTCCCTCCCTTTCTTTCTCCTCTCCCCCTCTCTCTCTCCTTTCTTTTTTTTAGAGACAGGGTTTCTCTGTGTAGCCCTGGCTGTCCTGGAACTCACTCTGTAGACCAGGCTGGCCTCTTTATCTTTTCAACAGCACTTGGAGGTGCCCGTCATTCTAGTTGTATCTATCTGGTGAGTGTGCAGTGTTCCCTTATAGTGGCTTAATCTGCATTTCCCAGGTGACTACTTGGCCTTCGCAATGTCTTCCTTGGGTGTGTACATTTTGTAAGTTTTTATATTGTATCATTTGTCCTTGCTTAAACACATGGGTCTCAAATGTTTTCTAGGAATCCAGTGGGTTTTTTGCTCATTTTCTTACACCATCCATTGATGAACATATCTTTTATTTCAAGGCAGTATAATTTAGCATTCTTTTATTTTATGAATCATATTTTCAGTTTTTTTACCTATCCAAAATTGTGGAAGATATTTGTTTTAGAATATTTGCTATTTTAGTCATTATGTCTAAGTCTATGAACCATATCAATTAGTTTTTTTATATATTATAAAGATTGGGGGCCCATTTTTTTCCCAAGTGGGTATCTGGTTGCTCCAACACCATTTAATGAAGTGCTTTTCCTTCCCCTGTAGCGTCTTGGTTAAAAATAACTTTTAACTATGGTGCTATTTTTGAATTCCATTTCTCATGATATTTGCCCAATTTTATATAAAATTCTGTTTTGATTATTACAGCCTTGAATCAAGCTATCTTATAGTCAGACTATGTGGATCTCTTTTTGTCAAGAGTGTTCTCCCCACTACAGTAGTACTTTGTTCAGGTGTTCTATGAGCACCTGAAATGAATGTGCGTTAACTATTCACTTGCTATTATTCATGTTAATTGGATAGCATTTTATAAGTTAATTTTTTATTTCCTGCCTTGTTGGTCCATTTTTTTCTCTAAGAAATGTTGATAGAAGAGTGCTCATATTTTGAATTTTTATACCCACTTGAGTAGTATGTATTCGTGTCTTACTGTGGCTTTAATTTGCATCCCCGTGCTGGGAGCATATTTTCATGTGTAGACTGCTGTTTTCTTTGGTGGCACTGAATTGTAAGGAACAGTTGGTGTTTGTAAATGAGAAGGGGCTGGAGGTCTCTAGTTTATCTTTTCTTTCCATTGGGGGTTTAGCTCCCTGCCTTCCTTAGTGGACTGTGAGAATGATGCTGCCAAGTAAGAAGAAAGAAAGATTTATGCTGGCACAGAATTAACTTGTAAAGCTTGTGGTGGGGAAGTCAACCTCAGTGCCTAGCCTCTCTGCTGATTAAAAGGTGATTGTTGGTCCTGCATCCTTGGGAGATAGGATCCAAGGACAGACAGCAGGCATGAAATGTTCCTGCTCGGGGTGCACCTCTGCAGAGTTCAGACTTTCCATTAAAATAAATTCAGTGAATGCTCAGAGTTTTCACAAAAAGGTGTAGAATGTGTTCTTACATCACAGAGCATTTGGTATTATTTTAAAAATATAGTTTCTTTGAGTAACAGCACCCCCTGTGAGATACTGTTATTGGAAGATGTGAGCTACATCCAACAGTAGTTTACGTGATGCTGTTTGAACCGTGTAAATCAAACCCGTGAATGTGTTTTTTTTCATTTCACATAGTGGTTTGCCTTGAAGAGCATTGGATTCCAATGTATTTTCTTTTTCTAATCTTTTTTGTCTGCAGACTTTCATGAACACAAACACACTGTAACCTCGAATGAGGGCAAGGGCATCTGTCTGGATCTCTTTTACAAGGCCACTGATCCAGTTCATGGGGGCTCTACATTCATGACCTAAGCAGCCCCCAAAGACCCTTTTCCAAGTACCATCACCTGAGGGTTAAATTTTAGTAGATCATTTTAGGGGAATCTAAACACTCGGTGCATTGCAACATCTCAATGAGTTTTCTCGCAGTTTGTGAACAGAATCATTTGGCTTCTACTCAGAAGAGCTAGAACTGCACTTGGACACTTGTCCATATTCCAGACATTACATTTTTTCATAATAAACATTATTCTTTGTTTAGTCTCATTACCATATAGTACAATGTTTCATGTGTTTGTACATATACGTACGTACATACGTGTGTGTGTGTGTGTGTGTGTGTGTGTGTGTGTGTGTGTTTAGGTCAGTCAGTGTGTCATTCCTCAGGATGCTACCTATTTTTTATTTTGAGACAGCATCTCTCACTGGCATGGAATCCACTAATTCTGATAAGCTGTTTGGATAGCAGCACCTAGGGGTTTGTCTTTCTTCACTTGCCCAGCACTGAAGCTAAAGATGCACACCACTATGCCTGGCCTTTCTTACACAGGATCTAGGGATTGACTTCAGGTTCTTGTGTATGCACACTGAGCACTTTACAAATTATCTATCTCACTAGCCTTTGACACTTAGCTTAAAAATTTGTATTTTGAGAAATCCCACATCTACCCAAGGGGCTCTTGGTTGGCATTTGATTGTTGCTGGGAGAGGGAAAGGTGGCTTTCTTCAATTGGTGCGACACCTGGTGTACCAACCACACTAGAAGGCAGACATCCTGGCGAAAAGCAGTAAACTAACACAACGGAACTCAATAGGTTTTTAGAGCAGTGGTTCTCAACCTGTGGGTCATGGTCTCCTTGGGAGTTACATATCAGATATCCTGCATATCAGATATACATAACAGTAGCAAAATTACAGATATGAAGTAGCAATGAAATAACTTCATGGTTGGGGGTCAGCACAACATGAGGAACCGGATTAAAGGATTGCAGCATTAGGAAGGTTGAGAACCACTGGTTTAGAGAGAGAGAGGGGGAATGAAAATGGGTGGGTAGCTAGGCTGGGGAGAACCTTAGAGGAGTTGGGGGAGGGGGATGAGTATGATAAAAATACATTGTATGAGATTCTCAAAGAATTAATAAAACCATTAAAATATGTTTTGGCTACCTTTGTGTATCATAAGAATGTACACATTTTCATAAAAATATCTGCATGAATTCCATGAGATGTATGTAGCTGAAATAATGTTTGTTGTATACATTGGTAGAGCACCATTTTCAAGGTGGTTATGTCAGCTTCCATTCCTCTCAATGTTTACTCTGTATCCCAATTAGAATTTCATGTTTTCTTTTTTATTTTTTCTTTCTTTAAAATTTTTTTTTTCAAGACAGGGTTTCTCTGTGTAGTTTGGTGCCTGTCCTGGATCTTGCTCTGTAGACCAGGCTGGCCTCGAACTCACAGAGATCCTCCTGGCTCTGCCTCCCAAGTGCTGGGGTTAAAGGCATGTACTATCACCTCCCAGCATTTTCTGTCATTTTTAATTTTATGTGTTGTGGAATATTATTTGAAGATGTATTATGTTTGTTCATGCTATGGAACATTTGTTTAATGATGCAAAGGTGTGCTGCATTCTTTTATGTTGCATTTGTTTAATTCTGTGAAGCTGTGTTACTTTGCCTGTCTAAAACACCTGATTGGTCTAATAAAGATATTTAAAGTTTAAAAGCATATAACTGTAAAGTTAATTTTCTGCTTTTGGTTAACTTTTTTGGTCTTGTTTACAATACTTTTGCTCAATCTAAGCTCATGAAGACTTTCTCCTGAGATTTATAGTTTACCTTTCACATTTAAATATAGATTCATCTATAATAGATTTTGTGATATTGTGTAAGATAGACATCAAGATGCATTTTTTTAAAAATGTAAAGATGACAAAACCATCCTCTTGACATTATTCAAAAGACCCTTCTTTCCCCATCATCAATGATGGCCTGTGTGTTCCTGAGCTCTTTTCTCAGTACTTCTGCCTGTCTTGCACTGAGTCTATGACAGCTTAACTAACATAATTTCAGATTTGTCTTGATATGGTAATGTGAGGTGTTAAGTCTTTTCACAATTATCTCATCTAAACTTTCTCCTTAGGATTTCTATCTAAATTTAAGAGCCTTCTTGTCAATTTCTATAACCTCACTTGCTTTGATTTTCATTGTGAGTGCATTGAATGTGTGTGTGTGTGTGTGTGTGTGTGTGTGTGTGTGTGTGTAACTTGGAGATAATTGAATTATTTTTAATGTTAGATGTATTGATAGAGAATTATTGTGTATTTCTCCATTGACTTGGATCTTTTAAAAAATTTCCTATTAATATTTCATAATTTTCAAAGGAGAGACCTTTCACATACTTTCTTCAATTTCCTTCTCTATATTGAGTGTTTTGTGCCATTGTGGTAACACCATTTTAATGCTTGTTAATTGTTTATTATTTCTTCATACAAAAAATTTAAACAATTATGGCTCTATATACCCCTGCCTTGCCAAATGAATGTGTTAGTTTTTATAGCTGAAAACATTCTTTTTTTTGTATTTTTTAAAGTACACAGTCACACATGTTCAAATAGTGACAAGTAACCTTCTTCCCTTTCAATCATTATTTTTCTTTCCTACAATATTTCATGTGACACACAGGACAAAAGGGAAAGAGCAATGGTGACAGGAATACTGTTTCTCACCCAGAATCTTTAAGAAGTGTTCAATCTTCATCAATAGGTAAGGTGTTTGGTATTAGAATTTTTACAGCAACTTCAGTGTTTTTACACATTTATTGAGCTGTTCCTGTGTTTCTTTTTTTTCATTCTGAGGCTGTGGAGAATCAGTCACACAGATGCTCAAATCACCTTGTGTGCCTGGAGTAATCCTCGGAGTTGAGATGTGCATGATCCTTTCATATGCTGCATTTGTTAGTATTTTGCTTAGGGATTTTGCCTCCAAGCTCTAACCTCATGAGAGAGGTTAACTGAGGATTTTCCTGTCTTGCAATGCCCTTTGGATTTTTGCTTTAAAATAACCTTGTAAAAATGAGATGAGGTGATTCTTCTTCCTCTTACTTAATGTGTATAAAGTTTGTGTTGTTGCTGGTCATGCTGTCTAAATTTATGAATGTCTTCATGTGGATGATTTACATACTATCATAGATAAGCTAAGCTTGTCTTGAAATTTGTCTAGTTCATCTAAGTTTTCAAATTTATTAACAAGGTGTTTTCTAGAAAATTCCCTTACTTTTCCCCCTGTATCTGTGAGGTCTGTGCTGGTATCTATTGCTGATACTTTGAGTCTTTTTAATACATTAAAGGAGACATTCACCAGTTTATAAGGGAGAGATAGGAGTTCATCTTTGCATGTGGTAACTTTGCAATGCCTAAGACATCTGAGCTAAGAGTACAGGAAAATAATTGGATATGTCATTGGAAATTTGGGAATCTGAGATGCTCATTTATGGGGTATCAGATTTTAAAGCCATATGGCTTGTCCCAAAGGAACTTGAAGTATGTAGGATGGAGCCCTGGGTCACCATGCAGTTTAGAGAGAAGGGGAGGAAACAATAAGGAGGGTTAAGATGAGACAGCTGGGAAGGTAAAAGGGAAACCAGAGGTACTGTGTTTGCAGGAAGCCACATGAAGACAGGTTTTCATGGAAGAGTATCAAATGTCATAAGTAGGTTCAGTAATGCCTGAAAATTGACAGCAGGGTTTGGTAATGGGGGTTTAGTGTGACCCTGAGAAAGACTATCACATGAAACTGTTTAGGCCAGTGCTAAATCTTTATACTATAATAAATATAATACTATCTTTTTAGGTATATCAACCTCCATGTTTTCATTGTTATTAAATAATGTGTATTTATTGTATTAACTTTTGGAATTAGGAAAAGAATAAAAAAAGAGAAAACAAACACCTGTAATCAAAGCAGAACGATGAACTAAATAAAAACTGGTAATATTTCAGGTTGGAAACAGTCCAAACATATCGGAGAGGAGTGGCGGTGGAGATGGGGAAGCTGATGTAGGGTGTCTGTAAAGCAGGGGGACTTGATGGATTTGCTGGTGGAGATGGTGAGAGGAAATGAGATCTTGACGGTAACTCAAGGAGGGGTTGTGTGTGACTCTTCATCAAATGTCTCTTTACTTCCCCCAGTATTATATCAGGAACATGTTTGTTTTGTGAAAAACGTAATTTGTTATTTAAAGACAAAGAGTTTAAATAAAGCCCACTTAAAGACAGGTTTATAGCAAAATAGCTCTATTAAAATTTAACATTGGGAATTAAAATTTCTCATTATGGGTGAAAATGGGGTCTCATCCATTCTTGGTGATTGTGTTGCCATAATATAAAATTTCACCTTATAAAATTATTTCTGTAAGGCATGGTGATGATGCATGTCTATAATACCAACCTTAGAGAAGAAAAGGCAAGATGATATCATGAGTTTGAGGCCAGCCTATCTCAAAATTAATTACTATTTAATTTAAATGTAGTTTGAATGTTTTTTGAGATTGAGTCTTGTTAAGGCTAGCCTGGAGCATGATAGTCATCTTGTCTTAGCCTCCAAAGAGCCAAGCCTCTAGGTAGACACCTTGATTAGATCTATTTAAGGAGTTAAAAACAACACATTATTTGTTAATATCAATGAAAAGTAAGCTAGCCCAGTAATATTTTCATAATCCTATAAGTAAAATAAAATAGGGGCTATTTCTTTTGAAAAAAATTCTTAAATTTGTGCCTTTGTTTAAAAAAAAAACAACAATCAATGTCCCAGATGAGAGAAGAGGGGAAATGTGCCAAACTTTATTTGCAGGATTTTATTTCTACATTACCTCTTTTGGTATGTTCAAATCTTATAAAACCCTGAACTGAGTCAAGTCTTAATGTAACAAAAGTAGAAGCCTTCTTTGATAAACATTTGCATGTTGTTTAATGAGAATTAGTTCAAGAAATGAGATTTATATCCTCACCCTGCTCTGATGACTAATTAGTTTTGTTTTTAGAGGGAAAACTAGTTCACATATCCAAGCCTTGCTTTAATTGATGCTGTGTCCTTCTCTCATGGAACTCCTTCATAATATACATGGTATTACTGCTGCCTGTATGTGATCATGAACTTCCTACTCCATATTATATTATCTTGAAATCTCAGTAAACTGGAGAATAGTCCTGGCTCAGTTTCTTCTGTTGATTATTTTGGGATTGGCTGGTTGTATTAGGAATGGGGTGACTGAAATTGTTTCTCCAAGGAGTTCAGAGTGAAACACTAAGTTCTTTCATGAGCAAGATCCCCCTCATCCACCACAACCGGCACAGTGGGCTTTTGAGGTGTGGAGGTTGTAATGGTAGAAACATTTCCGTCAATGGCGTTCTAAGTGTGGGTGTGTGGTGGGTATGTTTCTTTTAATCAGAAAACTAACATCTTTGGTTGAATCTGTCTCACAAGGAAGATAGCAAGGGTATGAGACATATAAGACAGCCCTCAGGTTATAATTTCCATATAGATTAGAGATAAACTGAGTGCGCATAAAAAATGGCCAGAACACGACATGCCATGGAGACAATAAACTACTCTAACAGCTCATGTACTAGAATAATAGTTGTAAGCTACCGTGGTTAGGGAAAGTTGCCTGAGAGGATATGGTTTGATAGATTTAGTCAAGTGATAGTAAGTGTCAGGGATTAAGGGTGACAAAGAGATACTATGACAATGAGGACCTGTCTGAGGTACAGGTAAAACATATTAGGACTGTTTTTTTTTTTTTTTTTTTTTTTTTTTTTTTTTTTTTTAGTAGTTGTCAGCATCAAAGAGGAATAGTGTCACAAAGATGTTACAATATTCCAAAGTTCAGTTTTTTTCCTGTATTCACAGATCCATTCTCTCACGTTGTGACATGGAAGTCATCTGTCTCCCATGAGAACAGTGCTTAAGAATAGGTACAGAGGAGACATTATCAGTTTTTGACCTTCAGCCTTGGTCTGTGAGGTTTCTGATCTCATGGTGTTGATCTGATTCTTCTGATCTCCAAAAGGGAAGAATCCTGGTAGTGTGGCTCATAGCTTTGGAGCTTTGGCTCTGGTGTTAGACTGAGTTCAAATCCTGAGTCCAACAATCACCAGTCATGTGATTTCGGACATTTTACTAACTGCTCTTATTTAATTTTATTTTTGACAGCAAAGAATGGCAATGATGTTTACCTCATTGTTCTTGGGATGTTGAATGAGGCAGTCTACAGGGAGTACTGAATATATAGAAATATGTTACAAATATTTAATTTTCACTTTTGCTTATTCAACACTAGAAACAAATTTGGTGTCTTAAATCTGATTCTGAAATCCTAAATGTGTATTTTTACATCTGTCTTAAAAACAAAACAAAACAAAAGAACTAGGGGTGATACAAATTAATCTAAGGATTTGAAAATACGTTTCAAAATTAGTGTTTCATTTTAATAAAAGTATTAGTTATTGGAAATCATCCTATTTTAAATATAAAAATATTTAGGACAAGTTGTTCCAAACTTCTTCTTCTTTTTTTTTTTAAATAATTGAAGTAACGATGAAACAGCAGTAACATGTAACATTTACTGATGACTTACTACGCGCTAGGCATCAGACAATATCTCATTTATGAGCTAAGACTGTATTAGTATGAAAACTCTCCTTGAAGAAGCCCGAACGACATGGCCACACCCTCATTGAAGGAAAGAGCAGACTATGAAGACCAACGGGGCATTGCCATCCCCATGACCCTTAACCATTGCTGTATTACACAGAGGAGTTATGGAGACAGTGCCTAGGTGTTCCTTCTCAAACCATAGATTTGATGGAAGAGCAGTACAGACTATCTGGGTCACTTTAGGTCAAATTACGAAGGCTTTTTTTAAATGCAAAGAAGTTCTAAAACATCTACATTGATCACTCTTAAAAATATTAATCTGCTTATGTGTCAGGGGCATTATTACATTGAACATGTGCCCTACTGCCTGCTGATGTATTTATGTCAGACAGATGGTCAGTAAAGCACTTGGCACCATGCCAAGGTCAGTAGCCAACCGTACACAGACTGTAACTGTTGTATTTATCTGACCTCATTTAAGGGACTTGTAAGATTAACCACTCAGCTGCAGGAGTTTTGCCTGGTCCTCATCAACTTCTCTAACTATGCTAATGTAGGTCACCTCCTCACTGAATTCCCTGATGTGGTGTGTGCTTACTGAGCATTAATTGTGCTTGTGCCCAAACCCACCTGTCAATTATTTTTGTCATTTGCATTCTGGAATCTAAGTACACTGTTACACAAACAGAAGTAGGAATTTCTATATAAAATTTATCGACTGCTTTTGAGATATTTGATAAAATCAAGTCATTAAAAATTACATTATTTTGAGCAAGCTTATTTAAATGGTAAGAAATTCTTACAAAAACACAAGAGATTTCTATACTCAGATTTCTAAGGACTTTTTAACTTTGCTTCCCTTTGTGAGAGGAACTGTTCATAAATATGGAATTCATCTACCTTCCCTCTAAAAGAGAAAGAAAAGAGGGTAATTTGGCAAGTAGTTTGCAAAATAAACATAAACAAGTATAGGTAGCTTTGTTGTTGGTGTTTGAAAAGCTTGCAATAATGTATCTCTTAAAGACCCCACGCTTGTT
Organism: Peromyscus maniculatus bairdii; assembly: GCF_049852395.1. Classification (NCBI taxonomy): domain Eukaryota; kingdom Metazoa; phylum Chordata; class Mammalia; order Rodentia; family Cricetidae; genus Peromyscus; species Peromyscus maniculatus. Next base: position 55,925,714 of record NC_134855.1, read on the forward strand.
TTCTACTTGTAAAAGTAAGAAATGAGAGTGAGACTTTGTGCTTTTCCTTATTAGTGTGACCTTTTTGTGAAGTACCTCATTTTGACATGAGAGCCCTCTGGATGATGGAGACTTCTATTTAATGCAGAGTTTCAGATTTAGAAGTTTTCTAGTTTAGAAACTATAAATTATTCATACACTATCAAGCTTTTAAAAACCCTATTTATGACAGGATGGGATTTTGCCAATCTCAGCTGAAGCAGTCTAAATAATTTATCTTGTGTTCCTTCAATGTACAATACACACCGAAGCCCAGGAAATGTTAAGTAAGTTTTATTCCTCTCTTTGCTATGCTGAGGTCAGGGAGTTAAGCTTTCAGACATTCCTTTAACATTTCTTGGGCCTTTGACTTCTCACAGTATGCTCTTTAAAATTTCATATTGTGCCTTTTCTTTCATGACCTTTTCTTTGTACTGAATTTCTTGTTTTTAAAGCATCCTTCTCCCTCATTAATTATCTCTACTACATTTCCACACATAGTTACTTAGGATATAAATATGACAATATGTTTGCAAGAGTTCAATTATCACAGATCCTATTATCATTCAGGAGCATAAACAATTAATGACTCTGATTTGATGTTACTGAAATTGGTGACTCACTAGTGATAAATCTCAAAAGAGTTCAAGATTTAATTGAACAACTAACATTTTGGCATTTATTCGAATTTCAGACTGTTAATATATAATTATGAGGCAATGCAAACAAACATAAATATCTTTATTCCATGAATCCCAGTCACCCAGAACCACCACATGCAGTAGACATGGACTCGCTATTAGTATTGCAAGTACAGAGGTGTGAGGAAAGGAAAGGGTGTAACAATAGTATGTGATTATTTCAGGAGATTCTGTCACCGAGCAGCTGCAAACCTAGACACAAGGACAGTAGGCATCAAAGTGTGAAATTATTATGGTTACCAGAATGTATTGTGATGCATCTAGTGACATTCGACATTCGCTCTTTTTAATTTTTTTTTGTCATCCACTTGGCTATTTAGGTACTAGTCTAGCTTTTAAGCTTGGCATTCACTTACCACTCATTAGGTAAATGTGAATGGGCAGAGGCCAATCAAAATCTCTTTTTTCCCCTGTCCTTGATGATTAGTTCAGGGATGCCCAAATGATGTCTTCAGATCCTCTGAGGTATCATCTGTCGTGGTTTAGATTTTTAAAAGTTACCTTGTAGGGTTGTGTGTTGGAAGCTTGGCTGACAGCCAATAGGCTCTGGAGGGTCAGTTAGATCATGGGGGCTCTACCGTCACCAGTGGCTGAATCAATGGGTGGATGGATTTACAGCTGAGTAAGCTATTAGCTATAATAGATGAGACTTCATTAGAGGAACAAGTTCACTGGGGGGAGGGATGTCTTTAGGGGACAAAGTTTGTTTCCATACTCTTACTCTTTACCTAGTGTCTGATTGGAGGTGAGGAGGTTCATCTACTACATGCTCTCCTGTTGTTGATTATTTTTACTTTTTGGCTTTTAGCTCTTTTGGGGGGTCCATCACCCAGCTCCCAAATAATCACACTTGGAATCTTATTCTTTCCTATAAATGCCTGGCCTTAGCTTGGCTTGTTTCTTGCCAGCTTTTCTTAATTTTAAATTATTCCATCTACCTTTTGCCTCTGGGCTTTTACCTTTCTCTATTTCTGTATATCTTTTCTTTCCTTCTTATTGTGTAGCTGGCTGGGTGACTGGCCCCTGGAATCATCTCTCCTCCTTTTTTTTTTGTTCCTTGATCTTCTTTTGCTTCCCAGATTTCTCCTCTCATTTATTCTCTCTGCCTGCCAGTCCTGCCTATCCTTTCTCTTGCCTCACTATTGGCCATTCATCTCTTTATTAGACCAATCAGGTGTTTTAGATAGGCAAAGTAACACAGCTTCACAAAGTTAAACAAATGCAACATAAAAGAATGCAACACGTCTTTATGCCATTAAACAAATGTTCCACAGCATAAACAAATGTAACATATCTTAAAATAATATTCTACAACATTCTCCACCATGATATTTTCATCTTACACTACAGGGGCCCCAAAATAATGTAGCCAAGTGGCTATGAATGAATTTCAGACCAGCTTGAGTGACTTACTGAGATCTTGTTTAAAAAAAAAATCATATATTCTTTCCCTCCTTCATTTCTGAAATAATTTTCAGATGATTTCCAAGCGTTTCAGATGGTTTTTACTCGCATAGTCTCTATACAAGCAAGGTATTGAGCCCTGTGAAAATAGGCTCAGGTATTTTCTCACACAGGAGAATTTTCTTCTCCATCTTGAGGATTACTTTGACTCCATTTGTTCTCATTGCTCTTGATATCCCCTATTTCCTCCTCCACCTTTTCTTTTTCTTTGCCTCCCCTCCAATTTGCATGGTATGCAACATGATGATTTGTAACACAGTGTGTGCACACAGTGAAGTGGTTAAGTCAACATAGGCAGAATACAAATTACATGACATGCTTATGTATTTTTGTGGTGAGAATTTTTTTAATCTACTCTTAAGAACTTTTAGGTATATGTAATACATTGTTGATGACTATCGTCACCCTGCTGTGGAATAAGCTCTTAAATGCATCTCTTCTGTCTAGATGGAATTTTGTTTTGATTTGTATCTCCATCCTGCACTTCCTACCCAGTCTCTGGTAATGAATACTTTGTTCTCTATTTCTATTGATCTGACATTTTAAAATTCTATACATAACTGAGATCATGCAGTAGGAAATACCTATTTTTCTAAAGTTAGATTCTTTTCTTTTTCTTTCTTACATTAATAAATTCCAACTTTTACATATATTCTTCTCATTCTCAGACAGTTCCTGCAATCTTTTTTCTTAATCAGTGACTAAGGTTTTGTTTGTTATCTCTCAGTCTTTCAATCCTAACGTGGTGTCACTAGGTTCTCATCTCAGGGTTTCTCTGGTTGTCATGAATTTGCGTTGGTAGTACTTCTTTCTTTCCTAAAGGCTCAACTAAAAGAAGAGATGGGTCCAAGTTCACGGGCTGCTTGCTGGTAGGATTGAGCTCTGTCAGCTCCTTGTCATGTGGGCAACCCACCATAGCAAGGTGTCTTCCTTCAGAGCACACCAAGAGGAGCAGATGCCTAGACAAAGCCAATGCCTCTTGATAAACTGACCAAGGGAGTGATGTCTCAAAGCATTTGTCACAGTGCATTTGTTTGAAGGAGGCAGGGTTCACTCAATTCAGCCTATGGTCAAGAAAAGGTGATAAAAGAAAGGATTTAAAGGTGAAAGGTGTGGCTAATTTTCCAGCCATCTTGGAGGTGTGTCTTGATAGCCTCAGGTATTTAGTGTGATCTTGTTTTATGCTGATTTCTATCAGGCTTTCAAATAATACAATTGACTCTTCATAAATAATGAACTTAGATATTTGAAATAAAGAAGTGCTTTTCTGAGTATTTAAACTTTTTCTTCTCATTCCAGAGATGATTTAAAGTATATATGTAGATATAACTGTCTTGTTAAATAAGAAACACAGAGCCAATTGAAAAATTAAAAAGCCCAAGAGGTCAGAGCAAAAGCTAAGAGCTAAAAACCTTACCCTTCACTGCCGCTCCTGTCCTCAGCAAGAGACCTACATCCTGTGTGTTTGCCCTTTTTATTGACTTTCTATTCTGCCCTTTCATTGGTTGTAAACCCAACCACATGACCTCCTCGTCACTGCCCATCAATACAGACCTCCAGGTCTTCTATGGTTGGTATTGAGATTAAAGGTGTGTGTCTCTATGCTGGCTGTATCCTTGAACACACAGAGATCTGCCTAACTCTGCCTCCCAAGTGCTGGGATTAAAGGCGTGCACCACCACCACCCAGCTTCTGCTATGACTTGCCATTAGCTTTGACTCCCAGGCAACTTTATTTGTTAATATACAAATAAAATAACATTTCAGTACAAATAAAATATATCTATCATCTATCTATCTATCTATCTATCTATCTATCTATCTATCTATCTATCTATCTATCTATCTATCTATCTATCTATCATGTGCACATTTTATGTGTGAGCCCTATAGCATTTTACAGAAAGGAGCGGAATACATACAGATTATGAAATGGGTGATACTTCCCTGATGGGCCCTGAGAGATTTACGTATTTCTCAAGTTGACTTTGAAGTTCACCACTTTACAACCTTTTTCTTTCCTGTGCTGTTTAATGTGAAGACAATAGAGTTCTTATATTTTTGACAGGTCTCATGCCTTGTTCCCACTTCCCAAAACATCAGTCACAAATTATGGTGTGGATATTGTTAGGTCTCATAGCATTTATATTATCTTCTAATATTTAAATTATGCCCACTGTGACTTGTCAATCTCTTGGTTTTATGAAATAAAAAAAATCACTAAATAGAGATTACTGCACAACGAATATATAAATATTATTATAGAAATTAACCAGGAAGAATTTGCAATTTCCTTGGTTAATTTACACTCTTCCCTACCCCTACCTATTATTATGCTTTGGGATTCTTTTATATCTCTTAGCTGCCATTTTTTTTTTTTTTTTTTTGTATTTTTGCTTACTTATATGAGCAATTTTAAAAGTTTATCTTGCAGGTTTTCTCACTTAAAATCTTTTAAGTTTATCTTGCAGTTCATCTCAAATGAAATAAGTATATTTCATTTCTGAGATCCATTTCTTGTTTAATGAGCTTAAAATGTTGGGTTAAAACTATTAACTATATGAGAAAACATATGCCACTCAGTTCTTACAACTCCAGCTTATTCAAAACCATGGAAAAGATACAGAAAGGAAGTGCACATTTTCTGTCATGCTTTTGGAAAGGCTGGAATAATTTAACCAGAATTTAAAATATTAGGCTAATTTCTATGTCCCACAGGAGATTGGCCCTGTATGCTTTCCTCTCTACCTTTGTGCGGCTAAATTATTTCCTCTGTGCTAATGACTCCTCAATCAGACTACAGATATTTTTCCTGGTTCTATCTGGATTCTATCCAATATATGGTTTATTTCACATTATCTACCTTGATGATTAAAGTGTGACTCATACCAAACCAAACTCATAATTTCATCACTGCTATTCATTCTTGTCATCCTTGTTCAATGTCTTATGAAGTCAGTACAACTGTCACGTGCAAACATGCTTTCACTTATTTTCGGGTCATGAAAATGTCATTGAATTTTTACCTCATGTATCCTTCTTTGGTGATTCCCATCAATTCTAGGAAAATTCAGTCACTTCAATTGTTTCTGCATTACTAAGCAACCAGTTCGATGATTCCTCAATAATTTGTGGTAGTATTCTATATTTTATATTGATATCTATGTACAGATACATATGTACTTAATATTTACTGATATAATATTTATTGCTCCCTCTTCGCTGAAATAGTGAGATGTCTTGACCTGTTTCATGCAGCTATCCAGTGGCATGTGTGATCTTCTCACTATCATGCTTGAATATTAGCAACAATTCTTATTTTGACCAAGATGTCTTTGCCGCCACTATGGTGTGGGAACTGAAGGTCCAATATCACTTTCTGCTGCTAGAAACCTTAAGTGGAAGGTGGGGCTACCAACATTCTTAAATAATTGCTGTGCAAAGGTCTTTCTCCAGGACTACTGAGATAGAGCACCATCATGGAGGCCTATGTGTCTGAGATGTCAGAAGCCTTCATGCCATGTAGTCAGTAAAAAGTTTAGTTACCCACTCTGTCCTTGCATTCTAGGGATAGGGGCAAGTTGCCCATTCTTTTGGCTCTTTTTAATCCTCAATCCTGAGGCATGGGGAGTGTGGTCGACTGTATACAAAGTCTTTACCATGACTTTTTAAGTTTTCTTTTGTAAAGATTTATTTATGCATATGTTTGTGGGGGTGAGGTAGGGATGTGCACATGAGTACAGTTGCCCATAGGGACTAGAGGAGGGTGTTAGATCTCCTGGAGTGGGAGTTATAAGCAGATGTAAGCCACCAGATGTGGGTACTGGAAACTGAACTCAGGTCCTTTGCAAGAGCAGTCCAAGTTCTTAACTAATGAGCCGTGTTTCCAGCCCCGAATCTCTTAAGTTGTCTACTTCATGTCTCAACTTCCTTCTTTTCCAGGTAGGGAAGAAAACAACATTCTTAACATTTTCCCGCCTGGCACACGCCTTTAATCCCAGCACTCGGGAGGCAGAGCCAGGCGGATCTCTGTGAGTTCGTGGCCAGCCTGGGCTACCAAGTGAGTCCCAGGAAAGGCGCAAAGCTACACAGAGAAACCCTGTCTCAAAAAAACAAAAACAAAAACAAACAAACAAAAAAAACCAAAAAAAAAAAAAAAAAACAACAACAACAAAAAAAAACATTTTCCCTGAGAATCTTCTGTGCTTATTTGGCCCATGCAGCTTTGTTGTCGATCTGTTTAAAGTAGAGGTCTTAGTGTCTCTTTCTTCCCATCACTCTTTGATTTCCTAAGAGGAGCAAAGACCGCCTCCTGTCTCCCCATCCAACTAAAGCTAGGTCATAAGACCAGGAGGTATATATGGAGAAACACTTAACAGTTTACAGCAAATCCCAAGCTTGGCATTACATTTGATTCTCTTCATTTACTGGATTCTAAAACTAGGATCAAGACTTTTCTCCTTTCTTCTTATTCTTATTTGTTGCTTCCTCTCAACATTGAGGGTCATTGCCTTGGTCAAGATTGTGTCAAACTCCAGGATCACTGCAATGGTAAGGACATCTCGGTGGAATCCCCGGACTCCAGTTTCTAACATTTTGCCTCCTGCATTACTGTTGGTTAACTTTCTTTAATGCCACTTTCATTATTTTACTCTTCTATAAAATTTTACCCAAGTTCCCTCTGGGTACAGTCCAAGAATGACTATTGCTTGGTTTCCAGGCTGCAGTTTATCTATGAAACTTTCTTCCACTGGTTTCAGAACAACATTTTCAAATTGTTTTCCTCATTTGCCTCCATAAGTTATGCCAAATTTCACCTTGGAATTGATGCCACTCCTGTCAGCCTCTTTATTTCTTGTTATGGCAGCAATTTTACTCATTTCTTAAGAACCATTTCAAACTGTACTGATATCTGTTCCTGGTGAAGGCGATTCTCATTGGTCAGTGCTTCCTCAACTTCCTAAACATTAGCATCTCCCCAGGTAGTAAGATTGGCTCTGGAAAATTCTAATGATCAGGACACACCCAATACCAAATAAATTAGAATGCCTAGAGGTTGGCATTTTCATCAACATATTTAAAGATACCTGGGTGATTTCAATGTGTGTAAAAGTTTGTTTCTGTTTGTGACAGTACATTTTGGCTGTACCATAACTTCATTCTTGGCTGTATTTGGTCTAATGTGGATATTTGTTTTCTTATGGTTTTCATCTACAGGGTAATTTCCAAATAGAAAGAAAATGAGTTTGGAGATGACCAAAGAAGACATTGTTGGTCTCCACCAAGATCCCTTAGTGTTCCTACTGCTACTGCTGCTGTGATGATCCACTTTGCTACTTAGAACACTTTTGGTGACAAATGTAGGGAAGGGTTTGGTCCACTCTGTCCCCCCAAAATGGTTTTCCAACAAATTTCAAGCTGACTTTGTGTCCTACACTCTAAGTCAGTTCTGACATTAACTTTGCAGCATGACTCCGGACCCTACAGGTCAAGCCCTGAGTGCTGAACCCTCCTTCAAGTGCTCATTGCATGGCTGTCTAACTATAAAGAAAAGGTTCCCATCAGCCAATTTTCTTGTTCAAGAAGTCAGGAAGTGTACATACCTCCATTACTCACCTTACTCAGGGTCTTTTGGCACAGAATCAAGAGGAATGAGACAGAAACAAACATGCCAGCAATAGAGGCAAAGCTTTAATGGGGGTGGGGGACAGCTTGCAAATGGAAGGGAGCTGGTGCCAACAGACCAGGATGGACCCTGCAACCAAGGAAGAAGCAAGTCTTTAATGGCTGGTTGGACTGGGTGAGACAGCAGTTATTACCTTGTTGGAAGGACTTCAGAGCTTAAGAGCAAAGGAGTGTGGAAGACCCTCTGAATGCTGTAGCTACTACTACTGATCAAAGGGCAGGCAGGCACAAGGCCACATCCTGCAGGCAATCAGCAAGAAGTAACTCAGACAGCTGTTAGCATAGCCTGCAACAAGAGGGCTTCTCTACAGCAAAGCTATGGAGAAATGAATAAGGCATCTTCCAGGTGTGTGGCTTCTGTAAGTAGTGTTCTTTATGTCAGGCAAGAGCGGCTACAGCTAGAGGGTTATTTAGGCTCTACCTCGGTAACACTCAGGTTTATTATAAAGGATATGAATAAATGGAGACACAGGAAAGGTACCCAGGGGGAGACATGAGTGGCATGTAAACAAAACAAGCTGATTCAGTAGCCCAAACTCAGTTAAGTTATTACAAACAATGAAGATGCTTCTCTCATTCACAGCATTCGTGAAATTCCAAGTATGGTAGCACATGGCTGTAACATCAGCTTCTTGGGAGGCTGAGGTAGAAGAACCGTAAGTTCTAGTCTTGCCTGTGTTACATAATGGGCTCAAGCCCCAACAATTTAGTAGGAATTTGTCTCAAAATAAAAATAAAAATAGAAAATGACTGGAGATACTAACTTGCCCAGCAAGGCCTTAGGTTCAGTCTCTCTCTCTCTCTCTCTCTCTCTCTCTCTCTCTCTCTCTCTCTCTCTCTCTCTCTCTCCTCACACACACATGCACACGCACACAGGGCAGGGGGCTTTAGAAATTCTCTTCTAGGAACTGAGAACAAAGACCAAATATACATTTCACATATCATAACCCCTTTACTCTATCTCAGGGCAAGGGAAAGTAGCTGGAGATTGAGTCATGCCTAATATGGTGCTTTGAATGAGAATAGTCCCCATGGATTCATATATTTGAATACTTGGTCCCCTGTTGGTGGAACTCTTTGGGCAGGATTAGGAGGTGGGGTTCTTATCAGAGGAGATGTGTTACTAGGGGTGGCTCATACCTGTATATATTCTGTGGCCAACTGTGGGCCCTTTGTCTAATATTCCAGAGCATGAAAGCTCAGCTATTTTGCTTTGCATATAGACAAATTTCTTGAAGGAAATTTGGAGTTCCCTGTAGAACCAGGCTGAGGTCACCATCCCCAGGACTTGTTCAGAAACTCTGAGCTTGGCTGCCTTCCTCTTTTGCTTCCTCCTTCTCTCATTTCTCCTGAGAGAACTGCCTTAATAAATCACTTGCTCGTGAACCGTTATTCAGAGTTGGCCTCTTGAGAACCTAAGATCTCACCTCTCCTTCAAAGCATAATAGTGAGCACATATAAAATTCAGTGATTTATTACAGTAGGAATTCTCAAAATAAATAGAAATACAATTTAATAAAACCTTAGTTGAAGGTACTGAAATATGATATATTCAGGGTTTCTCTACAGAATTACATATGCTTTCTTAGATGCAGTTTAAAAAATCCTGGACATACCGAAATCTCAATTGGGTAGGAAATAATGGACCAGGAAAAATTTGTCAATATTAAAGATTTTTAAAAAATACCTGAGATACAGTGTAGAATAAAATTGCAATGTCAAGGCAGCTGCCTGCAACTCTATCACAACTGATTAATAAATACATTGGGAAACTGGGTATTAAATCTCATATGACAGGATGTTGATAGGGATGATTAAAAACATTTTGTAACATATTTAGCCGGGCGGTGGTGGCGCACGCCTTTAATCCCAGCACTCGGGAGGCAGAGGCAGGCGGATCTCTGTGAGTTCGAGGCCAGCCTGGGCTACCAAGTGAGATCCAGGAAAGGCGCAAAGCTACACAAGAGAAACCCTGTCTCGGAAAACCAAAAAAAAAAAAAAAAAAAAAAAAAAAAAAAAAAAAAAAAAAAAAAAAAAAAATTTTGTAACATATTTAAAGACTGTCTTAGGGTTTCTATTGCTGTGAAGACACCATGACCATGGCAACTCTTATAAGGAAAACATTTAATTGAGGGGACTCGCTCACAGTTTCAGAGGTTCAGTCCATTATCATTATGGAGGGGAACACGGTGGCATGGAGGCAGACATGGTGCTGGAGGAGTAGCTGAGTGTCCTACATCTTGTAAGCAACAGGAAGTCAATGGTAACACTGGGCAGTATCCTGAGCACAGAAAACCCTCAAAGCCCACCCCCAGAATGACACACTTTATCCAACAAGGCCATATCTACTCCAAAAAAGCCACACCTCCTAATAGTGCCTAAGAGCTTATGGGGGCCATTTATATTCAAAATACCAGAAAGACCTTGATTGGCATTGGGATTCTAGAGTCAAGCAGAACTTCATTCCATAAATGCACTAAGGTTTACAATGAGCTTAACAGAAGTTAGTTTTATAGATGAAGTCAGAACTGGAAGACAAGAGGCAGAGGAGGAAAAGCAAATTGGTCATTTTAAAATTAATTCCTTTGTATAGTGGGGACAGGAATTAAGAAAAAAAAAAGGAAATATAATTGATTGGTCAAAATCAGGTTACCCAGGGGCATTTTGATTTTCTTTTCCTTTTTGGTAAAGATTAAAGCAGAGGGAAGTTCATTACCATGTTAATTAAAATTAGCCAGTTTGGAAAATGTGATTACTACCTCTTGCTCCTGAAGGTCAAATGACAATTTAGTTGCAGTTTGTTAATGTGGAGCTTTCAGCATAGGTGATTCCATTTTGATTTTTCACTTGGTTTTGGAAGGCTCTTATTTTACAACAATAATCACCTCCTATAATTTTCATTTTTGCAAGACTTTTCTTCTTGAGCTGAAAATCCAGATGAGAGCACAGAGATGAAAACAAAAAGGTGTTGGGTATCTTTGGTGTCTTTCCATTCCTCTCCAAGGTGTAGATAAAGATCGCAGAAGTCCATTGCTGAAGGCACAAGAGGTAAACTTTCTTAGTATGAACCGGCCATTGTTTATTTTTCTGTTCTCAAAGTCTGGAGCTCTCTCTGGGCCCAGCTGACTCCCCATGCCTTCTGCTCTGCCAGGTATCATAGAGTTGATAAAGACCTCAGGAATTTTAGGTTCTCCATGCCAGCTTCCTGCTGCTTTGGGTCCATTGCAGAAAGTTGTAGGAGACTGGAGGGCACAAGGGAGGGATGCTTCTGCCCAATCTCATTATGACTTTGGTGACAGTAACTACATCTCCTCTGCTGCTCCAGCCTCCACTCTTACCAGACTGGACTGTGTAACACCAATTGCTAAATGGTCTTATTAATTAAAAAAAAAAAACAAACAAAACCCAGAGCCAGATATTGGGGTGAAAGCTGAAAGATCAGAGAAACAGAACAAGCCAGCCACTAGTTCTTACCTCTACAAAATCCTCAGCCTCAAGAGAGTGAGTTCCTGTTTCCTTATGCCTTATATACCTTTTTCTGCCCTGCCAATTTATTTCCTGGGATTAAAGGCATGTGTCCTTCCCAAGCGAAGACATGAGATCTTAAGACCTGGGATTAAAGGTGTGTGTGTGTGTGTGTGTGTGTGTGTGTGTGTGTGTGTGTGACCATGCCTGGCTCTGTTCCCAGTATGGCCTTGAACTCACAGAGATCCAGACAGATCTCTGCCTTCGGAGTGATAGGATTAAGGGTGTGTGCCACCACTGTCTGGCCTCTATGTTTAATCTAATGGTTGGCTCTCAGATCCTCAGATAAGTTTATTAGGGTACATAATATATCACCACATAATTGTGCCTTTGGTCCAGCTTCCACCAAGTAATTCTTGCCCTTCCAGATTGAAGGCACCCCTGACTTCCTGCTGTCCTCAGTAGAAGGTTTCTATTCTCTAACTTGGTATATTTGAGGTAGGATAAGGAGGAGATGGAAAGAAAATTGGGAGGAAAGACTGATGTGGGGCTCATAGGGTGACAGGTTGCTATCTTCCCATGAGACCGCTGGGGCTTCAAAAAGCATTGGGGGTTGGGGGGTGGGGGCATTGCTTTCCTAGATGTCTGTCTCTTAAGTCAGTTTCTGTCTGTGGGTATACAGGGATAACAAATGGAGAATTCAGCCTCCAAATAGTCTACTCTGTCCTTGGAGTGACAAGAGCGCATCCCATGTGTAAAGTCCCCACTGGCTGAACAAGTGAGGAGCAGGCGGGTGGACCTGAGTTATCTCTCCAGCTGTCAACCCAGAGTCTGCTCAGTGGCTGCAGGGACAACTGTAGACAGAGGCTAGCAAGGCAAGCAGAAGAGAGGTAGGGAGGAGACAGCTGCAGTTGGGTCTACCATGTTAGGGAGACCGTATAGGGCCCTCTGAACTGACATGTTCCGGACACTTGCCACATGGGTGACAACTGCTGGTTGGTGCTTTGCACATGAATGGCAACAGCCAGTAGAGGACTCTGGAACAACAGCAACAAAAAAAAGTTGAGTCAAATGCTTGTTTTGTTCTTTTTCCTTCAATTCCACATCCACTCTTTAGGGAAACGGTGGAGAGGGGAGCAGAAGTTGACTGTACCTTTAGCTGTCACACTCAAGGCTACAAGGGTTCCAGATTATCTTTTCAGGTTGAGGAATATCTGCATGTATGCAATGAGGCATGTTGAAGGTGAGAATCATTTCTAGACATAAAATTAGTTTATATTTCATACATCATACACACATACAGCTCGAAGGTAACTTTATATAATATTTAGAATCATGGTGCACTTTGATCTGCTGTATTAGGTCAAGTGTGTAATCTTCTACTTGTGGCATCTTGTTGGCATTTAGAAAAAATTATTGGCTTTTTGAGTGTTCTAGATTCCTGATTTTCTGACGAGAGATCCTAAATGTGTATTGTATAACCAGACTAGATGATTTTGGAGTCAGAGGAAGAGGGGCAGGCCAGACTCCCTTACCTCACCTGTCTTACATGGTTGGGCTGTGTAAGAGTATACAATCTGTATCAGCTTGACAATTATCAGACATCCATTGAATCTGCCTGCTGTGGGGGAAGGGGGAAAGCACAGATTCAACAATCAAGTAATTAGAAAATTTAAATTATTTTGATTAACATTCCACTAATCCACTTGGTTCAGTTAGAAGTGTAGCAGTTACTTTATTTGTTGCTACAGAAAAAGAAAGAAAAGAAAAGAGAGAAAGAAAGGGAAGGAAGGAAGGAAGGAAGGAAGGAAGGAAGGAAGGAAGGAAGGAAGGAAGGAAACCAGGCAAAAACACCTTAAGAAAAGATTTTGGGTCACAGTTTGAGAGTCCAGTCCATCAGGGCAGGAAGTCTTGGTGGCCAGAGTGTGAGTTAGCTGGTCACGTTGTATCCAGTCTCTGAGCAGAGAAGGATGAGTGCTGGTGCTCAGTTTGCTTTCTTTTTATGTAGTTCAACATCCCAGCCCATGTAATGGTGCTGCCCACGTAATGGTGCTGCCCATGCTTAGAGTGGGTCTTCCCACTTCAGTTAACTTAATGTAGAAACCCCCGTCATAGAAAATGCCCAGAGGTTTGTCTCCATGGTGATTCTCAATCCCATCAAGTTGACAATCAAGAGTAACTACCACAGATGGTTACCCTTAAACCATCATATCATCTAGAATGGGGTTCTTTGGATAGCATTTGTGGGCCTGTGAAATAGATTTTTGTTTTTTTTCTTTCATCCTCAGTTTTCCACCTTTCTAGTCCCTTTTTAGAACCAGGAATAGTGGCTTAGCATTTCTCCTCCTGTCTTTATATTTTCTCTTTCTGGAATCTGAAGTAGAGAATACAGATTTCAATTTATTCAACTATATATAACCATGCTTCATTGGTTACTTTGCAGAATATGAGCTTAGTCATATATCTTCATTTAATTATTGACTGGTTATAATTAGGGGGTTTTGTGGTGATATATTGTGTACCCTAATAAAATTTGCTTGAAGATCAGAGAACAGAACAAGCCACTAGATTAATCATAGAGGCCAGGCAATATCCTAGCACTAAGCACTTGGAATTCAGAGAACTCTCAGGATCTCTATGAGTTCAAGGCCACCCTGGACTACATGAGATTGACTCAGTCTAGGAGAGAAACAGAGTCAGGCAGTGGTGGCACACACCTTTAATCCCAGCACTTGAGATCTTGTGCCTTTGCTTGAGAAGTGACATGTCTTTAATCCTGGCACTAGGAAGGAAGTGATATGGCTGGGTGGAGAAAGGTGTATAAGGTGTGAGGAGAGAGGAACTTAAAGTGCTTTTCAGCTAAAGCCTTTTCTGCAGAATCCCTTTTTTGGCTGAGGACTCAGAGACTTTCAAACAGAGGACTCATGGAGTTGGTGAGGTGAGAAGTAGCTGTGGCTTGTTACTTTGTCTCTCTGATCTTTTGGCATTTATCCCAATATCTGGCTCTTTTTTTTTCTTATTAAAAGATCATTTTAGAATTCGAGTAACAGGGTTGGAAGATGTCATGTATACGTCTGGCACCATGCATTGTGATATGATGTGATTTCTCTGCGTTGACTATTTTTATTCAGTGACTTGTGAAAAGCATTTGGGAACATTCCTCTCTAGATGTCCCTCAGCTGATGACTTTGCTCTATTTCATAGAAAATATTATGAATAACTGAAAGAATCTCTTTCACCTAGCCACAACATTCCGGCCCTGTTTATTGCTCTCCTCTCTTACACCTGAAATAGCAAATAATAGGGGCCCCTTTGTTGCCACAAAATAGAAACCACTTCCATTTTTGGCTGTTTGATGTAAAACAAAACAAAGCAAAAAATCCTTGAATTCCCACTAGATGGTGCTATTAGAATGCAAACGACTTAATTTATCTTTGGTCATAGTATAGCTCCATAAAAATCTTCATTTTGAAATCCATCTCCGCATGTTATTTTGGCTTGTCAAGCAGGTCTGCTTCCTGCTGAACTAATGGATTGGGATGATGTAGTATTTAGGGAAAAGATTACCCAGTGTTTACCAAGAGTGCCCAGAGGACTCTAGGCAAAATAGCCAAGAGACATTTGTCCACTTCTGATACTAGCCCTGTCCTACCGGACATTTTCGGTATCCTTATGCTTCTCCGTGGACATCTAGGGGAGATCCCACAGAGACAAAATCTTTGAGCGGAATGAGAACCCTGGTGTATGGCTCTTCTTCCAAGTCTTGCCTCCTGTGCTGATGGCCTTAGACTGCTGATCATTACCAGCTTACTCGTCACTGATGATTTATCCATTGGCTTTTAAAGTGCAGTTTCTGGACCAGAAGCACCACTTGAGATTTGCTAGAACCACGCAATCAGGCTTCTCCCAAGATTTAGTGAATTAGAAATTCTGGGGCTGAGACACTGCAACCCGTGCTTTCTCCAGACCTCCAGGTAGATCTGATAGGCAGAAAACTTAAACATGGTCTTAGTCACAAACCTCCTCTGTCATCTTTGGACTGACGTCTTGAAAGCCCTAAGAGGGCAGCTTCAAAGGCGACCAGGTGGGTGAAGTATTTTAATGCCAGTGTGTCCTCCCTGCGTCGTGCAGAGGGCTGCCTCTGCCATTGTGTTCTGGGTATCAGCCTCCATTACAGAGGACTGACTCCTTGAGCCTGTGTCTAGTGTGTAAATGAGGAGGAAGCAGTGATTAGTCATTCGCATTCCTTTTGGGAGGAAGATACCTGGAGAAGCAGCCAGATGGCAGCCTGCGTCCTAAGCCATCCCTCCATTACTGAAAGGCACTCTGGCTGTTCACTGTAGTCAAAGAAAGGCAATCCAACAGCGGTAGTCATTTATTGACTAGGCTGTTTGTCTTTTTCTCTACTGCAGCGTGAGTCAGAGCACACAGAGGGAAAGAGAGAGGGAACAACCTACTGATTAATGGGTCAAAATGCTGCTATGGGAGACGGTGAGACACTCTGCCTCCCTTTCACGAACTACAGCACGGCACTTGGGGATGTTCCAAAGGTGAATGAGCACTAGTTAACACCTAGTGAGGCTGGCTTAGCCAATCAGTTCACACAGGTCTCTGGAATCACTCTGCCTTCTGTCCTTTGATGAGCAAGGTGGCCGCACACAGAAATCATCTGGGGAGTGTTGGCATCTTCTGATGCCCAGACTGCTGCAGATGGAGTTTCTGGGGCATCAGTGTGGGGTTACATCTTCCCAGGTGATTCCAGTGGCAGACATCTCTGGGGACCACTTTGCCTACACACATTAGAATTAAATGACTTCAATCCAGAAACTGGTGGCTGTCTCATGTTGTAGTATAAAATTTGACAGTGGAATGTGTTGTCATGGTCAGTCCTGGCATTAATAGGCAGGGTTTGTTGTGTGATGGGAGGTGACCACACTCTCCCCCAACTGCCTCTTCCTCTTGACCCCTTTTATTTATTCGATTTTCTTCCTCCTTCTCCTCCTCTTCTTCTTTCTAAAGAATGAAAATCTAAAAGTGCACATGTTTCTACTTCCTGGAAGGAAATTCTGACCGAAACCACTATGCCAGTGTTCTGTTCTAAAGCACAAAGACCCTGCCTTTGGCCAGCTGTTCTCAGGGGTCCCTCAGCTCTATGCCAGTTTTAAAGGGTATGGTAGAGAAACACTTAGGCTAGTGCTGATGTGAGGGTGTTAGTCTCATACCATGTGCTCCTATTGATCAGGCAGAGGGAAAAGATTGTGCAGGGATTGTCTGGACAACCCTGGGATCATTCTGCAGAGTTGGAAATTGTTCTGTAAGAAAAGAATTCTTTTTGCACTAAACAAGGTTTATGGAACCTAGAGAGTGAATCTTTAAAAATATTTGTTCCAGAAAACCACATATGTTCCCACATAAAAGGTAGCATATTAATAAAAGCTGGGAGGAAATGTACTTGTGACATGTAAAATATGAAATTTGATCCAACTTAGTATAAAAGGACGCATGAAGCTAGGCTTAATTTTTGATACCAAAGTGGGTAGAGTGCAACCATCCAGAAACTCCAGGTTGTGATCCTTCTCAATGCTTGTCTAAGTATCACTTCTTGAAGTGTAAACATTACTGTAAGAAGCAACTTGTTAAGTCACTACAACATAAAACATTATCAAGTTTTCCCCTGCATATGGAGAGTAGCCAAGAAAACTGAGAGGCCTGGGACTAGAAAGCCCAAAGGAAGAGAGCCGAGGAAAAGGAACAGGTAGAAAGGATCGGGGAGCCAAAGGGCCCTCCCTTTCCACTTCCACATCACAGTTGGCTAGGGCCAAACGATGAGCAATTTATTGTGGTTCATTTGTCAAATTTATGCTCTTTTCCACAAGAGTATTTTCCCCCCTAAATGGCACCCCATAGAGAACAGCAGAAGCTCCAGAGTAGTTAAAGTGTCTCACATTCTCTTGAGAGATTTCTCGGATTCTAGAGGTTTCTCTACTGTAGATGAGTCTAAGGCAGCAGGTCTTAATTACTAACTTGAATGACCCCTTGTCACTCAAACCAGCTTTATTAAGGAAGGTGAAAGCTTTTGAGATTTCTGTTTAGGTTTAAAATAACATGCATAGCATCCCTGGATGTTGTTGCACACTTGTGACTGAGAACAGGGGATGTCCGATCTGTATCGGATTTAATCCATCATTTGACCTATAAGGCTCTACGTCTGTGGCATGACAAAACTGCTAGACACCAGTCTGTTCCTGTCTGCAAACATGAACATATTCAATTAGTGCAAAGCAAATCGTTTCTTCTCAGAGATTCCTTTATTTTCTCATGTTGATCTGTGAAAATAGTTAAGTGGTTGCATTCATCGTCATCACGGATGAAGTTCCTCTAACTTCATCGGGGAACAATGAGGTAACCTGTTTGGTGACAGCAGGCTTAGTCACCCTGCTGTGAGAAAGAGATGAATAATGTTTTTGAATCTTACATCTACCGACTCTCCTTTCAAAATGGATCTGCCACTGCAGAAAGCAGCTACTGCAGGTATGTTTTAACAATTTACCCTTTTCATATCTTTGTTATTAGATCAAATGGTACATTTACTTACATTGTTCCCCGTAAAGCAGAATTGCTTAGTGACTTCTTAGTGTTTATAATTCCCACTTCGGAAGATGCCGGCTGTGTTCTTGACTGGATGAGTGTTTTCTGTCTTCCTGTAAGCAGTTTTTTCTCACTTTTTGGATATTAGACTATTAAGCCTTCCTCCATTTGAAGCATTATCTTACTTATGCTTTGTGATTTATCTGCTATTTGTCAAAACAATTTTCAGAATTACATTTTCTGGTTGCCATTAGAGCACAGCAAGAAGCCCTGGATATAAAGGATGATGTTGGTAAATATTTTCATTAGACAAAGTCACTTTGTGAGAATTCAGGTTTCTAATAAAATCAATTTGAGAAATGCAGTGACCATGAATTTAAGAGGGGCAGCGTTATTCTAAGATAACAGCTAGAGATTATTACTAAAATGTTACTTCTTTTACTTCCAGGACATATTTTTCCTCCTGAGTCATGATTAATTATATTGCTCTTGCTAGTCAGAATTATAGCATCCTGGGACACTCCACAATTTTCTTACACTCAGAATAGCAGATAATCTGCATTGTTCCAAGAGGATCCACACATAGCAGCGACTTATTTAAATAAATTAATTTACTATTAGTATTTCTTTTCCTTGGTAGAAAAAAAAAGAATGTTTAGAATGTTTGGTTCCCTCAATTGTAACTTCTAAATACTAAAAAATGAGTAATTGAGACATTTCTTCAATTTAAAAATCTCTCAAATTGAAATTGAAATATGTCTCACAATTAAAGTTATTTTGTGATTATAAATAACAAAGTTTTATTCTTTCCGTTTTTTTTTTCTTTTTTAGACTTTGACAGGGTTTCAGGGTGAGCCTGGCTATCCTGGAACTTGCTCTGTAAACTAGGCTGGCCTCAAACTCAGAGATCTGCCTGCCTCTGCCTCCTGAGTGCTGGGATTAAAGGCACAAAATTTATTCTTCCTTAATGATACATAGAATAATAATGGACGCCAAGCTGTATCATTGATTTAAATGGAATATGATTGGATGAAATTTAGATGTAACAGGGTTTAAACATTTTATGTTTCTCAGAATATGAGACAATAAAGTCTGCTCTTATGGTTAATTATAGGCGCCATTTTTGTGCCATTTCTACACACGCAAAGACCCAGATATCTTGTGTATAAGGACATATGTAGCAATGTATAAAGGATGTCTATCACAGTTTGGGATCAGCCTGAGGATACCACTCAGGGGTTGGCCCACTTCAGCTCCTATCTAATTTGTCTTTAGCTCCCAAGTGCACTGTTTGCGGTGGCCTTTTATTTTCACTTTGACTGCATATACACATATGGGTACAACTCTGTATTCCATTTCTGGAGACACATTCCCTCCCTCTCGCCCCCCGGAAAGAAGGCATGAAACAGTAAACTGAGTATGAAACTGAATGAAAAATATTTTTAAAGTTAGAGTTTGCAGCTGCATGTTGAGCTTATCAAAGCAATTTTGTGGATAACTTTGGGTAAGCCAGTGCAGGTTTAGAGCAGTAATTGAAACATGGCATTTTAAATTCTTTTACATTTGAAATTAAAGTATAATTATATCATTTCCCCTTTCCACTTCCTCTTTCCATCTCCTCCTATGTATTCCTCCTCTTGCTATCTCTCAAGTTCATGTCCCTTACCTCTTTTTCTTTATTTGTTGTTATATACACATGGACACACATATGCATGCACACACATGCAGATAGACAAACACACACATTCACATGCATATAATGCATCCTCCCACAGACACACACACACATGTACACACACACACACACACACACACACACACACACACACACACACTCCTAAATATATAATAACAATCTGTTCAGTCCAGATAATGTTATTTGTATTTCTATGATTTCAGGGCTGAGCACTTTATATTGGATAACCAGCTTGATGGTGGTGAGGGTGGGGGTGTGTGGCTATTACTCTGGGAGGATTATTCTCATCTACTCTCAGCAGTCCTTAGTTGCCTGTCATTCTCTGTCTAGGTATGGGGCCCAGTGAAATATTCCCCTTCTATCTACTGTCCTTGCTTAGGTCTTGTCTAAGTAGTTGTGTTGTTGAGACTTCATGAGTGTAGCTTCCCTGACACTTCTAGAAAACAAAATCTCATGGCAGACACCCTGTTCTCTGGCTCCTATAATCTTTCCACCCCCTCCTTTGTGAAGTTCTCTGAGCCTTAGGTGCAGGAGCTGTGCTGTAGATGGACCAATTGGGGATGGACACCACATAATCACTTGTTTTCTGCATTTTGATTAGCTCTGCTTTTCTGTAATGGTCTTTGTCTGTTGCAGAGAGAAGTTTCTTTGTTGAGGGCTTGAGAGCTGCATTTATTTGTGTGCATAAGAATAAATATTTAGAAGGCAATCAGAAATTATGCTGATTTGGTAAAGTGGTGGTTGTAGGCTATATTCTAAGATCTATGACCTCACTTAACCACAGGTAGTTGCCTTGGTTTCTAGTACCAGGTATGATTTCCCTCTTGTTGAGGAGGCCTTAAATCCAATTGGAAAGCAGTTGTTACTATCAAGATATGAGTGTCATAGCTATTATTGGTTCTCTCCCTTGGATGCTTGCATGGTATGTTTACAGCACTTACTTACCAATGTATATCACTGGAGGTAAAATATCTCTACTAGAACAAACGTCCTGAAACTTAAAAAAAAAATCTGGTGAATATTGAATTAAGGTCTTTCTTTGTTGGTAAATCTCCTTGTAATATACTTAGACAACCATCATTGTTCCCTAAACCTTAAAACTGCTTACAAAGGAGGAGGTACTGGTTTCTACCTCCTTCTGTTCCTCCTGGTCCTCTGTCTTTTCTCCTTTGTCAATACAGGGCTTGTTGGATTCCTGTAAACATCTTAACTACCGGGGAAGATACCATTCCAGTGTGGTTTCTTCAGTAATCCCTTACCATTTTTCAGCCAAATTAATAAACTAACCTCCAAATTTTTAATAATATGGTTAACACTTTCTTTTTACCTCATATTTACAAAGGCTGTGGTGATTTTAATTGATTGTTTGCTTCCATTCATTAACAAAACTGAATACACTCTGTACTAGTCAGTACTGTAGAGGAACAGACTAATAGAATGGATATGTAGAGGAGATTTACTAGTGTGGCTTACAGCCTGTGGTCCAGCTAGTCTGACAGTGGGTGTATACTGATGGAGAGTCCAATAATCCAGTAGTTGTTCAGTCCCCTGGGCTGGGAGTCTCAGCTGGTTTTCAATGTATGTCAGAATTGTAAATAAGTAGTCTCTAATGCCAGTGAAAGCGTGAACTTACCAGTGGCAGGGGAAGCAGACAAAGAGCAAATACTTTCCTTTCCCATGCCCTTTACACAGGCTACCACCAGAAGCTGTGGCCCAGATTTCAGGTGGATCTTCTTGCCTCAAAACATCTGGACTTAGGGTGGGTCTTCCCAACTTAAACGATTCAACCAAGAAACATCCCTCACAGGTATACTCAGCTGCTTGGATTTTAGCTAACTCCAGATATAGTCAAGTTGACAACCAAGAAATACAACCTGTATTTCAGATACTTCTTAATATTCTGAGGATACATCTGGCTTAGCTAGGGTTACTATTGTTGTGATGAAACACCATGACTAAAGCAACTTGGGGGAGGAAAGGGTATTTGGCTTAAGCTTTCATACCACAATTCATCATCAAAGGGAGTCAGGACAGGAACTCAAACAGGTCAGGTTCCTGGAGGCAAGAGCTGATACAAAGGCCATGGAAGAGTGCTGCTTATTGGCCTGCTCATCCAGTAAGCACCCACCCCTAGCCAAGGAGCTATGAACAGCTGATGGCTTCTGGGGCCAAAGAGTCAGTTTTGTTTAGAGGTTTATTCCTTGGTAGGTTGAACACACATCAGTGAATAGTCTCATACTAATGAGTATATGGATAGTACAAATATATATATTTATATATGTTGACATGAAGTTGGGAGGAGATGAGTGGATAGAAATGTATCTGGGAGGAGTTAGGGAGAGGGGAGGAGTCAATATGATAAAAATATGTTGTATGCATGTATGAAATTCTCAAAGAAGTAAAATAGTACCTAAAATATCCCTATTTTCATGGACTTGCCTAACTAGTAGAGGCAAGTTAAGCCAACTTTAACCTTAATAACTACATCTATTTGCATTACCTATGTATGTATGTATGTATGTATGTATGTATGTATCTGTCTGTCTGTATCTAAAATGTATCTACTTATCTAGATGCATACAAATATGTAATAATTATGCTATTATATATTTACATAGTCTATGAGAGGATCAGAGATGTGTAGAAAACAGAAGATGGGGATGGGATGGGATGGGTGAGAAAAGTTCTGTTGGGAAGGATAAAATCCCTTTCCTCTGATGTCTTAGGTGTAGGACTTAGGAGATGCAAATCAAAGTGATGAAAGACAGATTACCAAAAAGAAAAATAACGTTACTTATGTGTGCAATGCACATATGTGTGGTGATGAGTGAACTCAGTGGCAAATAACTCAAAAGGGGGATGAGAAATTAGGGCTTGCACACTATTTTAAGAAGGAGTAGTTGTAGAAAGGTGGTTCTATGAACAGAGAAGAGGGGTTGGGGATTTAGCTCAGTGGTAGAGCGCTTGCCTAGCGAGCACAAGGCCCTGGGTTCGGTCCTCAGCTCCGACAACAACAACAACAACAACAACAACAACAACAAAAACCCCAAATGAACAGAGAAGATGGGACAGTTTGAGCTTCTGGAGCAAGTCAAGTGTAGGAGGTAAATATGTGGGAGAGGAGAAATCAAAAGTCAGGGTGTTTAGGAAGGTTTGTTATATAGGGTCAAGCTGGCTATTTCTAATTCTAAGTTTAATTCTGAGAGTATGAGAAAGGGCAAAAGGGCGCTATTCCCGATGCAAGTCTATGTCTGGCTTTTAGGCAGAAGGACAAAGAGTGAGTAGCACTTTCTGCATTTGCCGCTTCTCAATTGCCTTCAGTTTAAAATACTTCTCATGCCAAGTGCCATACCTGGGATTTGTAGAATCTGATTCCCTTCAGTTTCTATTGTGAACAGGGAAGGTGGAATAGACTTTACTTAGAAAGCAAAATTGGCCAAAGGCTTGACAAAGAAATGGAGAAGAAAGTCTGGGCCAAGGGAACAGAAATCATAATGCAAGAACTGAGGCAAGAATGCATTGCCATCACTGGAGGAGGTGAGGTCAGGGAGGCAAGAGAGGCCAGGTTTTACAATTGTGCCTTAGGAATTCTGAAGTATTGTATGATTTCGGTCAAAGAATGTTAAGATTGACCTTTTAAAACACTACTGGCTGATAATACATGCGTTATATTGTTACTGAGCAATGTTACATGATGGTGAATTTTGTATAGGTGGAGAGGTCGTAAGTTAGGTCAATGTTTAGAAGGGAAATATATGTGAAGAATTTCACGGTGAAATGTTCTACTCCTTGGGAGACAATATTGATGCTATCCCAGGCATATTTTAATCTCCTTAAAGGAAGTGGCTATGATTTCTGCTTTTTGCTGGAGCTTCCCACATTGGGCAGGTGTGTGCTCTGTGACTGGACTGTGTGCCTCTCAGTATGGACTATGACAATAGGAGGCGGGGCTTCTGTTTGCACGTGCTAGATACGCCAAAGTGAGTCTCCACTGTCCTGACTCCTTTTGTGAACTACTCAGCCATAGTCCTCTTCCCGACGTTAGACTGTATGCCAGAGTCTGAAACTATAAAAATAATTAATGAATCGTTTCTTTCTCAGTGGACTCACGATGTGATGAAAGAGTAAGAGACTCATAAGTTATTTTTATTAGATGACAGGAAATGGAAACACAGCTATCCCGTGTGTGTGTGTGTGTGTGTGTGTGAGAGAGAGAGAGAGAGAGAGAGAGAGAGAGAGAGAGAGAGAGAGAGAGAGAGAGAGAGAGAGAGGCGCGGGGGTGGGGGGTGGGCAGGTCAAATGATAAATATTGGTGATCGGTCCTCAGTTCTACCTTGTTGGAGACAGGCTCTCTTCAGTGCTGCGTAACCAAGTCTAGCTGGCCTGGGAGTTTCAGGATATTCTCCTGACTCCTCCTTCCAATTATAGTTCAGGCTTGTAGTACTGCAGACAGCTTTGTTTTTATGTGGGGTCTGGTGAGCTAAACTTGTGGAGTATGAGTGGCAAGTGTTCTTACCCACTGAGATATCTCCCCAGCCTGTCTTGACTCTCTCCCCTCCCTTCCCCTCTCCTCCCCTCCCCTTTCCACTCCTTTTCTCTTCCCTTCCTTCCCCTTCCATTCTCTTCTCTTCCTCATTTAGAAAATACTCTCTATATTGTAATACATCCCTGGGAATTTCCTGAGAACTCCACGAAGTATGTTCTGTTAAAATACCTTCTCACAAAGTACTTAGGTTGTTTATTCATTTTTGGACAGCTTTCTTGTAGCCCAGGCTGAGCTCCAACACATCAAGCTGACCTTGAACTCATGACCATCGTGAGTCCTGGGATTACAGGAGTGCTACATCAGGCCCTGCTGCATTTAGACAGTTTTATGGTATGTAAATGGTAAGGGTAACCGACTTGATATTTAGTGGCACCTCACATCTGAAAGCTAGATGTTTGATCACACACATGTACACGTGCATGCGCGCGCACACACACACACACACACACCCCAAACAAACAAACAAAAAAAACCCCAAACCCTAGAATTTATGTTTTAGGTTATTTAGAAAATATGGAAACACTTGACTTTTAAAATGGGTAATTCTACTATGAGGTTTATTTCATAGCTAGATTACTCTTTTTGGTCCCAGTTATGGTAACATAATATTTTTGTCACCTGGTAACTGTTTAGTGGTTTATTGTTTGTCAGATTGGAATCATTAATCTGAGATCTACAAAACACACTGACCTCACCAAGGACTATCAGATACATTAATCACAGGGTAAGCAGGAATTAATACCCTTACTTCACATCTCAGCAGATGCCAAGTGGTAATTGTGCCCAGAGACAATCATTTGATGGGTGGTCCAAAAGTAGTATTTTTTTAAAGATGAATTGACATACTGTTAGGAAGCTTGCTTCCCAGACAAACAAGGAAACCAAGCATGCCCTACTTTATCTGACCAGTACTGCTGCTTTGCACATGCCCAGTGGTTATGTGGATTTCCTTCATGTCCTCAGTAAGGCAAATCGCCACAGCTTAATTCCATCAATACACTTACCACAGAGGTTTCCCACCATGTGCATTCTCTGTCCCTACTACTTTGAGCACTGCAAGACTGAATGTATACACAACTGTGTTTTTAGCTGTTGACTGCCAAAGTTTCTGGTGCTGCTTACTATATCATTAGGTGCTCATGAGATGAAAGATTGAAGCAGATATATGTGAACATGCAGTAGGCACAAACTAACTTTAATAAAAGCATAAGCTCTTCAAGCACTTCCAAGATCCGCCTGGTTGGTGTCCAGCAGTGTGCTGCACAGCGAAGCTACTCCACAAATGCCAAGGCTTTCGGTATGACACCTTTCCCCTTGGGACGTGTTGGTAGTGTCCATGTTGGCAAATGAGGTCACCTGGCAAATGAAGTTTTACAATGCGCGATAATGTCAAGTGAGATGAGGTAGGGGGTAAGAAACTTCAAATTTTTAAAAATTTCAGTTAAAATATAACTATATCAAGTCCCCTCCCTTTTCTCCCTTCATCCCTTCCCATGTGATATCCCTCCAATGACTACCGTTTCTTTCCTCACTCCCTTTCAAATTGATGATTCCTTTTCTCTGATTATTTTGGTACACATATACACACACATGTGTAAGTGCATAAATATAGAGATATGACCTGCTGAGTCTGTTTAATGCAGCTTTGTATATGATTTCAGGGCTGGCCACTCTGTATTGGATAATCAATTAGGGAGCTCATCCTTGGGAGAGGATAATTCTCCCTCTCTGAGTATCACTAGTTGCCAGTGGTTCTTAGTTTAGGGGTAGGACTCCTCCCAGAGATTTCTCCTTTTTGTATTAGCGTATCTATTGATATTGTCATTGTTCACGTCTTGTTTGGGCAGTCATTGTTGAGGCTTCTGGGGCAGGGTAGCTTTCTTGTCATTTCTAGGAGCTACAATCTCAAAACATACTTCCTGGTCCTCTGGGCTTTACAATCTTTCTGTCTTCCTTTTTTGGTGATGTTCCCTGAGCCTTAGGTGCAGGGTTGTGTTGCGGATATATCTGTTGAGGCTGAGATCCCCATGATCCATTGGTTTCTTCATTTTGACCAGCTGTGATGTTTCTGCAATGGTCTCAGTTTGCCATAAAGAGAAGCTTTTTTGATGAGAGATGAGAGCCACATTTCCTTAGAGGTGTAAGGACAAGTTTTAGAATGCCATTTGTTGAAGATGCTGTCTTTTCTGCAGTTTATGTTTTTGGCCTCCTGTCAAATATCAGATGGTTATAGTTACATGTAGTCATGCTTGGATCTTCTATTTTGTTCCACTGGTCTACATGTCTGCTTCTGTGCCAGTACCATATTGTATTTATTACTATAGTTCTATAATATATTGTGAAATCTGAAATGGTAATTCATCTAGCATTTTTCCTTTTGATTAAGATTGTTTGGTTTTCCTGGGCCTTTTTTTAGATGCATTTTAGGATTTTTTTCTACAAGAAACTTTTTTGAAATGTAGACGATAGACTTTATTACAGAGTCAAGTGGAGCATTCTCAAGGGGTGAGCACGGACAAAGGCCAGAGAAACCACTGGACCAATCTACATCTTAAACATCCTTTATACCATTACAAGGCTTCTTTTAGACTTTTAAAATATATTTCTTATTTCAGAATTCCAAATATATGGACAATGTGTTTTGATGCTATCCAC
Source organism: Peromyscus maniculatus bairdii (assembly GCF_049852395.1). Taxonomy (NCBI): domain Eukaryota; kingdom Metazoa; phylum Chordata; class Mammalia; order Rodentia; family Cricetidae; genus Peromyscus; species Peromyscus maniculatus. The sequence continues at coordinate 55,952,531 of NC_134855.1, forward strand.
CTATTACTCCCCAAATTCCTATTCCTCTTGGACCCTTCTTCCAATGTTCTCTTCCCAATTTCATGTCCTTTTCCTTTTCTTACTTTTAATAACTTACTGAGTTCAATTAGGATATATGCATATGTGTGTTTAGTCACACACTGGCATATGGTTGACCTACTAGGGTCTACACCCTTGAAGAAAATTGATTCTCCTTCTCTCAGCAACTGTCAATTGCTAATAGATTCTTAGCTGGGGCAGATCTTATAAGACTCTCCCCATCCATGCTGGGATATAAGGTGATATCTTATATAAGGTGATATCTTTCTGGTTTTCTCTGGCTGACTTATTCTTTTATAGGTCTTGTATAGGCAGCCACAGGTGTTGTGAGTTTGTGGGGACAATACCTTTGTCATTTAGAGAAGACACCTCCCTGACCGCTGGCTTTTATAATCTTCTTCCTTGTTTTTTTACTATGTTCCCTGAACCTTGGGGAGGGGTTGTAACTGTCATTTATACTTTAGTTGCTAATGACACCAAAGAGGAGTAAAATATATTCTCTGCTTCTAGCTTGTTTATGAAAATAAAAACTTGTTAAATAATTCCTGCAGTTTAGACCTTGAGTGTCTTCTAAAGGCCTATTAAAACTTGGTGTCTAGCCTATGGCAATACTGGGGGGTGATATAGCTGTCAGAAGACACAGCTGATCGGAAGGAAGTGAGATCAGTGGAGAATGCCCTTGAAAGAGACATTGAAATGCCCATCTTTTCCTCCTGGACCAAGCAACCTCTGCCACACGCTTTCCATCACAATGCCTATCCAACCGAAGGAATAGAGCCAGACAACCATGGAAGGAAATCTTTGAAACTGTGAGCCCAAACATCTTTACTCTCTAGAAGCTGATTATGGTAGTAATTTTGTCAGAGTGACAGAATGTTGCCTTACAATAACCTAATGCAATTTTCTTTTCTGTCATCAAAACGTGCTATCCAAAAAGAAACTTGAAATTTCCCTGTGATTTTTATTGAGTTTTCTTTTTAATAGGAAAAGTACTTAGCTATACTAGTATATCTGGGGGTTAGGTGATGATTAATGAGGATTTAGCCTGCTAATTAAAGCACTCTAAAAATTCTCAGCAAAAGTGATTAACTAAGCTGCAAAGAGAATGCGGCAGATTGAGGCATTGGGGACCTGCCTTCCTAACTGTGCCTCCTGCCTTTCTGACCCACTGCTTCCCTCATTTGATATATGTATCAATTATTCATTTGTTTGGTTTCAGCTTCCCACCGAATAGGATCACCTCATTCTGTCGCCGGTTTGGTTTCTCCGTAGAGTTCATGGTCTCTCCTTCCTTTGCGCATAAGTGTAAATAAGCCTGCTGCTTGGAAATCCCCCTTTAGAAGGCAGACACCTCCCCCATGCTAGTCTTTCCGATTGAATTTGGTTTAATTTTAGAATAAAAGCGTATCTGCACTAATCAAATTTAATAATTTAATTTCAAATCTGAAACACATATGTTCAAAACAGGTTATTAAAGTAAATTACATCATCAATTTTTTGTGTTTATTTGCTTTTGGTGCCTGAGATGAAACCCAAGGTTTCCTGCATGCAAAGCACACAGTCTAGCTCTCAGCTACACCCCTGGCCCCATTTCATCAATTTTAAAATAGTCTTTCACAGCTATCCATTTAATGCTTTTGGCATTTCTAAGCATTGAGTTAAGGCTACTCCCTCTGACTTATAATACAGTCCTCCTGTAATTTGGGCTATTACATTCATTCATCAGGATTAAAGACAATTTTTTTAATTATGAAAGAAACAGTGCTTTGAAACATAATCAGCACAAAGGAATCTATTCATATCTGTAGCTGTCGTAGTCTGAACATTTTTATGACAGAAAGCATCTATCTGTATCCTATTTTATGTAAGGAAGCACTTTGCAGACCTGTTATTAAGCAAATGTAATTTGCTAATTTTCACTCCGAGAAGATGCCTTTCATAGCATTTGTGCCCAACATGTATTTACCTTGGGTTCATTAGAAAGAAAATCAGAAGTGATCAAACTGACAGTCTGTGTTCAAGTGTCCTAATGAGAGCCCTGGCAAATAGTTTCTCAGGCCATGAGCCACTTTCTGATACTTATTTTCTTGGATTGAAGCCTATCAGTTTGATGAAAATGGGCAGGACTGTCTGAAATGAGGCTTTTGAAGGCTTTTTCGGGAGTGAAACCTAAAACTCAGTTGAGAAACCTGAGAGGATTATTTGAATTGGATTAATGGATGATAGAACGAGAAGGTATTAGTCTGATGAATTCCTATATGGAAGGAAGCAGGAGAGGCTGAGTTATTGGAATTTTACTTGATGATAGGTAGGGTAGCTGGAGAAGAAAAAGTGGTACATATGTGTATGATTTTCTTAGATTTCTCATATGATAAGAGACTGTAGAATGCTTGGCCCTAAGTGGGACATCCGTATCACACCCGCTCCTCCCAAAGCTTAGGGATCACTGTGGAAGAGGAGTGGGAAGATTTTAAGAGCCACAAATGGGCTGGGCAGTGGTGGTGCATGCCTTTAATCCCAGCACTCAGGAGGCAGAGCCAGGAGGATCTCTATGAGTTCGAGGCCAGCCTAGTCTACACAGAGAGATCCAGGACAGGCACCAAAACTACAGAGAAACCCTGTCTTGAAACCAAACCAAACCAAACCAAACCAAACTAAACCAAACCAAACCAAACCAAACCAAACCAAACCAAACCGCCACAGATGGTGAATGGCTACAGGGAAACAGTGTTTTCCCGACCATACAGGGCAGTTGCACGTAGGAACTATGGTGATTATGACAGCATGCACAAGATCTTTGCAAGCTTGAGCCAGACAAAAATCCCAACTTGGAGAAGAGAGGTAGCATGAAGTATCACCCCTAGCTGAGGAGCTACAAGCAATCAAAAGCTGTGGGAAGAGGGGAAGTCAGATGTTTTTAAGGACACAGTGCTGATAGGTTGATTATACTTCTGTAGATAGCCATACATCTAAGAGTATATGGATGCACAAATTTGGACTTGAGTTATTAAAAAAATATGCAATGTTGGAAGGGTAAGAAAGGGGATGGGTATGATCAAAATGCCGTGTACGAAATTCTCAGAGAAGTAAAACTGGATACTTTTGAAGCTGTTCTAGTACAATAATGAGACATAAGAAAGCTCTGTTGCATTAATATGGAAATGACAATCTTCAGATGGAAAGAGAAGATAATCACTGCCTAACCACAGATAGCTGTGAATCATATAGAAAAGAAACCATTTCTGAAATAAATTGTTTAAAACAGAAAGGAAAATAATACTGCCAGGGTTCAATTTCAAGTGTATCACACAATGTAAAGGAATGTTGATTAAAGATACACATAACTTTATTCCATGATGAGTTAAAAGCAATTTCTGCATGTAAGCCCTTTGGATTTTATACTTTTGTTGTTAGAATACAGCCTCGGAGGGAAGGGGCATGTTTGTAGGCCTGTCTAACAATTAGAGTAACCACATGGAGTGGGCTATGAAAGGGTTACAGAAGAACCAATATTGAAAACTGCTTTTCTGGGGGCACAGCGGCAAATTGCAGGCAGCTGCACTTGGCTTTGCAAGGTAAGCATGACCATAGACCCTTGTCCCAAAGCACCTGCCGAAGGCAGAGATCTGAAAGGATAGCAAAGATCCTGGAGACAGGGTTTGTGTGAGTCTGTGTGTGTGTGTGTGTGTGTGTGTGTGTGTGTGTGTGTGTGTGTGTGTGTGTATGAGAGAGAGAGATGCAGAGATAATGTGTATGTGAGTGTGTGTGTGAGTGAGATAATATAAGTGTGTGTGTGTGTGTGTGTGTGTGTGTAGAGAGAGAGAGAGAGACACACACACACACAAAGAATGTGTATGTGAGTGTGTGTGTGAGATAATATAAGTGTGTGTGTGGGGAGAAAGAGAGGGGGGAGGGAGAGAGAGAGAGGGAGAGAGAGAGAGAGGGAATTGGGAGAGGGCTGGAAACTCGGAGGGAATATTCCCACAGGTATATTCACTTCCCGATGTTCCTAGCACTTATATCCTTGAGATAGCATAAATAACAACCTCCATGTTGCAGAAAAGAGAGGGAACAGAGTTTTATTCTTACAGCTTAGAGCTGCACAGTAATGGTGGAACATGCCCCTAGTACCAGCAGTCAGAAGGCTGAGGTACAAGCTTAATAACTTTCCAGCCTGGGCTACATAAAAGTCTGTCTCACACTTCCTCCTCATTTTCCCCTGAAAGAACACAGCTTAGAACACATTCTTTAAGCCCAGAAACCATCAGCTAGAAATTAGTTTTATGGTTAAACTAAAGTGAAAGATGGGTGGAATGTAAGATGCATTCTTCTTGTAGAGAGCCGTAGTTTTAGCTAAAAATAGGAGCTTTTATCCCTAGAAGAAAGAGTCAAATAGGACCTGGGGATAAGGCCTGATCAACAGCTCTTTTCTGTGAGTTAATAGATGTCTCCTTAAGTGTACCTTGGTATTGGCTAGGTCGCCAGAATCAGAAAAGTTGCTCCAGGCAGAAGAATGAGTTTGTTCATTAAAGCCCTCTATACCTCTACATGAAAGTGTCTCCTAGGGCAGGAGCATATTTGTTACCCTTCAGAGGCGTGAATAATGGCTGAAAAAATGGATATGAAATAAAATGGTACTCCAAAAGGAAATCGTCATCGTTTTGGTAATGTAATACTGCTCTTAACGGTGGAGAGACGGTGGTTGGAGGACAGATGCTCACGGTCTCTGACTCTCTCTCTTTACCCATCAAGGGGGATTCTTGGCTGCATTTCCAGGTTCCCAGGCCACAGATACACTGGCCAGGACCCTAGGTAAATATGCAGCAGAATGTGGTTCCTTTCAAAAAGCTTCTCCTGAGGTCACCACTTGGGTAAGAGGCTTCGTATAATGTGTTTGGTTGGGAACACAAAAGTGAAAAATTTATGGGATATATTATTTTCAAGTCTTGAGACTTAAGGTAAAAATTTTTTTTGTTATATATATATTTTATTTTACAATACCATTCAGTTCTACATATCAGCCATTGGTTCCCCTATTCTCCCCCCTCCCACCCCCTCCCCTTACCCCCAGCCCACCCTCCATTCCCACCTCCTCCAGGACAAGTCTTCCCCCGAGGACTGTGATCAACTTGGTAGACTCAGTCCAGGGAGGTCCAGTCCCTTCCTCCCAGACTGAGCCAAGTGTCCCTGCATAAGCTCCAGGTTTCAAACAGCCAACTCATGCAATGAGCACAGGACTTGGTCCCACTGCCTAGTTGCCTCCCAAACTGATCAAGCCAATCAACCGTCTCGCCTATTCAGAGGGCCTGATCCAGCTGGGGGCCCCTCAGCCTTTGGTTCATAGTTCATGTGTTTCCATTCATTTGGCTATTTTTTTTTCAATAATTGAGTAAAACTGAAATTTATTATATGCCACAGTCGTCCTAGGGACCTCCATGCTATATATATATAGCCTCTATGGTTCTATGGGTTGTGGTCTGATGGTTCTTTATTTTATATCTAGAATCCACCTATGAGTGAGTACATACCATAACTGTCTTTCTGGGTTTGGGTTACCTCACTCAGGATGAAGAGACTTAAGGTAAAATTTTATCCCTAAAAGATTATATGGAAAAATCCTCTTGAATATGTGTTAAATTTTTGGCTCCTATTTTTTTCCTGTCTCTTCAAGACATTTTATTAAACATAGATCATTCTTTGATGCTGTGAATGATATAGGTTTCACCTTTTTGGTGTGCTGAGATAAGAGTTAAGGCTGGGGTAAAAGATATCATTTATTGTATCTGAAGGACTTGTTATACTACTCATTCCCAAATAGTTTTTGGGTTTTGGGAAATCATTAAGCCGAATAGATGGCTGATGGAATTTCTAGCCACGCCCCCATGACCCACACATGCACTGGCAAGACACATAGTCATTCTGGGGCCTTACCTCCTACATAATGCATCCGCTGTGTGGTCTCGTAATTTGTGCTCAACGTGATCACGTCATCTATGTGCATGCGTGGCATAGTTACGTGAGCCGTATATGCCTGCGTGGGGGAATCCATAAAAAGTGGATCATGCACACCCTTCCCTCCTCTTCCTCCACAATCTTTCCTTAGGCCTAAGCACACCCCTTCTATCCCCCTCCCGCTAGTAAACTCTTATAGTGGGTTGTGTTGTGCTTCGTGGTTTTTCTCGAATGGTAAACAGTGCCGTGTAATAAATAACAATGGCCATCTAGATAATGATATATTAAGTGATAGAAAAAAAATTAGTCTTTTTCTAAACCCTCTACCTTTCCCAGTTTCCCAGGGTCTGATTTTTTATTAAAGGAATTCATAAAAGCAAAACAAAACAAAGCAGTACATCAATGATGTGACTCATTCCCTAATATTTTGGCATGAACTGATATAAATTTGGTCTTTTCAATGATAAGTGAATGAGCACAGAAGTTGGACCTCATTGCTGAGTGGAGATATTTGAAGTCAAGCTGAGTGAAAGTACAGAAGTGAACAAGCCAAGATGTCTCGTAGGAACTCATCTGTTTACTGTTGAGAGAATGACATCACTGGAAATCTAAGAAGGCACATAAAAACAACCCCAAAGATGGCAAGAGTTGTTTTTTTTTGGGGGGGTGGGGGGAGTAAATCAAAGAACTTCCCTACATTTTCTTTAGGTGTAGTTTGTTATAAATGTCAGAATTCTTGACAAACATGAGAAAGGCTACAAAGGAATCCTCTTTTGATGATTTTTTTTTTTGTAGGATGGATTTCAAAATTCACCGTGGGTTTGTGAAAAAATGACAGTTATTTATGAAATCCTGATAGGCTCGAGGACTGTGTGGTGGCCTTTCCTCATTTATTTTCTGTAAGCAGGCCTCTTCTGCTCTTGACAAATGAACACAAACAACATCTACAGATTGACATATTTTCCCCAGAGCAATCAACACTGGATTTAATGATCTCTGGTGACGATTATTTCTCCCTTTTTTGGCCTTAATTCCAGAACATAATGAAACTCAAAAGCAGATTTTTTTTTTTTTTTGGTAAGCCCTATTGGAAGGCTGTGTCTGGTTAAAAGCCCCAGAGAGATGGCCTGTTTATAGGAGGTTTCCTTCCATTAGAGTTACCTGACCCTCATGTGACCTTCATGAAGTCTCACGTAGCCTTTATGTGCCACAAGACACCGTGCTTCAGGATGACCAAGAATACACAAGCCACCCATCTTTGACCCGACAGCAGAAAACCCAATTATCTTGTCACTATTTCCCACGAATAAAACAGAAGCCCCACAAGGACATTGATGGTTTCCCACAAGATGGCAGTGGTCTTTGTGCAAAGAACAGAGCAAGAGCATTCCCCGAGTCCCATACCAAATGTGACATAATGCTGCCCTTGTGAATTTAATACTTGTGAAATCCATGTCATGGTTGTTCCTCTGCTGCAGGCCCAGTTCTCAAGAACAATAAGCCTTATTTTCATCACGGAGGAAAAAAAAATGCCGCATATATAACATTGTGTCTTATATAATATCTTTCTCTAAGGAGCCCCAAGTATTTTGTGGCTGTTATTTAATTAACCTCACACTATGCCTCCGAGGGACGAAAAAGGGATTACTGTATATCCTATTTATCACAGCGAATTTAAGTAATTTGCTGATATCATTCAAATGGGGAAAATGGTGGCACAGGGAATCAGGCATTTGTTGAGGTTTAGTCCAAGGCCCCTGATCATTATGCTAAGTTGATTTTCTGTGGAGAGTGATATTTATAAATTCAGAGAAAAGATCCTATTCAGTTTATATTTACACAACAGTGCTTTTCACATTTTAATTAGACTGCTTAAGCACTTTAGTTCTCCAGGTTATGATTTAAGAATACTGGGGAGGGTTTTTTTTTTTTTTTAAATGCAAAATCCCAGGCTCCCATCTCTCAAGCGGCTGCTTTCCCTGGTTTGGGAAGGGGCTTAAGAGCTGAGTATTTTAAACCCTGAGATGGTTCTGAGACAGGTGGTCCTCCCCACACTCTGAGATACCACCCTCCAGCAATACACTGCTAGGAGAGAAACAGACCCAATTTGGGGAAATCAAAGTCATCTAATTTCTTTGGAGAAAGATATTCAATATTACATTAAAAGCTTGAAATATCACACTTTTCTTCAATGTTTGAAGGGTAAATCCTTAGGTGTAAATTATTATGCTTTATTCATAAGTTTTATTTAAAAATCAGTTAACAAATTTCAGGCATAATTATTTTTAAATCACACTTTCAGAAGCATCACTAATGATTTATATTTCAAAAAAAGTTATATGCTGTGTAGCTGGAGGTAACTGGATTCTTAGCTTTCTAGTCTTTTGCTTTTAAGACTGTTAGGGACCCTAAGACTATTTGGGGCCTGCTAAGAGTTATTTTGTTTCTAAAAGCATAAACTTCTTTATCTTTTTTTTTTCTGAAATTAAAATCAGCAGAGATCTTTGTATTTGTTTTTACCCCCTCCCCCCACTTTTTTTTTAACTTGGATCCATGCCATATTTTGAATGTACTTCCCAAGTTTCATGCATCTATAACTTATCCCCCAAGTTCATATGTTGACAGTACATAGTCTTGGAGACTTCGGGAGTGACTAAATTAGGTCATTGAGTATTAGGGTCAGATGAGGTCAGACTCCATGCTAGGTCTGGTGGGCCTTATCAACTGAGGAGGACACTTGTCCCTGTGGAGGCTTAATGCTATTCAGACATGGGGTTCCTGGCTGGCACTAACCCTTGTAGTGGGTAGCCATTCCAACCTTGATCTGAAAGTTCCAACCCCCATTGAGGCCTCAGTAACTGTCACGCCTACAAGGCGGGGCTAAGAGAGGACCCTGAAAACCCAAGATCCAGATGCACCATCTCTCTTGGTTCCTGGACCCTGGATGCTGGAGGTCCCACTGAGATTAAAATTAAAATTGTAATTGATAATTAAGAAACAGATTAATAATTAGTCACCTATGATAATCATACTTGTAGCCATGTTACTTAAGTCTTCTATGTATGCATAGATATATTTCAGATAGATAAGTAATCTTCAAATACTTCAAAGACCTATAAAATATGGCATTTAAAATGTTTTAAAAATTTAGACTTTCTTGCCGGGCGGCGGCGGCGGCGGCGCACGCCTTTAATCCCAGCACTCAGGAGGCAGAGCCAGGCGGATCTCTGTGAGTTCAAGGCCAGCCTGGACTACCAAGTGAGTTCCAGGAAAGGTGCAAAGCTACACAGAGAAACCCTGTCTCGAAAAACCAAAAAAAAAAAAAAAAAAAAAAAAAATTTAGACTTTCTTGACAGTGAGACATGTCTGCTCCTGGTAGCACCGGATTTACCTCAGAGAGGAGGATGGGCATTGAAGACAATCTATATGGAGTTTATCTTCTTTTTGACAAAAATATCCATTTGGGCAAGAAACTGTTCTTGCCTGGACTGCTTGATCGACTGGACATGCAGGACCCATAGGAAGGTAACCACTGAACTTTGCTTGGCAAAATAGTCCTTCAGGTTCCTGCTTCACAGAGGAAACTGCCAGACATTCTACAGGACACTGAGAAAAGTGGCTACACAAAAGAAACTGCCAGATATTCTACAGGACACTAAAAAAAAAAAAACAAAAAACAAAAAACAAAAAAAAAAAAAACACTGAGAGACTCTAGCCCTGTGGGCTGAAGATGGATTGAAGATGGATGCCCCAACTTTACAAGAGAACTTTAGATGACTGCCCAGGTTGCCAGCTGTTTCTGTCTACTGTGCAAGACTCCTGAAAGTTGCTTTCATCCTTCTCCCATTTCTCAGGTAGTATTATATCCTTCTGAGGTCTTTGATGTGGTTGAAGACTAGATACTTATAATTTCCTCAGTTATGATAAAAGATGGGTTAGATATAAAACCTTAGACTCACAAATATGATAGATAGGATATCTTCTTTAATATTGAAACTATAATTCTTGCTTGATAATTGTTTTGTTATATGTAATTTTACTATGTTAAAGTTAAAACCTTCCTTTTTGAAAAAGAAGAAAAGGGGAAGTGCTGTGGATATCACTCTGTATAAATAAAACACTGATTGGCCAGTAGCCAGACAGGAAGTATAGGCGGGACTAACAGAGAGGAGAATTGAGGGAACAGGAAGGCAGAGGGGGAGACACTGCCTGCAGCAGCCACCAGGACAAGGAAGATGTAAGGTACCAGTAAGCCACGAGCCGTGTGGCAAAGCATAGATTAATAGAAATGGGCTGAATATAAGAGTAAGAGCTAGACAATGATAGGCCTGAGCTAATGGCCAAGCAGTTTAAATAATGTAAGCATCTGTATGTTTATTTTATAAGTGGGCTATGGGACTACTGGGGCTTGGCAGGACCCAGAGAGAAAACTCTCTAGCTACAAGCCCTAATTTGTCATAGTCCTCCACTGTGCCAACTGTGGAAGGTGATCCAGGAAGCTCCCCAGGCCAAGTAATATAAGAACACAGCGACCTACAGGAAGGCCATGACCAAGTATGGCATGTGGTTCTCCAACCCAAACCTACCTTCTTCCTGTAGCCTACAAGTATATGGTCAGTTCACCTAGAGGGAACTGACACCTTTGACAAGAAGCTACATCTGATTAAGGATTTAAGGAGAAAGAGTCAGAACGCAGATCCATCTGCACCATGGCACACTGTCTTAGAGTTGCTGGGTAAGTATTTGCTGGTCAGTTTACCAGTGCAGCTCATCCCAAGGGAAAGGGGTTCTCAAAACGGAGGGAGGATCCTTTCAGTCCATTCCTTTTTGTTTGCTCCTTATTTTCCCCCCTCCATCCTCCATTCCCTTTATTTATTGCTATTATTATTATTATTATTATTATTATTATTATTTACAGTTTTGAGATAGGTTCTCACTATGTAGCCCTGGCTGGCTTGTAACTCACTATTTAGACCAGGTTGGCTTTGAACTCATAGAGTTCTGCCTGACTCTACTTCCTGAGTGCTGGGACTAAAGGCATGCACCACCACACCTGGTACCTCCTATTGCTTTTTTAAATATATATTTTAAAAATTTTAATGGAAGATCCATCTTTGTATCCCAAGTGGGCCTGGAACTTTTCATCCTTCTGCCTCAATCTCAGCTGTACTTGGTCACGCTCAGCTGCACTTGGATTTTTAAGGAAATCCATTCGTGTATGTGTGTGTGTGTGTGTGTGTGTGTGTGTGTAGATAGTTGTTTCTTGTCTTTTCACACTGAAGCTTTGGGAAAACTCTACTCCATTCTTTTTTTTCCCCTTGACTTTTTTAGTATTCACTTGCTACTGTGGAAAAACATTAGCTTCATTTCACATTAACATGAATAACTTTCAAACACTAATATAGGGGACTGAAAGGATCTGAGCTTTTAAGCAATCTGAACTGACTCTGCAAGTACCTGTGTTTTATATTACCAGGAAGATATAAAAATGACTCAATTGTCCAACTGCAACTTAAAGAGTGTTCTATATAATTTTTTCATTTCCTGCTTTCCCTCCCTTTGTCTGCTATGGGGGTTCTCTTTCAATAAATTTTCTATTTTCATATATAATATGTATTTTATTATATATATGTACATATATATGTATTTATATTACTAGCAATCCAGAAGTATTGTATTGAATGGAAAAACACTTGTAATTCCTGGGCTAAGGGCCATAAATTGAAATGCCTTCTATATTATATGTTGTGAAGGTCATGTACATTTGTGGCAGTAGGAAGTTTCTTTACTGTCTCCTTGTTTGCTGTTATTTGAATTAGAAACTTCTTTTCAGAATAAAAACTCATTGACACCTCCAAAAGAAACAGGAGCATGGAGGCTAGCATGTTTGTCCTGTCTTCTTGTTGTTTGCTTGTGTGTTTATTTTTGTTTTTCAATACAGGGTTTCTCTGTGTAACAGCCCTGGCTGTCCTGGAACTCTCTTTGTAGACCAGGCTGGTCTTGAACTCACAGAAATCTATCTGTCTCTGCCTCCCAAGTGCTGGGATTAAAGACATGCACCACCAAGCCTGGCTCACACTCGCCCTATCTAATATTGTGGTAATCTGAACCATAACATGATTCAGTAAGATGACCCTCTCCTGATGGGAAAAGTTGCTGATACAAGGCTTTCAAAATTCCTAGCCTCTAGAACCATGAGCTGAATAAATTTCTGCTCATTCTAAGTTATCTGATCGCAGGAATTTTGCTCTAGCAATATCGAGCAAACTGAGGCAACAACTCACACTAGCTTTTGCAAGACTTAAGTAAAATGGGAAATTTGGTTGAACCACAGAGTCAGAGATGCCACATTCTATAGAAGTATAGGATGACAATGTGATTCTGTAGGGTTTTCAGGCAAATGGTAGATATCTATGTGACTCCTAACCTTTCACTGGCATTGAACATACAAGAGTCAAGGGCTGTGCTCTGGAGGTGGGTCTTCAAGGAGGGCTGTTGGTATCCACTCTGCTCCTCTCACAATCTTGCACAGGGAGTGAGAGGCTCCTGATTTCCTTCAAGTCATGATTTAAAAAGAAGGCAGACTTAAGATGAGCTCTGATAATTTGGCAAACACAATGAATGGATGTATACTTCCTACCTGTAAATCTGGATATGGAAGAGAAGGCCCGGCAAGCTTCTCTGACAGCCATTCTACCCCATAGAAGCTCCATTTCTGTGGCACCCTATCCCTCTGTGCCCTGGGCAGTATTCAGCTTTCTAATGTTGAACAGTTTATTAACTATAAAGTGACATTTTGTTTTAACTCGGTTTTATTGATGACCAATGAACATAAGTATTAGATGCTTTTAATATTTACATGTTTTTGTTCAAATTGTTTATTCATATTCTTGGCCTCTTTTTCCACTGGAGTCATTATTTTTTTCCATATTGATTTGGATAAGTTCTGAGTACACTGTAGAATATTTGGGAGGATGATGTGTGCTTGTATGACTCTTTGGTGTTTTCAGAAATTGCAAATATACTCTCCTGGTGTATTGACAATTCTCATACTTGTGTGGCAGCCATTTTCCCAAGTGAGTCATTACCCAGAACCTTCATTGTTAGTGTATAAACCAAGGGCTGCTTATTACTACTAACCAAACAGTACTATGTTTGAGCTTTGAATTTAGGTCTTAGATTTTAGTGTTCAAAGATTGTGAGGAGTGCATGGGATATAAAGTAGTATTAGTTGATAAATGAATACATTTAAAAAAGGGAAATAAATCCTTTCCTGGTTCTAGATTGACAAAAGCCACAACCCATTACTCTTTGAAACGTTATGAATCGTTTAGTTAACAACACTAAGAACTATAAAGACAACATCTTTAAAATACTTTGTAAAGGATGCTCAGCAATGTTGCATGTGGCCTTTGATTTATGTTCTTATTAACAGAACCTAAGAGCAAAAGATTTGAGTAGCTGGATGAGCGCATTTCACTGACGAATTTGTGTTTGGTTTTCACTATATAAACATTATGAATGCTAGTTCAAACAGTTTTACTTTGTGACCAATATTCTTGGTGGGATAAAGACATTCAATTACCATTGGGCTTATTTTTAGGGAGAATCTTGTTTATTTATCTGTGTGTACGTGTGTCTTTTATTTTTTATTTTTCTTTATTAAGAAATTTTCTACTCACTCTATATACCACCCACAGATCCCACCTCCTCCCTCCTCCTACCCCCAGCCCCCTCTCCCAAGCAACCTCACATCCCCAAATCACCCAAATCAAGGTTTCCCATGGGGAGTCAGCAGAGCCCAGCACACTGAGCCTAGGCAGGTCCAAGCCCCTTCCCACTGTACCAAGGCTGCGCAAGGCATCACATCTCAGGCACCAGATTCCCAAAACCTGCCCATGCACCAGGGATGGATCCCGATCCCCCTGCCTGGGTGCCCTCCAAACAGTTCGAGCCAAACAACTATCTTCCATATCCAACGGGCCTAGTCTAGTCCCACTTATAAGTGGATACTAGATGTGAGGGAAGGGCTGGCCAGACTGAAACCCACAGCTCCAGAGAGGCTAGCTAACAGGAAAGACCCTAGGAGGGACACATGGATGACCCCGTGAAGGAGAAGTGGATGAGATCTACATGAGCAGACTGGGTGTGGGGTGGGTGATGGAGGGTGAGGGGGATGAGAACAAAGGGAAATGGGAGGGTCAAACTGGAACAGGGACAGAGTGGGAGGGCAGAGAGGGAGATACCATGATAGATGAGGACATCATGGGAATAGGAAGCGTCAGGGTGCTGGGGGAGGCTCTCAGGAATCCACAAGAATGACCCCATTTTGGTCTGCTGGCAGTGGTCCAGAGGGTGCCTGGACCGGTCTACTCTGGTGACGAGCCTAGCAAATAACCTAGCTGCCATCATAGAGCCTTTGTGCAGTGACTGATGGAGGAAGATGCAGAGATCCATGGCCAGGCACCAGACTGAGCTCCAGGAGTCCAATCGATGAGAGAGAGGAGAGATTCTGAAGGCGGGGGACATAGAGATCATGATGGGAAGACGTGCAGAGATGACCGGCCACACTAGAGGAAGCCCATGAACTGTAGACTAGTGGCTGTGGTGCCTTCTATTTTTTTTTTTTAATGTCAGGAGGAATATTAACATTGAAAAGACATTAACGTACTAAAGGCTGTCTAGGGCACTGTAGAATGGAAGCACACAAACGTCAACTTTTAGCTGACTGCTGGAAGACAGGATTATTTGAGGATTTCTGTGGTGCTCTTTCGCTACCCCAGAGGTTAAGAGCTGATGAAAACGGGAGAAGTATATGGTTCTGACTCTGCTCTTTGACAGTCTACCCAAAGATTCACTTCAGATAACTTTTTGGCATTACTATAGTTTGCTTAATAGTAAATATTTAGTATTACTTCAATATACCTGGGACCATAAAATTTTAGAGAATGCATCTTAAAATATAACCAGCCTAGACCTTCATTATGGCTCAAGTGGTTCATGTAATGATTTATTGTCAAAGATATGACTACTCAGGACTCTTAATTTGAAATGCAAGAGAAATTATTGAGCAAATTGCAAGAACAGTACTTTATATGACTAAAGTACTTGAATGAATAAAGAGTCATTGTCAACAGCTATCAGGTATGCACACTTTTTTTACAATTTCCAAAATTTTCATCACATGAAAATAATCAGGATGTTAACAGGGCCAATTCTAAGTCTTAAGTAGTTTCTAGTAGCAATAATTCCTCAGGGTCACTTTTGCCAATTAGTTATGAAGAATAACAAGAGACCAATATCATATAATTTCTAAATTAGAGTAAAAGCAGAGACAAAAGAGCAAGCAAATGCTATTTCAACAGATTGTCCTGTAAGGACTGAAGCTCTTTCACCATTTATTGCTTGCTTCACGTCAATGTTACTGGCAACTTACTCCTAATTTCTCAAGTACTGTCAATTATTATTATTTTTCTTTGAAATGAAATAGGGTTCGATGAAACAATCTAAAGTAATGAAAGAAACTACTCAACATAAAGTTAAACAAAACCAATAAAATCTTCTGATCTCTCCTTAGCAGTTGGCCAAAGTTTAGTATTTGTCAAAATGCTTTAAGTATTCAAGAGATCTCTAGGGAAATTATGAGAAGTAAAACCCAACTAACAGTGTTGAGTTTTCCACTAAGGGGTTTGGAAGCAATGTATTATTTCATTCATATTATCAAGTGTTTCCTAATGTTCTTAGCAATCATTTAGAAAATGTCCCAATTGGTTATATTAGATATTTAAAATCCCTACCTGGTGCAAGTATTCAACACCTTCAGCAATTCATGAACTCACTAGCATTGCTTTGGTATTGATATGAGACAAGGTAAACAATCAAAACTTCAGGAACTGTTTTAAAAATGTAGCTTAGCCACTGAATTATTTATCAAAAATAAAAGTGACACATAGCTTGTTCAACTTGAGCAACTCTTTGTAGAGCCAAGATTGAAGCTATTTAGTAGATTGAGCTAATCCTACAAATGAGAGACCAGTTCATTGATCAGGATATGCACTGGCTGGGTTCGTAGGGAGTGGCAGGCACAGGTTGGTAGATATGCAACTGTTAATTCCTAATACCTGGCAAACTGCATCTAAAAAATGCTTGCCAAAGTAGCGGTATTTTTAAAAAGCAACATATAAAAATCAGTAGGGTTTTTTTTTTTTTTTTTTTTTTTTTTTTTTTTTTTTAACCCACCAATAGCAAACTTGCTGAAAAGACACCAAGAAATAGCCTCAAACCAGCTCTACTGGTTATTCTAATTTGAACAAGTCATGTGTCACTTTTATATGATCCAATGATTCTAAACGTATGGTCAAAGAAAATTAAATCAACCTGTTGAAGACACATCTGTACTCTAGTGTTCACTTTAGCACTATTTATAACATCCAAGAAATCTTCAGCAATGAATATAGCAAGAACATGAAGCATACATAGTATATGTATGTGATAGATAACTACTAAGCCACACAAAATATGAAATTGTATCATTTACAACAACATGAATAAATCTAAAGGATATTATCTTAATTGACATAAACCAGACACAAAAGACAATTATTTTATGACCTCACTCATATATATAATATTTAGAAAGTTGACTTTATAAAAGCAGAAAATAGAAGAGTATTTATCAGAAGCTGGACAGTATCGGAAGGTGATGGGTGGGACTACATTGGCCAACATGTATAAGGTTATGATTTAGATGGAATGGAGGGAGGAGGTCCAGGAGACCTAGGCTTGGATGCATAACAGGTAAAACCAGCCAGTACAGTCTCAAGTTGACACAAGCTAAAGTCATCAGAGAGGAAGCATCCTCAGTTGAAGAAATGCCTCCATGAGATACAGTGTAAAGCATTTTCTCAATTAGTGATCAATGAGGGAAGGTCCAGCCCATGGTGGGTGGTGCCATCCATGGGCTGGTGGTCCTGGGTTCTATAAGAAAGCAAACTGAGCAAGCCATGGAAGCAAGCCAGTAAGCAGCACTCCTCCATGACCTTTGCATCAGCCTCCAGGTTCCAGCCCTGTTTGAATTCCTGTCTTGACTTTCTGCAGTGATGGACTACGATATGAAAGTGTAAGTCAAATATAACTCTTTCCTCCCTAACTTGCTTTTTAATCATGGTGTTTTGTTGAAGAAATGGAAACCCTAAGACAGAGACTAAATAAATGCTTAAAAAACCTATATCCCAACAAACAACAACACACATGCACACACACGCACACATGCATGCATGAATGCACACACACACACACACACACACACACACACACACACACACACACACACACACACAAACACACACAACAATTTAGGTGGGAAAAGTAGAAAAATAAGTTTTTGTGACCTGCTACATAGTAGGTAAGTACAGTAAACAATAATCTACTTTGTATTTTGAAACAGTCAGAAGAGAGAATTTCTAATGTTGGCCACAAAGAATGATCTGTACTAACTTTAGGCTGAGATCAGAATTCAGCTGAAGAGAGGGAGGAAGGATTGTAGGAGCCAGTTGGGTCAAGGACATCACAAGAAAACCCACAGAATCATCTAACCTGGGCTTAATGGGGCTCACAGAGACTGAGCTGACAACCTGGGAGCCTGCATGAGACTGACCTAGGTTGTAGTTGTGTAGTTTGGTCTTCTTGTGTGAGTCCTCTAACAGTAGAATCAGGGCCTGTGCCTAAGGCTTTGGTTGGCTTTTGGGAACCTGTTCCTCATACTGGATTGCCTTGCCCAGCTTTAACACAAGGGGAGGAGCTTACTCAAACTGCAACTTGATATACTATACTTTGACAATATCCATGAGAGTCCTGCCCTTTTCTGAATAGAAAAGGAGGAGGAGTGGATTGGGGGGGGGCAGAGGGAGGTATAGGGGATTGACTGGGAGGAGAGGAGGGAGGAAAAACTGTGGTCAGGATGTAAAATAAATAAATAAATTTAAAAGTGATAAATGCTGTAATAGATACCTTCATCACTGGTTACTACGTTCATAGAACATAGGGACCAACCATAGATGCTTTCAAGTGATGTTTACATTCTGGTCACCCAGCTCATAGTTACTAACATTTCAGGAACACAGAGATCAATTAAGGCCAACTCCAGCACAGTAGGAAATCTTGCCTTGTCCCGAGCTCTAAAGTTACCTGTGCTATTAGAGTCATAGCTATAATCGGCTCAGGGAACTCTATGGGAGAGGAGGTGGAAAGATTGTAAAGACCAATGGGAATGGAAGACACTAAGGAAACAAGACCTTCTAGACACAACAGGACTGATGCAGATATGAACGAATAGAGACTGTGGTAGCATGCACAGGTCTAAGCCAGTTGGGGTCCCAGCACTGAGAGGGGGAGTGAACACAACCCCATATCCCTAACCTAGAAGCTATCTCCAATTGATACTCTCTCTCAAAGGAAAAACTAGTTTTCTCCACTGGAATCTCTCACTGGATATATAAACCACCCTTAAGAGCAGGCTCAATGCTCAGATGGCCAACGACTCAATGGTATTTTTGGAAGCTTTTGTGAGGGTATTTTTTATTTATTTTTTACCTACAGATATTTTGCTTATATATTGTGGTTTCTGATTTTATTTTTTGTGAGTTTTTTTTTTTTTTGTGTGTGTGTGTGTGTGTGAGCATCTGTATGTTTCTTGTGATTTTTCTTTGACTCTTTTTTTCCCCTATTCTAGTTTGTTTGTTTTTATTTCTTATTCTCCTCCTTCTCCACATCATCATCATAATTATCATTTTAGGTTTTTATTCTCATGAGAGAATGAAAGAAAGTGTGTGGATTTGGGTGGGTGGGGAAGTGGGGAGGATCTTGGAGGTGTTGGGGGAGAGGAAACTGCAATACAAATTTATTGTATGAAAAAATATTTTCAATAAAAAAGTATTTCCTCTAAAAAAAGAAAGATCTGTATTTAAGGAGATGGGTATTGTAGTAATCATGATTGGGTTATCACACAGTACACAAGTAGTCAAAACATTGCATTGTATCTTGAGAATATGCACTATTATATACATTTTAAAAGTTTTAAAAATTGGCAAGTCTTGCATCAGTACTGAACATGCAGAGCTTTTTTGTGTGTCCTTTTCTTGTCATTTCCTAAATAAAACAGTACAACTATCTACATAACATTTCCATTGTATTAGGTATTATAAACAGTGTAGAGATGATTTTAAATATGCAGGGGGATGTGTATAGGTTATATGCAAATGCTGTGCTATTTTATATGAAAAATAAACATCTACCTTCTTTGCCACCCTCAAGGAATCCCAGAACCAATCCCCTATGAATTTTGTGGGATCTGTACTTAGCTTTACCTTGTAAGGAAAAATAATATCATATTTAGGCTTACTTTCACCGTATTAATTTTTTATCATGTTACTTCCCAAATTTTTATTCAAATAAAAGCATCCTCTAGTGTAATCCTAGGTGGCATTTCCCTTATGGTCTATAAATAGAAACCTTTAAAAATCTCATCTACAGTTTGGGGACATTCATTAATTTGAAATTATTCACCATCTTTGTGATTATTTTAACTTATTACCCTGGTCATCATGTGCTTTAAATGTTAACCTGCAAACACCAAAAACTGCCTATATATTTACCTCATTTTTTCACTTTGTGACTGGCTGGGGGATGATTGTGAGAAACACAAGGCCAGAATTATGTACTCCTGATTGTTTAACATTGAAGACATGAGTATAAGATATTATGTACATATATATTTATCTTTTTTCAACTCGTCCCTCTTGGTGGTCAGGGGACAACATGAGTTAGTTTGAGGATCAAAAGGATTTTGAGGGATGAGACCATTGTCTTTAGTTTTCAACAATGCATCTCTATGAGAAATGCCATGCTATAGAATTTTCATGGCAATCAATGTCCATTGGAAATGATTTTGATTTAACTCTTGTTCTTTCAATTAAATCATCAAAGATGGTCTTAAATGGCATCTGATATACTTTCAGTCAGTGATTCAGAGAGGAGTTCAGGCAATAGATCTACTTATTTATTTTCAGTCCAAGAGAAACAGCTGTAGTTCATCTCTCTGTGCAGCATTTCTCATGAAAGATGGAGAGAGAATGCAATGGCTCAAATTTAGGTGTGTCCTGTTGTCTGTCTGCCAGGCAGTGGCAGTTCTCCTTACTTGAAGGTATTTACGATATACTGTAGCTAGAGTTTTCCTGCTTTGCCCACAGTCAGAACAAATCTTTGTCACCCGCCAGTCCCACAGCTGCTCAGACCCAACCAAGGAAACACAGAGACTTATATTGCATACAAACTGTATGGCCATGGCAGGCTTCTTGCTAACTGTTCTTATAGCTTAAATTAATCCATTTCTATAAGTCTATACCTTGCCACGAAGCTGGTGGCTTACCGGCATCTTCACATGCTGCTGGTCATGGTGGCGGCTGCAGTGTCTCTCCGCCTCAGCCTTCTGCCTCCCAGAATTCTCCTCTCTCCTTGTCCCACCTACTTCCTGCCTGGCCACTGGCCAACCAGTGTTTTATTTATTGACCAATCAGAGCAATTTGACATATAGACCGTCCCACAGCAATATACCAGAGATTCTTCACGTTTTTGTCAGTGTTCTCAGGCTTGGCAAGCAAATCTAGGGTTTTCTCTATCTGTTCCCCCCTCCCCCCCCCCCCCCGGTATTACACTCACATGTTTTCTAGAACCAGGAAAATAGATTTAAGCTACAAAAGTTATAAATTCGCAGATCTTGTTACAAAGAAGTCCCGTGTTAGCTGCTTTTCATCCCTCTGACTGGAGAGAAAAACCTAAGTGAGGAAAAGGTCTGTTTTGGTTCACAGCTTCAAAGGATCCAGGTAACTAACAGTCCTTGGCTGTGTTGATTCTGGACCCATGCGGTGTGGAGCATCTTCCAGGGGCATGAGGCAGAGGCCGTTCACTTCATAATAGACAGTGGAACACAGACAAGAGGAGGGCAGTGACAAGATGTAGCACCCAAGAGTACAAATCACAGTGACATGATTCCTCCAGTTATGTCTTACCAGCAGTCTCCAGAATCTTCCAAAGTCATGCGATTAGCCAAGAACTCAATGCATGTGCCCATGGGGGCCATTTCATATTCAAGCCACAATCATACTAGGGAGTTAGTGGATCACTTTAGGCAAACTTAACTAGTGATGGAGAAACTTAATTATCTTGAAATAAAAGGAAAGAGACAGGGATAAATTAACTGGTCAATCTGAAAGTTGTGACCAATTAGTCTGTACATTTCTATATTGATACCACAAAGATGGATGACATTAGGTGGGAATCAGATTTTTATCACAGAACATTATTTTCCAATTCTTAATAAATTCTAGCAATGTACTAATTTTAATTTATTATTACATTAAAAACTTTAAAATGTCTTGACAGTAAGTAGCTTTCACTACACAATTAAATCTTTTCTTGATGTTCTAATAGAGTAACTAAGGCTTCCCCCTTCATTACAATAAGAAGTTAGATGTCATTTTATCAGCTTTATGTGGATCTCCAGAAAGATGCAGATGTAAGAGGGTCTTCTTTCCCCTTACAAGTTCCTCCCTTTGTAATTTCACAATAAATAGTTGATTCTTGCTTTTCATATCCCCTTTGAAGTTTTTGTTTTAACTTTGCTAATAAAGGTCTGTGTGTCTCCTTACCTCCTAATGCATCTCCTATAGAAGCCACCCTTCAACGGGGCATTTGAAATTGTGGAGGCAGTCTGTAGTACACTGAGCCACCCATGTAAATCTGTTTACTATGACAGTAACAATAACAGCTGCTGACACTGGTGATCAGGAAGATATTTTAAAAATCAAATGTTTGATGATTAATTCTACTTCTCTCCCTCTCGATTTAAATTCAGTAGAAAAACAGGCATGAATCACAGAATCAATAATTTTTTGTCTGATAATGCTGAATGCTAGACCTGCCACCACAATCAGATTTCTTGAGAATGGCCACACAACAAGTATTTGCTACAGTCATACAAGAGTCTGAAAGGCAACTTAAAGACTTAAGGCCAACATTAAACTGGTTATATGCCAGTATAATCAATGAGGCATACAGAAGACACTATTGGTTTCTAGTGTGGCCTCTAAAAGACAAGTCATAGTGCATAATCTTGTATGGGTGTTGGGAGTGTACATACCCCACCCAGATGAAAGACAGAGAACAACTCCGTGGAGTTGCTTTTCTCCTTATACTTTTATGTGGGTCTCAGGGATATAACTCAAGTTGTTATACTTGCTTGGCAAGCACCATTACCTGTTGAGCCATCTTCCAGGCTACCTGTTTTTTGAAACTTTATCATTCAGATAAGGCATTCTTCCCGAGAAAGGAAATTGAGAGAACAAAGCATATTTTCGATATTTCTGAAAGGACAACCATTCTTCCCTCACAGGCAGAAGTTGGAACCTCTGGAGAGGGAGACATGGTCCTGACTTTAATAACTAACATTGAAAGAGCACTGATGTACCTGCCAGGCACCGGGCAAAGCACTTCACATTTAGAATGTAAAGCCATTTAACAGCCACCAAGAGCCCAACAGGGTATTTAAAAAGATACCTAGCATTTCTTGTATCCAAATTCTATATGAACACTTTCCTTCCTTAGAATGAATATCACCCAACACATTGAATTTGAATGGTGCTTCCAAACATGTACCAACTAGGACAGACTTCAGCCTAAGCTGAACCACCTTTTCCTGAGTGCTATAATTTGTTCTAAAGGTAATAATTTCCCCCAGGAGTTACAGTTATAAATCATGCTATATGAAAATAAAGATGTATCTGTCTCTTGCTCTTATTTTCATATTATTTTAGAAATTAAAACATTTTTAGATAAGTTTAAAATGGTACTTTTTCAAGACTCTCTGAGAAATCATATATATTATATATATGTATATATGTATATATATACATGTATATATATATATTAAAATGATGAATTGTGTAAAGAGATTTTATAATAATCCAAAGTGGTGCTTAACTGTGAGTCAGACACACAGTAGGCACCATTAGCCAAAACTGTAGATAAATTCAGGAAGGGCTTGGATATGATTTGGTAGATGATTTATTATATATGACAGTGAACAATAGCTATAAAACTGTTCAATAAATCTGTTCATGACAGTAGGAACTCTCTTGAAAATTTTGGCCATAGACCTTGAAATTGCAATAATACCATAC
The DNA here is from genome assembly GCF_049852395.1 of Peromyscus maniculatus bairdii. Lineage (NCBI taxonomy): Eukaryota > Metazoa > Chordata > Mammalia > Rodentia > Cricetidae > Peromyscus > Peromyscus maniculatus. The sequence goes on from NC_134855.1 coordinate 55,975,756, forward strand.
TTTCTTTTCTGAGATGATATCTTTCTATTTTTTATTTAAGTAATTGATTTGATTTCATTTTTGATGGTTAGTGTCACTATTGCTAAATTTAGCATGTTGTGCCCTGATAACATTTAATTCCCCTTACTCATGATCTACTCATGGCCTTTCTTCTACACAATTACTCTCACTTTACTCTTTCCAAGCAAACCATTAACATCTTAAAAACATGGCGGTGTGGCAGGCTTGAAGGCTTGTTTGCCTTTATGTAACCATACTGCATTCACTAAGATTGCTTTCCCTCAGCACTCTTGCTGAGTTGGTAAACTTACTAAAGACTTCATTTTAGCCATTTTACCAGAAGCCTCTTTTTTTGTATAGAGTAATTTCAAACAAATATAAAATCGATATGAGAAAATTAAGTCATCGTAGTGCAATTCAAGTGGAGTATTTTGTTTGACTCTTAGCGTATTGATGGACAAGGCAATATATTCACATCCCAGCACTCCTGTGGTCCTTGGCAAGCATCATCAGTTTTATTTTATGGCAGTGGGGATGAAAATTAGAGACCAATTAATTTATCTTGAGTTACATGGACTTTTCCTTCACCTTAGTGAGACAGACACAAACGCCTGACTCCTCTGCTCTCTGGATCATCTTTCTTCATGATTTATATCTACTTGAGAGATCATTTGACATACAGTGGCTTCAGAAATTATTCCTAGGTAAATGTCCATTAAGTAACCATGTGTAAGTTATTATTATAAAGCCTTATGATGTTTTATTAATCATGTTCTACAATGGCCATGCAGTTTTAGGTGCCAAAATACAATGTCATGTGGACCAAGCAAACATTGTACATAGTAATTATGCACAAATCTTTTGCCTAAATTTGATTTCTATGTAAACAAAGCAATTGCTGTGTCTGAATGATCATGGGGAACACAACGAGAAATGGCTAGACACACTGCTGGTATACACCTGTGATCCTTAGCACTTGAGAGAGAGAGAGACAGGAAGATTGGGAGATCAAGGCCAGCACAGGCTGCATAAGGAGACCTTATATTAAAACAACAAAACAAAATTTAGTAACTGTGGTAGTTAGTGAGCCCCATATCATAGGACAGAATAAGTTGCACATCATACATTGCATTAAAATTGTGGGAAAATAAATACGGTGGGGTTTCTTAGATATCTGACTTTTCCTTCACTTCATTGCATTATTAAACTGCCAGAATTACAGAAGAGAAAAGAATGAAAATAATCTTTTGAGAAGAAATCTGTCTTCAATAATCTGTCAGTTAATATTTTTATTTCTAAAGAGTAGGTGCTTATTGAATCCTTCATAGTGTTTTTCCCCAAATTAGCAGCTTTTCTTCTTTGTATTCAGTTAGAACACTCTTGGCTTATTGACTTCTGTATATTCTAAATGACACACTGTCTTACTTAGAAAGCACTCTATTGATTTTTACTGAGTGAAATAGTTTTAAACCTTAGGATATATTATTATTTTAGAATTTAAGTGTACAAATTGTCACTGTATGAACATTTAGTGCAACTAAATCGTATTTTAACTGAGGTTCAGGATAAACTGGTATTTACACAAGAAATCAGTAATTGAGAGATAAATATATTATTTCTACCTTGATTTTTTTCTCATCTATACCAAAAATTCGTTAAACAAGAAGCATTGAATTCTGTCCCAAGATAAATACTTCTTCCCCAAATAAGAACACCTCCAAGCTAAAACCCTGAACTGAAAACCTTAAATTACTTTCAAAATGGGAGCAAGTCTTGGTTTTCTCTTTTACTTATTCAGGTCCAACTGAATTAGATTCTATGTGAAGATGTCAAATTTTTCCAAGTATAAAATATTTTAGGTGGCTATAAAGCAATAAGGTAGCAAATGAAAAATGAGACCAAAATGAATTTTTATATAAAATGTCTTCCCATCAGTTATGCTAGCTGATAACTTGAAAACAGTGTTTCAGGTATTATATGATTTAGTTTCAAGTATGTGGCAATAAATTCAAGTCTAGCACCATCCTTCACTCATATAAAATATTGAACGCAGCATATCATTTTACAATGATATGTAGTGTACAATGTAGAAAGCAAAAATGACAATTCACGCTAATACCTCCTGACCCTGGTGCTCTGACAAAGCTACCGTTTAACTGGTTTATTGACAGTATAGATGATTAGAGGTTAGAGTAGTTTACAAAAGATGGCAGTTCCACTTCTTTAGTAAGAGTTTAACTGGATGCTCTTGAAAGCTTTCATCCACACTGCTCAAAACGTTGCTAATAGGTCATCTTCTGTCTAAACACTTATGTGATGACTTCTTATTTGCAAGAACTTTGCAATCCTAATTAGTATTCATTAATTATTTTTATGAAAAATTCTAGCATATTTAGGTCACTTAAAAAAAGGAGACACCACAGTTAGGGAAGTATGATTAACCCAAGAAGTGGCATTACATAATTTTTTCTGCAATCTTCAGCTGTGTCCTTGAGATTACTAACTTACATCTTGGGCTAGGGGCCTGATCTATTTGGCTTCTTCAGGACCACTTAATTTAGGGCAAGATGCATGACCTCCATTTGTTTTTGTGCTTACATAATTATAAATAAAAATCTCACTGCCTTTCATTGTTTTTTTTTTATTTTAAAGAAAGGTTCATCAAATGCATATATTATTTTGCTTTTCTAGGAAAAGTCTATGGATAGAAAATATAATTAAATGCTGTTTTTAGTTAGTGAAAACACTTTGAAGATAGGGTCTTATTTCATGCTTAGGGATATTGTATTTTCGTAGAAACCCTAAATCTTTGAATTCTCTTCATATGTTTCTCTGGAATATTTAGCAACTGAAATCTCCTTCATTTAAAGTGTCATGAACAACAGATGGTGCCCCTAAAAAGACTAGTTTCATATTCAAGCTATTTTACAATAAAGCGGTGTCCTTGAAATGTAAGTAAACTTAACACATTTGAATACTAAACCGAAAGCCAATAGTACTGGGTGAATAGGAGTAAGATAATAAATAGCAGTTCTTGCATTTTGTTTATTTCATTGTCGCTAATATCAGACTTATACAGGGAACATTTAGTTATATAAGTTCATCCACAACCTACACAATTTGAAACTGAACAGAACCTTCCTGTGTGACTTTTTAAGGTAGATTTGTCTTGATAATCTTGTGGGGATCTCTCTTCATTCTTGAATGCATTGTCTATACCTGCGGTCAAACTCTTAGCTTTCTATGACCTTTATTGCATCCAATTCAGAGCTTGTATTTTGCTTGTCTGTGGGTCACTGCCTGAAATAGCTGAAGTTATAATATCTTTCAATTTGATTGTCATATTTCCAAAACATTTTGCCATCTCAATGGCTATATGAATACAGGACAGTCATAGCTTCAAATACAGTTAAGTCTGGTACTAAGAAATGTGAGAATTTATATATTTTATACAGGTTTGCTGTAGTGGGGCTATATAAACATCTATATTTTTAACATGTTTCTTCTTTGCAAACCTTATGGTTTTCAACCACATTACTTAACAGGGATCAATGGCAAAATATTACAAAGGAGATTTGCTGGAAGAATTGCATAATAATTAATTTTATATGTCAACTTAGACCAGTGGTTCTCAACCTTCCTAATGCTGTGACCCTTTAATACAGTTCCTCATGTTGTGGTGACCCCAACTATAACATTGTTTCATTGCTACTTCATAACTTTAATTTTGTTACTGTTATGAATCATAATGTAAATATCTGATAAATAACCCCAAGGGGGTTGTGACCCACAGGTTGAGAACCACTGACTTAGAGGCTGGTTTTGAATGAGATTAACATTTTAATAAAATTGAACAAGACCAATTTTCCACCAATTCCTATAATGGAATGGGATGTATCAACTTTCCATCCCTTGAAGGCGCTGAGAGAAAAGAAAAAAAAGAAAAGGAGGAAGGAGGATGTAAGAAGGAAGGAGGAAGGAAGAAGGAAGGAAGGAGGAAGAAAAGAGGAAGAAAGGAGGCAGGAAAGAGGATGGAAGGAGGAAGGAAAGAGGATGGAAGGAGGAAGGAAGGAATAAGGAAGGAGGAAGGAAAGAGGAAGGGAGGAGAAAGGAAAGAGAATGGAAGGAGGAAGGAAGGAGGAAGGAAAGAGGATGGAAGGGGGAAGGAGGGAAGGAGGAAGGAAAGATGATGGAAGGAGGAAGGAAGGAAGATGGAGCAAAGAAGGGAAGATGATGGAAGGAGGAAGGAAAGAGGATGGAAGGAGGGAGGAAAGAGGATTGAAGGAGGAAGGAAAGAGGATGGAAGGAGGAAGAAAGAAAGATGGAAGGATGAAGGAAAGAGGATTGAAGGAGGAAGGAAAGAGGATGGAAGGAGGGAGGAAAGAGGATTGAAGGAGGAAGGAAAGAGAATGGAAGGAGGAAGGAAGAAAGATGGAAGGATGAAGGAAAGAGGATGGAAGGAGGAAGGAAAGAGGATAGAAGGAGGAAGGAAGGAAGATGGAAGGAGAAAGAAAAGAGGATGGAAGGAGGAAGGAAGGAAGATGGAAGGAGGAATGAAAGATGATGGAAGGAAGAAGGAAGGAGGAAGGAAGAACATATAAAAACAACTTATTTGCAGAGACAGAATTCCCCAGCAGATATTGTTGGACTCTATACTCTCAGGTATGTGAGCTCACACTTCAGGATTTGGTCCTGCCAGCCACCACAATCACGTGAGAAAACAACTTACAAAGAAATTTCTTTCCATAATACACATATACTGCTCATCTCATCAGTTATGTTTCTGTAGAGGCCTCTGAAGAGTCCAACTCAATTCCTAGTTCAATACAGGATGCGATAGACAAGGAAGTATAGAAAGTAGAGGAGCAAGAAGAATGAGCTAAAGACTGTGAATTCCTCTCTGTCTACAAGCAAATAGTTGGGCAATTCTCAGAGTCCCTGAGGTCTTGCAGCATCTCCAGTACCCAAATAAAGGCAGTCAGCTAGATAAACTCAATATTCTTTCTGTCTTTAACAATGACTACATCCATTGCTTCATTCTCTTGGTTATAGAAAAAGATGCTAGTTTCTCTGACACTTCTTATTCTGTTCTCATGATGTTAAGAATTAGGGAAATACATGCAAAGTGGGGGCACTTGTCATATATAGTGAAAGTTTATCGATAGTATTAACACAAAAGAGCAAGGATCATTTATGGTGGTATTTTATTTGTACTGATATGTGATTTTCATTGTATGTTAATAAATAAAGTTGCCCAGGGGTCAGAGCTATTAGAGTCATAGCAAGAGCGTGGTGGTGGTGGTGGTGGTGGTGGTGGTGGTGGTGGTGGTGGTGCACGCCTTTAATCCCAGCACTTGGTAGAAGAGCTAGGTAGATCTCTGTGTGTTCAGGGATACAGCCAGCATTGGAGACATACGCCTTTAAGACTTGGAGGACAGTAATTACAGGCAGTGATGAGGCAGTCATGTGTTTGGGTTTACAACCAATGAGAGGGCAGAACAGAAAGACTATTTAAAGACAAACACACAGGAAGTAGCTCTCTTTCAGGGAGGTAGGAGCATTGCAGGAGGTAAGATTTTAGCTCTGAGCTCTGACCTCTTGGCTTTCTCTTTTACATTGGTTCTGTGTTTTTTATTTTAATAAGACGGTTGGTTACATCTACAATCATTTATCTCCCATTATATTTAATAAAAAATCAAAATATTTAATCCATTCACAAAATGATCACATTGTTACTATGAACAATATCTTTCCATGTTAGATTTTTTTTCTGTTAGTGCCATGAAGAATTTAATAATTCTAGAAGAAAAATGACAAGTCAACCTTCAAGATTAATGTCTCCCAGCGATATGAGTTGAGACTGCCTGAGGCATCAACCACAGTGATAGAGATGTGGTTATAGTTACAGTTAGAGCAGTGCCTCCAGCATGCCCTGCTCCCTATCACATGCTTCACTGAGTGGTTCTGTAGATGACTTCTCTCTCTGCTTCTCCTCCCATCTTCTTTACAGATCTTGCTCTTTAAAATTCCCTATAATTAATTTCTCTCAGATAGTGTGTTCTCATTTATCCCTGAATATTTGCAATGAGACAGAAATGGGATGTTTTAAAAGACTATGTTCACTTTTTACCCACATATCAGTCACTGTCATCGATGTCATCACACTTAATGTCATTGTAAGTTCTTCTTCATGTTTGTTATGTGCAATTTCTAGGTGCCAAGTAGTTTATGCAGTTTATGAGCATTTAAAGACCATAGAGAGTTAAATGAAGGATCTTATACAGAAAAACCACATGTTCAGATTAATAGAGTATTACTTTATTACTTTTGTTATCGTAATTGTGAAAGCACGCATCAAAAGCTAACTCAAAATACCAAACATAAGGCATAGAAGCCATTGTTGCAGTTTTAAATTAATTAGATTTTTATATTTCTAAATAATGTTAGTCCCATGCTGATTGTTTTTCTTATTTAATGCAAGATGATTTGTGGTAGTTATACTTGTCTGTTCCTCCCTCCCTCCCTCCCTCCCTCTTTCTTCCCTCCCTTTTCTTCTAGGGCCTTATGTACAATAAGTAATACTCGACCACTAAGCTTTGTCCCTAGCTATAGCTCAAGTTTTTCTGTGTCCTGGCCTGCTGGCAGTCAGGACAAATCTCTCCTACTTGCATCCCCCAACTAAACACACAGAGACTTATATCACTTATAAACTGTATGGCTTATGGCAGGCTTCTTGCTATCTGTTCTTATATCTTAATTAACCTATTTTTATTAATCTATAAGTTGACATGTGTCTTGTGGTTTACCAGTATCTTACATCATGCTTCTCTTTGTGCCGGCTGGCGGCATCTCCTGCCTCAGCCTTCTTCCACCCAGCATTCTCCTCTCTCTTGTCCCGCCTACACTATCCTTCCTGCCTGGCTACTGGCCAATCAGCATTTTATTTATCAATCAATCATAGCAACATATATTCACAGCATACAGGACATCCCACAGCACCTAGCCCTCCTGCTTTTTACATTAAGTTGCCTAGGCTAGCCTTGAATACACACTAAACAGGTCTTAAACTTGAGATCCTCCCTCTACAGCTTCCTGAGAACTGGGAATATGAGCTTGTACCTCAAGACCAAGTTGGTTTTTTTTTTTTTGAGTTTTTTTGTATGTTAATCTTTTATCTACCTAATTATTCCTGCATTTGTATCTCTCTGATACTAACATTTAATTTGCATATTTCTTTTGTTTGAGAAACATTTTTCTTGCCTAAATGTTTAAACTTTCTTGATATATTGTTGGTTATAATGTGTGGTTGTATTTTAATATCCACTAGGGCAGCTTTTGTCTTTAAACGTTTTTTATTTGTTGCCATAACTGTGCATGTTGCTTGATACCCTGCATTGTTTTTTAGTTTCTACTTTTTGAGGACTCCGTCCTCTTCTCCACCCTCTCCCCTTATCCTCTCTTCATTTTCCTTGCCTTTTCCTCTTCATCCTCCTCCCTTTTCATTTACTGTTTTGCATAAGAAATAAATTTTGTTATAATTTTCATTTTGTTTATAATTATTTCCTAATTTTATATTATTTTAACATTTTATTGTATTGTGGTACGAGCCATCAAAACCAGTGTGTTTTAAATAATAATTTTCAATCTTTAATTTTAAAAGATGTTTCATCCTAAATTTTTATGATTTTTCTAGGTAGAAAATACATTACTACTGCATTAATACTCCACTAATAGATAACTAATGCAACACATATGTATGACTTAAGTATGCATTTGAATGGCCATTTAATAAATATAGTTTTTAGTACTAATTTTTTGGTTCCTGCAAAGGCTTGGTCTATTCCTTTACTTTTTGGTATGTTAAGAGTGTTCATAAAAATATTCATCTCTTTATTTTGTGTGTGTGAATGTACTTGTCACATGTACATGTTGTAGTCAGAGGACAACTTGGGTGAGATAGTTCCCTTCTTGACCACATGAATCTCCAGGATTAAATTCTGGTCTTAAGGCACAGTGCCAAATTTCTTTACCTGCTGCAAATCTCACCAGCCCATTTTCTTTTTTTTTTTAATTTAATTTAATTTCTTTTATTTTACAATACTATTCAGTTCTGCATAACAGCCACAGATTCCCTTGTTCTCTCCCCTCCTGCCCCCCTCTCCCTCCCCCCAGCCCACCCTCCATTCCCACCTTTTCCAGACCGAGGTCTCCCCCGAGGACTGAGATCGACCTGATAGACTCAGTCCAGGCAGGTCCAGTCCCCTCCTCCCAGATTGAGCCAAGCGTCCCTGCATAAGTCCCAGGTTTCAAACAGCTAACTCATGCAATGAGCCCAGGACCTGGTACCACTACCTAGATGCCTCCCAAACATATCAAGCCAATCGACTATCTCACCTATTCAGAGGGCCTGATCCAGTTGGGGGCCCCTCAGCCCTTGGTTCATAGTTCATGTGTTTCCATTCGTTTCACCAGCCCATTTTCATAGTAATTTTCTTGAGAATTAAATGAAGCCAATTCATGCATTAACAGCTACATGACGTTTTGTGAATTTGCTTCTGTTGCATTTCTAATGATTTCTGGCAAAACAAAGAAAATCTATTGGTTTTCTTGATTTATAATTTATTTAGCCTATTTGTAAATTGTTGTAATGAGTTCAACCTTGTTCTAATTGGCTCTCTATTATTTTCTGATTGTTCAGCTATCATATAGAAATTACACAAAATTCATATGCGCTTTTCAGGATTCAGTGTTTCTAAAATAACCTTTGCTGTCTTACTTCACTGTCCAGTGTGGTGGAACTAACTAGTGGTTCAAAATAGAAATGGCTTTATCAGTCATGGTGCTTCTTTTTAAATGGGCATTTGCAAAGTACATCACAGTCAGTTATTAATAGAATATTTAATGTTGCCAAGAATCCACATCCAAAGCTTTCACATTCCTTCTCTTGTCTCCAACAGAATACAACCATTATATATATTCTCCCTTTCAGTCTGCCCCAAATCACTAACTTGGCTCTGAGATGTTTTTAAACGTCTTAATACTTATTCAGAATTAATTCTACTCTTGAGTTTTAAACTCATAAAATGAGGCTTCATGTTCTCCCACTGTCTCTCACCTGTGGCATGTTTCAGTGCTCTCCTCAAAAATGTTCACTTTTCCTTCTGTGGGTAGAAGCATACAGATTGTCTTCAGAGGAAAAGGGTATTGCTCATTTGCTGTGGGATGTCTTTCTGTGTGCTGTGACTAATTGTTGCTCTGATTGGTTGATAAATAAAGTTGCACTGGCCTATGGCAGGGCAGGATAAGGTTAGGTGTACATTCCAACTGGATAGAGAGGAGAAGAAAAGCAGGTAGGGAGATGCTGCCAGAAGAAGCAAGATGTGAAAATACTGGTAAGCCACGAAGCCATGTGGCCATGCATAGATGAATAGAAATGGGCTGAGTTAAGTTGTAAGAGCTAGCTAGTGAGAAGTCTAAGCCAATAGGCTATATAATTTGCAATTAATATTAAGCCTCTGAGTGATTATTATATAAGTGGCTGTGGGACCGCAGAGCCAGGCAGAACCGGAGAAACTTATGGCTACACTCATTACCCTACCCAAGTAGGTTAAGCTCATGTGGACAGTCTTAAGACACAGAGTATAAAACATAAATGGATGATTACTGTGGGTACAACTGAACAAATAAGCCAACAGTGGAACATGTTAGGCTTTGGCCAGGATACTGTTGTGAGTTCAGTACCCTCTCTAAATGGCATAACTGACATTACTATGATAGAAGTGACTCCATTTGTATAAAGGTGGACTGCTACTAAAACTGAAGAGAAAGCCAAAGGGAGCCAATCAGTTCCCTTCTACATCTTATCAATAGTCACCTCTGTGATTTAGACTTTGCTATCTTGTGTAGTTTTGTCTCTATTCTGCAATTCTCTTCATTGTCCCCACCCCTCTCAAGTTGCTCTACTACAGGCTGGAATTAAAGTTGCTGTTCCTAAACTCATCCCACAGGGAAGACACTTATCCTCTACCTTCTTGATAGGGGCTGGTGATCTTTTATGTCGAGGTCTCCCTGTCTTCAACATGTTTTCCCAGTTGGTTAGAAGATAATGCTGGGGCCTGGAGAGATGGTCCAGAGGATAAAGAAGATACTACTTTTGCATGGAATCCAGGTTCAATTCCCAGAACACACATGGTGGCTCACAACCATCGGTAACTTCAGTCCCACTGGACCCAACACTCTTTTCTGACCTCCACGGGCACCAGGCATGCATATGGCACACATACACACACCGCAGGCAAAACTCTCATATGTGAAACAAAATGAACAAGTCTAAAAAAAGTTGAAAAGAAAGATGAAGCTGTGTGATACTGTGGAACTAATTCCTCTAGGAAGTTAAGAGATTTCTGTTATTCAACTGTGACTCTACTTCTTACTGGTTTGTCAATCTTTCGCAAAAGTAAGCCAGAGCAGAGATATGCGGACGTTATAGAGGATGACCTGAGAAAACCAAAGGCAGAGGGTGTAGCACACTTAAGTACCACTGACGAGGAGCTGACTCCTTAGTAACGACAGACTTATCTTCTAACTAGCTGGCAAAGTGGTTGGAGAAAGGGAGATCTTCAGAAGAGAAGAACAGTTCCTACCTAGGAGGAAGGGAAGATAGCATAAATATCTTCCCTAGGGGACTGAGTTTAATAGAGCAAGACTGAGTGAAATAACCAATGGACAGACATGCAGAGTTGAGGACCTAGTTTATCCTACAGTACTATATTACATCTTTCGTATCAAGAAAGAATCAAGGAATACACACTGTTTAAATTTCTTCCTTCTTTTTTTTTCCTTTGGTTCTGGGGATGGAGTAGGCAGATCCTCTATTGCTGAACTACATTTAAAAATTTTTATTTTTTTTCTGAGATGTTTTCTTAAATTATCATTTCTTTCCATCTGCAGTGTTTCTGGCTATTTCTTCCTGTACCCAGCCTCCTTTTAGAACATCAGGGTAATTTTTAAAATAGGAAAACTTACATTCTGATTTTGTCAGAGTTTTTCTCATATAATAATCATTATCTTCTTTTCCCCCCTTTATCACTAAAATTTAAACTTGGAAAGTATGATTAGAGTTAGCCAAAACATGTTCATGTGCTGGACTTCCAAAGTGTATCCTATCAGGAAAGTCCCATCATCCATTCTCAGCTCCATGAAGCTTTAGGTCACTTCTGCCCCTTCCTGCCGACTTTTGGAGCAGTGACCCAGGTATGAACTCAGGACATATTTCAACCATGTCCTGGTTGATCGCAACTATTCTCATGGATTTAACAACTATCTCTGAGAAGACTTGGAATGATTAATTTTCTATGGGAGATAAAATCAAAACATCATTTAGAGTGGATTAAATTCAATATAGTCTAGAGGTAAACGACAGCATTTGTTGTATCTAAGCTGTTGTTCCCACGTAAGTTAACTTATAATTGAATATATCTGTTAGAGGGGGAATTTGTAATTGGAACATGAACACTGTTCTTTATTGGAACACCTATAGCCACAGATAAACTGAAGAAAAATATATGCACTGTAATCTTCCTGCTTCATGAGTCTCTGGTTGAAATTGTAACCTGTGGCTGGAATACCTGTCAGCACATCTATCTGTCCTGGGGACATCTAAAACAATAGAAACTATGCCTCAAGGAGCACCTACCTCTTTAATAATTTATAGTGTGGCACTAAATAAATAAAAGAGCAAAATGGAAAAGGATTCCAAGATCTCTTCTCTCTGGACTTTTATTTCTGGGGCATACACATTAGTGAAAGTATGCTTTTTAAAAAATAATTGTTACTGAAGATATGTGCTTGCATTTTCAGCTTTATCTTGGCAGAATGGCGGAGACGTTACGTTGAAGCACAAATTCTACTTACTATAGGCATGAAATTGGAAAGAAACCTGATACATTCCTAGTAATTTCATACAACATTCATAGACTTATTTCAATCAGCATTATTTGGCTACATGAACCCTTTGTTTTGTGGTGGGAAGAATAACTTCACTTATTATTTATTTCTACTCTAATTCATTTTGTCCATAGCAGGACTGATAACTGCCTTTCTCTGAGCTGACACTGAATCTCTTAGCTAGTGTGGGCCGCATGGTGTCTGCTACAGCTGTTCTCTGTGCCATGGCAGTGCCCACACAGCCATAGCAGCATAGATAAATGAGCAGAGCTGTGCTTCCTGAAGACTTTATTTACAGATGTTAAAGTGTCAATTCCTGTAATTTGCATTCCACTAAATACTATCTTCCTCCTGACTTTAAAAAATGATATGTAAATGTAAAAAAAAATCACTTAGGCTCTCAAGTCATAATTAGGCTGTGGTTTTGGGCCAGTGTAGTTTGCCAAACCCTAGTCCAAACCATTGATCATTAATTCTTATCCATCTTTCTCTCTGGCCTTTCTCTCTCTTCCTCAGTTACACACACACACACACACACACACACACACACACACACACACACACACACACATTTGCAACTAAAAAAGGTGCCCATTCATTATTTTATTCATTCTTCATCCACAAATGCAACTATAAACTTGTAGTATAAAAGAAATAATATATAAGTATGGTAATTGTCACTAATATCATTATTAAGATGGTATATTATTACACTTTCATACTTAAATATCAATTATAAAGGTCAAATGCAAGGTTAAATCATGTATTCTATAATAAGGTTTTGTTACATGCTTGCGTATAAATAAGGCTACCTTAACCAATTAATAAACAACCAGTATTGTGAGTTTAAGTTTTCTTCTACCAGTTGTTAACCACAACAATTAGTTAATCATAAGATCTCATCAGCACTTAGAAATAATGATTTAGACTCCTCAAATCTTTATTAGATTAGGTCAATACTTGATGGAGGCAAATTTCCAATAACCTCATTTACCACAAATAACCATCCAATTAATTTCGAACTGATTTTAAACATAAATTGAAGTTGAGGGTTGAGCATGTAGCTTAATAGTCAAGCATTTTCTTAGAATATGAGGCCCTGGTTCCACCCTCAGCACCATGAAAATGAATGAACATATAATTAGTAAATGAAAGAATATCTAAAAATCCATTGATACTGTTTTCATTGAGATATGTGAATGGTGTGCTCTCTAGGGACATGCAGGGCTTGCTTCATTACTCACTTATAATCCAACACTATGCAACAAAAGTGACACAGTGAGATTTCAAGTCTAAATCAGAAAGAGTCTCACAGTTTCTGACTCTCTAAGAACACTTATTTTAAGGGACACTGACACTACAGAGTAAGAAGTTCAACTCCTTTGAGTTTGCCATACTGGCAGACCCAAATGTGGGGTCTGCATAACAGGTTAATTGAAAGTAAGTACATTGATGTCCATTTGAGTTTATCTGTCTTGGCTGCTACGTCCAGTTGGGCTCTCACATGACAGCAGCTGGCAGGCCCTGCCTATCACAGCATTAGAAGTTCCAGGAAAAATTGCCTAGATGGACCATTCCTGAGTTTCTAACTCACAAAATTGTGAGCAGATAAAACGGTGTTTTAGCTGTCACATTTGGGGATTTTCTGTTGCGACAGTCACTAGAATGGAATTCTTAAAGCAGCGGTAGAGCTAACGTATGTCTCTTCTTCAGGATTGCTCCCTCAGTTGGAATTTCAGTTCTGTCATCTATACCTGTCTGAACTCAGCAAATTAACCAAGACCTCTAAGCACTATTTTACTCATTTTGAGACTGGGCTAATATCTGGACTCATAAAGTTGTGTAAGAATTAAAATCCATAGACTTGTGGGGTGCCTGGTACATAGTAAGCACTCTATACATATTAGCTATGACTATGATACGTGTGTACAAGTTGAACTTCATAGGCCTGGTACCTGTACACAGGGCTCCATGTTTGGCTTTGTGCTCTGCTGTTGTCATTTTGAAATATTATAAATAATATTTGCACAAGTACCTTTACATTTTGTTTGGCACTAGGCTCTGTAAATTAGGACTATAATTCCACTTTGTGTGTGTGTGTGTGTGTGTGTGTGTGTGTGTGTGTGTGTGTGTGTGTGTGTATACACATACCCATGCAGCTTGGGGTTGGGGATTTAGCTCAGTGATAGAGCACTTGCCTAGCAAGTGCAAGGCCCTGGGTTTGGTCCTCAGCTCTGAAAAAAAAAAAAAGACAAAATAACATACCCATGCAGCTATAACATAGTAAACAGTATTCTTACTTCTTAGAATTTTCCTAACTAACACACAATTGTTTCCAAAAATTAAATCCAATCAAGAAGACTGGCCAAGTTGGGTATTCTCTCATTTTCTTGGGTCAGCCATTCTGAAATGGCTTCTTTGGTAGGTAGATTTAGGTCCTCTTATGAGGTTATCTAAATTTTAACAGGGACTTCAGTCATCCAAAGGTTTGAATGGGCTTGGTGATCTGTTAGCAAACCCACTCGTGATTGCTATCAGAAAATCCCAACTCCTTCTCATGTAGACTTCTTAGAACAGGACGGTTGGCCTTCTCCAAGATGCTTCCTTGGACATCCACATATCTCTATGGCCTCATCTAGGCAGTACACACTGACCCAGTGCTCACAGTCCTGTTATGTGAGAGAGAACTCCATGGCCATATGAGTGCTGGTAGCATGGTAGCAAGAAGCCCAGGGACCATTTTTGCAGAGTGGCCACCATACAAGTTGTCTTAGGATTTCTATGACTGTGATAAAAGACCATTACCTAAAAGCCACTTGTGGAGGAAGGGGGCTATTTCAGCTTACAGTTCCACATTACACTCCATCACTGAGGGAAGTCAGGACAAAAACTCAAAGAGGGCTGGAACCCTGAAGCAGGAGCTGGTGAAGAGGTCATGAAGGAGTGCCACTTACTGGCATTTTGGGGGTGAGGACGTATTCAGCCTGCCTTATTATAGTACCCAGGACCACCAGTCCAGAGCAACACCACCCACAGTGAGCTTGTTCACTCCCACATCAGTCATCAACTGTCCACAGGCTGATTTGTGGGAGCATTTGCTCAGTTGAGTTTCTGTCTTCCAGCATGACTCTAGCCTGTGTCAAGTTAGTATAAAAACTAGCCTGCACACACTTTTAGAGGTCTCTGTGTTTTCATAAAACGTTTTGGTATTTTTTTTTAGTAGCCTTCCCTTTTAAAAGTTGGTGTGTAAAAGTTGGCAAAAAGCTATTTAGACTTTTGGAGGTAAATTCTAAGAAAAAATTTCAAGTATTTGTGTGAATGTTCATCAATGTGTGGGGGTGGATGTGTATGAATATGAAGACTAGAAGACAACTTGGATATCGTTTTCAGAATATGATTTACCTTCTTTGAGGCAGAGTCTATTTTGGACCCAAAGCTTACAATTACCCTAGACTAGGGGGTCACGGGGCCTCGGGAATCTTCTCATCTGTGCCTCCTTGGAGCTGGAATTTCAAGCATGTGCTACCACACATAACATTTCTATATGTGTTCTGAAGTTAAAAAACAGGTCCTTATGCTTCCAAGGCAAACACATTACTGATTGAACTACCTTTCTGACCCTTACAAAAAAAATGTGTGTGTATATGTGTGTGTACATGCACATGCACACAGGTGCACATGTCCATATGCACATGTGAACATGGAAGCCAGAATTTGATGTTGAGTGCCATTCTCTACTGCTCTCCACTTTATTTAAAGATCTTACATTTATTTTCTACACTAATTGATTGATCATTTATTGTGTGAGACATGGCAGGAGCATGGAGGGTGGAGGGCAATTTTCAGGAATTGTTTCTATTCTTCCCTCATGTGGGTTTCAGGTTTCAAACTCAAGTTGTCAGGCATGGCAGCCTGGAACCTTACCTGCTGAGTCAACTCACCTTATTTTTTGAGACAAGGTTTCTCAGTGAACCTGGTACTCACCAGTGTAGAAAGACTAACTAGCCAGAAAGCCTCTGAGATTCCCCTACCTCCACTTGGATAGCAATGGGTTTATGGATGTGCACCACCACCTCCGGCTTTTCATGAGGGCTCTGGGGACCCAAACTAAGGTTCTCAGGCTTACACAGAAAGCATTGGACCAGAGTATATTTTCCCATCCTCTGAGAAAACATTTTTAAATGAAGAAAATGACTGTCTTCATTTCCTGTATTCTTAAGTATGGCACTCATTAGACAACCAATGGATTTATGAATTATTTGATTCTACAAATAATGAGCTGTGCCTTGCGCTAAATTGTAAGTGTTGGGTCCATTCCCCTAGAATTGGTATCAAATCAGACTAACCACACTTTTCCTCAAGAAGTTATCAGTTCTTTATGATGAAAACATTAACAATCCTTTCTTCTAACTTTAAAAAATATGATGTGGATGGTCATTGATGGGTACCTGATTCCATAAAGAAAAAAAAACCTTCCTTCTTGCATCTAATTATAGCTATTGCCCATCATCAATGTTTCTCTACACATCTTTCCCCCCTTCTTCTTCTCTTTGGCCTCTGGAGAATTGTTCTTTAAAGTTCTTTGAGATCAGTGGTTCTGGACATCATAAGTGACATCATGTTGTTTTCCTACCCTTGACTTATTTCACTTAGTGCAATGATCTCTAGTTTTATGCATGTCATTATAAATAACAGGATTTTATCATTTTTATGGCCAAATAATGGTCCAGTGTGTATAGTTCATTTTTCAAATCCATTATCAGTTGATGGGTATTTCTTATGTTTGTTTCATGGCTATTGAGAGAGAATAGAGCTGCAATAAACACTGGCATGTCTCTTTGACAGATGGATTCCACATCCTTTGGTTGTACATCCCTGCAGTGAGATTACTGGAATATATGATAGTTCTATTTTTAAGTTTGTGGAAAGCCTCCATCCTATTTTTCACAATGGCTATGCTAATTTGTATTACTACCCAGGATATAGAACTTCTTATGAAGGATCTACTGCACACTCTCCAGTGTGCACAGACAGGCCTTATTTTAGGGAATAGTTCATAGCAGACTTGAAAGGGACAATATTTTAGCAGCAAGTCTGGCAATCAGATACTTTCCCCTTAAAAAAAAAAGAACAAAGCTGTTAACTATATGGCCTTGGGTAAGAGACATAAGCAATTTGAAACTCCTTCAATAGGTAAAACAATATTAAAATTGTGGGTTTGTTGCAAAGTTTAAATGTACAACCTAATAATCCCCCTACAAATATTGTAGTTCCCCACTAAAAACATTCCATTTCGCCATTAAGAGATGCAGAAATGTGTTTCCAGGGGCTGGGATGCAAAGAATTAGAGAGCAGTGGGAGTACAAGCCTTTATTAGCAACAGACAACAGCCTAGAAACTCTCTTTCTAGTCAGACAATACTTGGTTATAAAATAGTTTCCCAAGAGGGATATTGTCCTTTTGACCTAAAACATCTTGCTCTTAAGTGGCTGCTTTGGGACAATTTCTTTGATACAGCAATATACTGTGTCGAATCCCATGCAAGAATTGACTCAAGATTAACCAGAGGGATAATTGAATTTTCATCCTGGCTCTACTGTTGACTATCCCCTTGCCTCCGGTCTTCCCACCTGCTAATCTATCCTGGACTCTGCCCCGGCTTAACCTTCCCAGGGCAGTACTTAGATGTGCTCTATTCCCAGATATAACATCTTTCAATGGCTTGTGTTATGTGTGAGAGCAAATGTGTTACATTATTTAACAAATAATTAAATGTTTTCAGCAGTCTGCTCTCTTAAAGAAAGTTTCCCTGAAGATGTCACATATCCTTATTTTGCCACTAATTTTTAAAATGGAACTTTTATAACTTTTATTTATAGAAAATAATTTCATCCTCAGATTGACAAATTTTCAATTTCTTTGTGTGTGGATGAATTTTTCCCAGCTTGTATGCTGCATTTAAATCTTGCTTGTTTTTAATTTTAATCTTGTTCTTTGACAGTTGCATACATGTATATGTATTGACTACTCTCTCTCACCTTTTTTTCCCCCTTCTATCGGTATCAACTCCTCCCCTCATCCCTAGCAGTCACTTTCCCCCCACAGTTCATGACTTTTGGTTCTGTTTGGTGACCCATTGGTTTAATGAGGGCCATTGGTATGAGCATTGGATTGGAGCTCTGCATTGGAGCTCTGTGGTATCACCAGTGGATACAACACCAACAGCAATGACTCCTCTCTCTGAATCTCCCCCGAGAAAATACTACATCAGTGAGGGGCCTCCCCATTCCCAGCCCTTCCTTGATTCACATCTAACTGAGGATGACCAGCTGCTGATGCAATGCAGACATCTCCAGCTGTTGTGAGTTCCTCATTCAATGACTGTGTCTTGCCCGCCCGGAAGACGGTCTAGCAGCCCTTTTGATTATTCTGCTCTTTAGAGTCATTCTGCCTTTTGTCTCCCAAGCCTCAGAGGGGATTGCATAGAAGTCTTGTTTAGGGAGATGGAGTTGTTTTTTTTCTAAAGCACCTTGTATTACCCATTTCCTTATCATCTCAGCCCCAACCTAATTTTAAGCTCTCCCTAAATAGTGCAGACCTATAATGTATCATTACACAGCCCGATTGTAAATGATGTACACAAGTTAAGTGTAAAACAGAACTCTTAGTACAAGTGTAGCTCAAATGCCAGGTGTATTAGTTACATTTCTATTGCCATGATAACATCACATCACAACCAAGGCAACTTATAGAAGATATTTGGGCTTGCAATTCCAGAGGGCTAGAGTCCATGATGGTGGAGTGGAAGAAGCAGGCAGCAGACATGCGGCTAGAGCAGCAAGCTGGGGGCTCACATCTTAAAACTGTAACACAAGCAGGGAGAGTGAACTAGCATTGACGCAAGTCTTTAAACTCTCAAAGCCTGCCCCAAGTGTCAAGGCCACACCTCCCAAACTGTCCAGACAAGTCCCAAATAGGGATAAGTGTTCAAGTGCCTAAGACTATGGACATTCAAACCACCATACAAGGGTGAGGAGAAAGGAAAGAAGCCTCTTTAGGTCATGTGTCTTCAGAAAAGATTTCTATGGTAGTCAGTGTTAGAAAGGGGCCTTAATAATGATTTAGAATTTCTAAAGAGCTGAGAGACTAGTTTTGGTGGAGGGGTTAGTGTATGAAGTAAATGAAACTGTGGATGACACAGGGTGCCCTCAGAGGGATTCAGTTTGGACAGAGTGAAATACAAATGAAACATTTTATGGTACTTTGTAGATCAGATCCTGATTATAGAGGATGTCATAAATGTCAAGCTAAGTCATTTGAAGTGTAACTAGATTTCAAAGGCATTAGGCTAGCATAAGAGTGAGAGATAAAATGGAGGATATGTTGCAGAAGAGAGAGGAGTTGGAAGGATTTCATTATGAGACCATTGGAGTCATTGGAAGAATTTAGTGAGGGCTTATTTTATAATCATTCTGGCAGGAATGAAAATATTCTCAGGAGATACTCTGGCCCTCCCTTCAGCTATCAGATGATAGACCCCAAGAAATTAGAATTTCTCTAGCCCTCATTCTGAGTTAAGGGAAAGACTGAGGTCTGATGCCAGTTAGAATGGAGCTTATCTCCCAGAGAGAACAGCTCTGTCTGTCTATCAGGAGACACTAGAGCTCAGACAACAGTAACTGGCGGGACCACACCTGGAACAAGATTGCCTTCTGTTTAAACCTAATCTTAACATTTGGGCCTTGAAATGCAAACCTGAGGGATCTCTGGGCACATTGATGACAAAACCATTTCAAACCGTGGAGGGATGGTTGAAAAGATGAACTTCATACTCAGAGGGGCTATTGTGTGCTTCTATGACACAGTTCTCCGGCCCATTGCTTGGGTCACTCTTGACGCCCGCTATCACTTCAGTCTCACTCTGCACTCCCCTTGGCTCTTGGTGCTTGGGATTTTATCTGGAAGAATTCAGGTGACGCATACAGACTACAGTGTAGAAGACAGGCGGCCATTCTTCCTTCTTTAGAGGAAAGCACATTCTCAAGGGTTGAGAGTGGATAAGAGCCTAAGGGATTATGGTTCTCATTTACATTTTAGGCAGGCTTTATATTACTTCTAAAATCTCTAAAACAGACAACTTCTGAAAGGTGTTTCCAGTCCAGGTGATTGACAGATGCATTTGAATCTACTCTTCAAAGACTAGCAATGGTGTGTCTTTATCCTTTGTCAAGAAGTCTGCTAGACAGACATTTTGTAAGGGTTAGAGCTCCTACAACCTGGTTTACAATTAAACCAATTGTTAGTTAACAATTAATGATTTTCCAGGAAGGCCAGGATGTCACATTTCCTTCCAAGGCCATGTGTATGACTCAAGTCACATTACTCTGACCAGCAATTTGTATCCCAGTGTTCCAATTCTTGGCTTTATGAGCTGATTATGATGGAGGGGTACAGCTAAAATGTCTTCAAGTCCTGAAAATATCTAAATAAGTTGTAACATGAATTCCTAAATGGTCTTATGAATAAAAAACCCAGAGCCAGATATTGGGGTGTAAGCTGAAAGATCAGAGGGATAAAACAAGCCAGCCACAAGTTCTTACCACTAGGAAATCCTCAGCCCAACAGAGAGCTACTTCCTGTATACTCATGTCTATATACCTTTCTGTGCCCAGCCACATCACTTCCTCTTTCTGCCCAGCTCTGTCACTTCCTGTCTGCCTGTACAGACCTCCAGACCTTTGTGGTTAACTAGTGCTGGGATTAAAGTCATGTGCTGTGGATATCACTCTATATAAATAAAACACTGATGGCCAGTGACCAGGCAGGAAGTATAGGCAGGACAAAGAGAGAGGATAATTGGGGAAACAGGAAGAAGGAGGGGGAGACACTGCAGCCACCGCCAGGACAAGCAGCATGTAAAGACGCCGGTAAGCCACCAGCCACGTGGCAAGGTATAAATTTATAGAAATGGGTTAATTTAAGATATAAGAACAGTTAGCAAGAAGCCTGCCACAGCCATACAGTTTATCAGTAATATAAGTGTCTGAGTGATTATTTTATACATGGATTGTGGGACTGCGGGACTTGGTGGAGCCTGGAGAGAAGCTCTCCAACAACAGTTATGTGCCACCACACCTGGCTCTGTTCCCAGTGTGGTCTTGAACTCACAGAGATCCAGATGATTCTCTGTCTCCTGAATGCTAGAATTAAAGACATGTGCTACCACTGCCTGATCTCTATGTTTAATATAGTGGCTGGCTTTGTCCTTTGATCCCCAGGCAAGCTTTATGTTAGAGCACAAATAAAATATCACCACAATAAGTACCAAACACCAACAGGCTGAAAGACTGGACCAGTTCCTTTAATTCTGGGCCTCATTTCTCTCATTTATTAAATGGGTTCAAAACATGTGAATTAAATGTGTAGGGGAAAAGAAATACTACTCACAGCAAGATTAACAGTTGACATACACCTCTACAAGGAAACACAGATTAATGAAAGTACATACAAGGATACAAAGCCTTAAAAATTAAAGATCTGATCACCCAAACAAAACTTCGGGTTTTCTGTTGTTTGTTTTTGTTTTTGTTTTTTGAGACAGAGTTTCTCTGTGTAGTTTTGGTGCCTGTCCTGGAGCTCGCTCTGTAGACCAGGCTGGCCTTGAACTTGCAGAGATCCGCCTGTCTCTGCTTCCTGAGTGCTGGGATTAAAGGCTTGTGCCACTGCCTCCCAGCAAAACTGCATTTTTATAGAGTTTCCAGAAATGTTGGAAGGCAGGAAGGTGTGATCTGATGCTAGTGAAATGGGGAAACTGTGCAGCATTTTGGATTTTTTTTGGCCTCCTGGCATGGACGACTTTGAAACAGGTGGTTTATGACCTGTTTGAGGGAAGGAAGGTAGGAGAACTCTTTTATGAGAATGCTTCAGGGAAGAAAGGCAGAGAGCATCAGAATGATCTTCTTGCTTCTGTGGTTTCAAGAGGTCCTTCAGCCAGAAATATCCAGATGAGAAGGTTCTGTGGTTGAGGGATCATGTTCTGAAAATCATCTGAACTTATAGAATGACACCCAGTGCATAGAAACTCACAGGAACGCATTTGCTCTTACAATTGTGGGGGGGAAATGAAAGACAAAGTAGTAAGAGTTTGCTGTAGGGCAGTGCAATGCATTAAGAAAAGAGATAAGAAGCCGGGTGGATGTGGCACATGCCTTTAATCCCAGCACTCGGGAGGCAGAGCCAGGCAAATCTTTGTGAGTTTGAGTCCAGCCTAGTCTACCAAGTGAGATCCAGGACAGGCTCCAAAACTACATAGAGAAACCCTGTCTTGAAAAAAGCAAAAAACAAAAACAAAAAACAAAAAACAAAAAAACAAAAAACAAAAAACAAAACAAAAAAAAGAAAGAAAGAAAGAAAGAAAAGGGATAAGAGAACTTATATGGCTTGGGATGTAGTTTAATGATGGAACACTTGACTTGCATGGTTAATGTGCCAGCACTACACACACACACATACACCACCCCTTTATCCATACCCCCAGACCACATCTTCTTACACACATATACCCCTACAATGCACATAGACAAACACTCCACCTCACCCCATACTCCCACACCCACTCACCCCTGCACACATATATACAACCCCCACACAAACACACCTCCACCATACTCCAAAACCAACACTCTTATACATATATAGGCACACCCACCACGCACATGTAAAAATACCCTACCCCAACACATTCACTCACACTGCACTTGCCCCCCATATACACACCTACTACACACACACACACACACACACACACACACACACACACACACACAGTCTCATGAAAGTTCAGTAACTTCATGGTGTCTTGCTTATCATATTAACCACATGGTAAGTGTATATTATGATTTAATTATTCCTAAATATTTTTGGTTTAAAGACTTTTTTGTGTAACTGAAAACAATGCTTCATCTTTAATGGACATTACAAATTGATGAAAGTGCCTAAGGTTTCACAGAAGAAAGGAACTGCCTTTATCAAATGTTTGCCTTGGTGAAGTCTGATATGCATTTCACAATATTATCTCCCAACAATTGCATCAGCTAGGCCTTTTATGACTAACGTTAAGATTACAGAATTACAGCTCAAATGTGATTCAGACATTCTTCATTCCCTGCCTGGAATTAGGATTCAACAAAAATGATAAAAAGAATCTTTAAAATATTGGAAATAGAAGAATATACACATCAGTATTGTTCCATGTTTGTAGTAGTAAGACTGATGAAATTAAAGTATACAGAGGAGGAAAACGCAACTGTAGATGAAAGACCTGCAGCCAAAACATATAAAAGGAAGGACAAAAAACTTACAAACCAGAAAAATTTCCAAAGCAGTCATATAAAAATTGATCTTTTTGATTCTATCAACAAATACTAAGAAATAAAGGCATATGTCAAAGATATTGCCTTTTAGTGCCAGATCATGCAAATAAAACAGATATTGCAGTGAAACAATCTCCATAAAACCTTTGGGTTCACAGCACACATAAATTTATGTTCACACTGTATTATAGTCTAGTAAGGGCATAGTGGTACTCACTCTAAAACACCGACATATATGCCTTTAAATTTATTATTATTGTTCTCTCATACAATACATCCTGACCACAGTTTCCCCTTCTCCTCTCCTCAAATCCCTCTCCCCTCCCCCACTCCTTTTCTATTTCCCTTCAGAAAAGAGCAGTATTCACAGGGATACCAACCAAACATGGCATAACAAGATGCAATAAGACTGGGCACAAA
Source organism: Peromyscus maniculatus bairdii (assembly GCF_049852395.1). Taxonomy (NCBI): domain Eukaryota; kingdom Metazoa; phylum Chordata; class Mammalia; order Rodentia; family Cricetidae; genus Peromyscus; species Peromyscus maniculatus. The sequence continues at coordinate 55,999,494 of NC_134855.1, forward strand.
CCCTTATATCAAGGCTGGGCAAGGTAGGAAGAAGAGGGTCCCAAGAACAGACAAAAATTTCAAAGACACTCTTGCCCCTCTGTTAGAAATCCCACAAAAATGCCAAGCTAACAACTATAACATGCAGAGGACCTAGCATAGACCCACGCAGGTTCTGTAACTGCTGTGGATATCGCTCTATATAAATAAAACACTGATGGCCAGTGACCAGACAGGAAGTATAGGCAGGACAAGGAGAGAGGAGAATTGGGGAAACAGGAAGAAGGGGGGAGAGACACTGTAGCCATGGCCAGGACAAGCAGCATGTAAAGACGCCGGTAAGCCACCAGCCACGTGGCAAGGTATAGATTTATAGAAATGGGTTAATTTAAGATATAAGAACAGTTAGCAAGAAGCCTTTTCTGAAGAGAAACAGAGGAGGAGTGGATCTGGGGGAGAAGGGAGGTTGGGAGGAGGGATTGGGAGAAGAGGAGGGAGGGGAAAATGCAGGCAGGATGTAATATATGAAAGAAGAATAAATTTTTAAAAAAGGAATAAAAAAGAACACATTTTAGTAAGCAAAACCAATTTTGTAAAATACAAATCCATTACAAACACAATCAAAATAAATAAAATAACTTAGAAAAATAGGAGTAAAACTTGTCTAGTTGAGACTTAAGTTCAATTCTAATAATACTTAAAGAAGAATATGTGAGGATATTCTTTATCATAGTTATAAAACCCTCATAATTAGAAGTGAAGTTGAAAAAATGACAAAGTAAGCTTGCATTAGTTTATAATTTAAAGGTACAAAACTGTTTTTACAAATAAGATATAAACTTCAGCTGGGAGGTGGTGATGCATGCCCTTATTACCAGCACTTAGGGCAGAGACACGCAGATCTCTGAATTCTAGGTCAGCCTGGTCTGCAGAGTGAGTTTCCAGGATAGCCAGGACTACACAGAGAAACCCTGTTTCAAAACAACAATGGCAACAATAAAAAGATGTAAATTTAAATAGTTTCATAAATAAAATTTTAATAATTTGACTATACAAAGTTATAAAATTATCATAAAAATATAAAATAATTGTTGCACAATGTTAAACTACACCAATAATAAATCTTAAGCAGGGAATATACTTGCAGTAGACATAATGAGCTGATGATTTCTTTGATTTATAAGGTACTTGTACAAATCAATAATAAAAAATATATTTCAGCAGAAAATTTAGTACAGGACATGTAATAGTCTTAGAAGAAAACCATCAAAACAGAGCAGCCAAGGCCAATTACAATACAATCATAAGCTACATCCTAGTCACAAAGAAAATAGTCAAAACAATTAAAATACTGTGTTGTCACCTATAATTATTTATCCTGCAAAATTTAAATGGTTGCAAGGTTTTATCATCAGCATGTGCTGAATGCAGCATGTGTTTATAAGTGACAAAGCTTGAGGGTAGATGAGTATGGAAGAATGGATACAGGAAAACATAAGCAGATCCTGTTTTATCTGCCACAACTAACGATCACAGAGCAGTAGACTTTATCGTCTTTCATGTATGGTAGCTAGAAGTCTGAGAACAAAAGGTCAGCATGATTAGGGGCTGTGAGGGATAATTTGTTCATGTTTTTGATGGTTTTCTGGCCATCCTTGTTATTGATTAGCTTGTGGATGTATTGTTCTCATTTCTACCTCCATCTTCATATAGTACTGTCCCCATGCTCATGTCTGCATCTGTGTTTAAATGTCTTCTTTTATAAGCACTCAGCTGTGCTAGAATATGCTCACCCAAATGACCTGATCTTAACTTGGTAATTTGTTGACATTCCATGTCTAAACAGATTCCTATTCATACATAGTGGATGTTAGGACATCAACTTCATCTGAGGGAGGGGTCATTGTTATTGTCTGAACATGACATATTTTCCACAGGTTCACATACTGAGTGTTTGGTTTTTCCTGTGCACTGAAACTTCAGGAGGTGGACTTGGATGGAGGGAGCAGGTGTGTGGAGGTGGGGTTTGATGTGTCTTATCTCTCCTTCTGCTTTGTCAATGACACAAGGTGAACAACTGCTTCTCACGAGATTCCCACTAAAACAACAGGTAGGCTTTGACTGAAGTCTTTGAAACAATGAACCAAAGCATGTTTTCATTGCCTTAAATTGATTTTCTCAGGTATCTGTCAAGTGACAAGAAGGTGGACTAACACACTGTTCAACCCATGACAGCTGGTAACATTTAAAAATTTGTTTTGGTGCTGCCTTGCTGAGGTAGGACCAAGCAGACATTCTCTCACAGATGTTAAAAATATCACAGGTCTTACCATTTAGAAGGCAATTTAGTCATATCTATGGAACTTCCATGAAATGTTTATGAAACTTCAAATGTACATACTCTTTGTTCAGGTAACCAGATCCCCAGGAAACTTTTTAACTGTTATATATTCAAGACATGTACTTATTGCAACATTATTTCTAAGAGAAAAACCAATAAATATGTGCATCAATTGAAGAAATGATAGGTTTGTTATTCATGTTGTCCCAGAGCATAAAACACTATGAAACATTTTTTTCTCTTCCTGACATTGAACCTAGGGCTTTGTGGATACTAGGCAACCACTGTGCCATTGAGCTGTGCCTCCAGCCTATCAAACCCATTCAAAGAAATGAAGTAGGTTTATACTTACTCATTAGGAAATACTGCAAAATGTATTAAGCAAGATTGTAAGGGATGGAACAATTTATTTGGATGTTTATTTTGGTGGGAAGAAAAACAGAGCTAATTGTACTAGATACATGAATTACATCTTTGAAAAATGTATGAAAAACTGGGTTTCATGTGGGGCTGGAAAAGGGAATTTTTAATGATATAACTGTTTACCATATTTATCACTTGTACCTGTTTTTCATCCTTTTTTTCCTGTTTCAATGTCACAAGAGTGAATGTTAAGTGAAAATGTGAGAGCAGCCTTCTCATAGTGCCTGAGATAAAAGATTTTTGTTGGCAAGAATCTTCCTCTAAGGATGGAGATATGGCTCAGCAGTTAAAAGCATTTGTTGGTCCTGCAGAGGACACTAGTTTGGTTTCCAGCACTCATGTTGGGTGGCTTACAACTGCCTATAAGTTCAACTGTAGGGGATCTGATATTCTCTTCTAGCTTCCATGGGCATGCCCACACACGTCTCTCTCTCTCTCTCTCTCTCTCTCTCTCTCTCTCTCTCTCTCTCTCTCTCTCTCTCTCTCTGCCTCTCTCTCTCTCTCTCTCTCTCTCTCTCTCTCTCTCACACACACACACACACACACACACACACACTCAGAGTCACACAAATAAAAATAAATATTAAAAAGAGAATATTCCTACAGAGTTATTCTCTCAAGGACCATTTGATACTTGCTGGAGGGAGACTACATCATAGTTTTAAGTGAGCATGCTTCAAGGCTTCACTATTACTTCATTCTTAGTTGTGGAAGTGTATGTGGTCAATTGCAGATTTCTTTAGAAGTTTAATCAGAAAGAACATAGAACTAGAAAGAGCTATACGTATTATTTTGATGAAGACTGAGGAAGAAAGAAAACCATATTAATTATTTTAGAATGAAATACAAAGGCTAGGAAAATTGTGTATTGTATTAAAATAGTGCTCTCTATCTCAAGGTTAAAATTGTCAGATGTAGGATCTGCTTTATTTACTGCAACCAGCCAACATCAGCCAAGTGAGCTCGCTTCCTGTGGGGGTAATAATATCCATATAGTCTCACTCTGCTCACTTGTTTCCTAGCCATTATTTAAAGGCTGGTTAAGAAACAGTGAGTACTTCCTGCTCACATAGTGGAAGGAGTGCTTTAATAGCTTTATATTTAAATAATTTCCAAGGTATTATGCTAATCACCTCTGAAGAAAAATTACTTTAAGAATGCAAAATATATGACGTGTTTTGCTGAAGACAAGAGTCTATTTATAGGCAATAGAGAAATCTTTTTACCCCATTCCCTTTTACCCGTGTTCCCAGATGATAGTAAGTTGAAAGTCACTTGTGCTCTGTGAAAGTACTTCATCATTTGGCATTTGAATGACTTCCCTCTCTTAACAGAGAATTTTGAAATTTGGGTTCATTTTTTTGGTTTGGATGCTGTCCATTACTAAGGTAGATGCAATCACATTTGCTCTCCAACTGCCAGATTTTTCAGATCTGTCAAAATAATTTTCTTGCACGGTCAGGTAATTCTGAGCCAGCTGCACGGTCCAAGGAGGCTGCACATGTGAAGGCTGGTTTAGAAAAGTACATCCTACAATATCAAGCACTTTTGCTGAACATATAATTTAAGTTGCTTAAAATAGACCCTTGGGAAGAGGACTCTCATGTTCTTTACAGTTCTAAACATCTGGAAAGACTTGGATAATGCAAAATGGCTAAAGAATAATGATGTCCTTTCTGTAAACAGCCATCACTGTTGGGTAATTCCATCATCCTTTCGTGTCCTTATCTCTAATTTTATTTATGGCATTACCAAATGTCCATTCATCTGTCCGGACAGCTTGCATAGACCTTGCCTGTAGTAGATAGCTGTTCTAACTTTGACCTGGAAGTACTACCCCTAGTGAGGCTTCTGGTAATTGCCACACCTACCTATGATGCACCTGTGGGGTGGGCTGAAATGGGAACCCTTAAGACCCAAGATCTGGATGTGCTGGTACTCTTGGTTTCTGGTGATCCTAGATGCTAGAAGACAGACTGAGTCAGAGTTCTCCAGAGAACTCTGCTGGCTGCACCTCACCTCTCCCAGATCCTGTAACCTGCTCCTTTATTGGCTGTAAGTTACCCGAAAGTAAACCTCCTATTTAACTATGTGGAGTTGCCTTGATACATTCCCACATTACTTGCCTTCTTCCCTTCACCTCTGGTATAAACTTTACCTTTAGCATGTAACTCAAAATAATCTCTCTCTTCTCTGAAATTAAATCATACCCCCAGTCTTTTCCTGCAATGATGAGCATAGGCAACATTTTGGAGAAGATCCTTTGGCTTACACACTTTATGATTCACATGGGTCACTAGTCATCAGAGAAATCATGTAAGGTACGTCCTATCACAATCATGCAATGGTTAGCAAGGAACATATGACAAAGTGATTAAGTAGCTTGTTTAAAGTCACATTGGCACAACTGAAAATCAGGTCCCATGTTGGTTGATTTTAAAACTCACTAGTGCATCATTGAGCATCATCTTTTTTATATTGATCAGTTATTGCCATGTGATATAATATGTGCATGAGCACTTGTGTGAATGTGTGTGTGTGTGTGTGTGAGAGAGAGAGAGAGAGAGAAAGAGAGAGAGAGAGAGAGAGAGAGAGAGAGAGAGAGAGAGAGAGAGAGATAGACAGACAGACAGACAGACAGACTTGCCTCTGTGGGCTCTAAATTCTTCTAGTATAAATTTCATGTACAACTGTTCACATTTCTCCCTTTTTCTCACTCAGGGTCCTATATTAACAAAGTCGTAGTCCCAAATATTTGGTAATAGTTTATAATTAGTTGGAAGTCTTCTGAGACAGATAAAGCCAGAGCTTTAACCTTCACTAGGAATCTCTCTTGTAAGACTTAAGGTATGTGGATAGAATCGCAAGCCATTTTATTCTCTGAAAACATAAAAAGAATCTGTGAACACAGAGTATTCATCTCTTCAAACATATGAAATTCAAATACAATTGCCTTGGCATTAAGCATTTCAATTTGTATGCAAGATGTCAGAGTTATATAATTTTTCTGTCAGAGATGCTTGGATGTACTCACTGGCTTTTCAGATTTCCTCATGTATAAGCAGATGTACTTGTAAGGGCAAATGTGCTCTCTGATATATGGAAAACTTTATTAGCTCTTTGTAACAGAAAAAATGTCTTTCTCAGCCCTGGGACATTTATAAAGGAATGGATGTGATATCAGCCAAATGTAGGACCACTTGCAATACATTTGTTGTCCGCCCAGTCTCTGCTTCCATGATCCTGGATTTGCATCCCCAGGATTTGCAGCCCCATGTTGGGGCTGGAGCCACGAGTAAAAATCAGAAAATTATGCTCGAATCATGTCAAACACATAATCCCATTTTAAGGATTGTTTTGTAGAAACTACATCAGGCCTTTCCCATTCTTTTTGTTCTAGTAAAATCATTCTGACAACAGCTATTAGAATTGAAGGGTGACAGCTTTAGAGGTCTAAGATTTGGGTTGAATTGTAGATTTTCACTCACTGGTGTGATCCACAGAAACCCATGTCTTTATGTGTCATTCATTTTGCCTGAAGAATTATAAACAACAAGCAAGAACGGTGGGGGGGGGGGCTGGAGTGATGGTTCAAAGGTTAAGAGCACACACTGCTCTTACAGAGGACCTAGATTTGGTTCCCAGCATTAGCACTCATATGAGGCAGCTCACAAACGTCTGTAATTCTAGCTCTAAAAGTTCTAATGCCTCTGGTGACCAGGAGCACTTGCACTCATATCTACTAACACCCCCCACACACACTTAATTAAAAAAACACAAATCTCTAAGTGGGAATAAATAGGTAAAGATTCTGGAAATGACCAACTACAGCGATGTATGTTGAAATTGTGAGAAATCACAGTATAAAATCAGAGTGAAGACATGGAAATAGGGCAGGAAGTTAGGAATAAGAAGAAAGTATAATGATGATCTATATCTGTATTTAGGAAAATGACACAAAAAGTTTTAAAAAATAAAGAGGAAATATTGTATAGAATCATCAAGAAGTTAAAGAAATGCAATAAGGCAGGGAATTCCTTTCTGATGTTGACAGAACAATGGCTATTGATTATAGATGAATAAAGAACTGAAGGAAAACTGCTGAGGAGATCAACACAAACTTCACATCTAACTGTCAAAGTTTTCCAGCTCAGTAAAACAGCTGCAACAGGGGGTTAGTTTAAGTGCTAGATTAGTGTGAACAATTTTGTAAGACCTTTGAGGGCAGTTTTAAGAACTTCTAAAGCCGTTATTAAGGCCACTGGCATTTATTCAGCATGACTTATGCATATGTTATCTCATTCCATGTGAACAGTCCTGCAAAGCTAAGCCCCATCCTATCCTTTTTTCCTTTCATAGATGAGACATGGGTTAAGTCTCTTAGAGGGATAATTCTCTATAAGTGATGGAATTGGTACAATGGATAACTATCTACTCAGATGATATTGAGTATAATAATATAATATAATATAATATAATAAATAAACTTATTTTTAAAACAAAACATTCTGAGTCCTGACTATATTTGTTTCTCCACCTTAACTTGGGTGAAAATGTCACTTATCCAGTATGTGGTGCAATTTCTATATATATTATAATAATGTATAAAATTTTATGTGAATGTAATCTTGCTCAGGAGTTGTTGACCAACAGAAAATGGACTCCATGATTTTGTGTGTGTGCTTTCTGTTTTGTTTTGTTATTTTTTGTCTTATTGGTTTTCTTGTTTTTAGCATTCCTGTCTTGTTTTTCAGTTTTTTTCTTTTTTCTTTCCTTTTTTGAGAGGGTGGGTGGGAAGTAGGGAGGATTTGGAGGGGTTATGGGAGAGGAAAGAATAGAGTCAAAATCTATTTTATGAAAATAATTATTAATAAAAATTTACAACAGATGAAAGGCATAAAATTATAGAAAATTGTTTAAATAGTAAGTTATGATATATACAATTTACCAAATAAAAATGAAAAGAAAACATACTGATTTAATAGTGTTTATCTGAGGATACTTAATTCTCATTATACTTTTCTGTGTTGCAAATAAAATATTTTTCAGAATACTGAAAACAAAGTAACTGTTTCTATGTAAAGCTTATATTAAATAAAGGTGATTGAAAGATGAGGTCAGGAGAAAGGGACACAGTAGAGATTAAGTAGGCTTTTATATGGAGCCGTATTAGTCTCCTCCTTCTTGTTTGTATCAATAAATAGGATAATGGGTACCCTAACAATACATGAGTGAGCAGCCAGCTACTTTTCTGCCTGTCTACCCAAAAGAACTATTAGTTATTGTACTGTTGTTGTGAAGACACACCATGACCACTGCAACACTTAAAAAAGAAAGCATTTACTTTGGGCTGGCTTACTGTTTCAGAGGTTTAGTCCATTAACCTCCTGGCACACAGGCAGTCATGGTAGCTGATAGTTCTACATTGGAATCCACAGACAGCAGGAAGATAGAGACCCTGGACATGGCTTGAGCTTTTGAAAACCCCAAACCCATCCCCAGCAACACACTCCTTCCTCCAAAAAGGCTACACCTATTCCAACAAGGCCACACTCCCTAATCCCTCTCAAGTAATGCCACTTGCCTATGAACAAGCATTCAAATATAGAAGCCCTTGGGGGCCATTCCCACTCAAACCAGCTCCCCTCATTAGGAGCTGAATATTTATTCTTTTTTCTGTTCTTCATGTTTTTGATTTATCTATTGTAGTGCAGGCAGTTGAACCTGGAGATTTACAGATCTATGGAAATATTCTATGCTAAGCTACATTTCCAGCTCTGATCCACAGGATATTTATTCTTGCCCCTCTTCCCCAACCCCGTGAACTGCAGTGCACTCAGTAGTCTTGAATTTGCTGCTTCAGAATTACTTTGTTGATTCTTACATATTTCTAGACAGATTTTAGGGTTCTGTCTCTGGAGATGGGTTTCTGGAAACAAGCTTTTTGTTTGTTTGATTTCTTTGAGACAGAGTCTCTCTATATAGCCATGGCTGTCCTGGAACTCGCTCTGTAGACCAGGCTGGCTTTGAACTCACCAGAGATCTGCCTGCCTCATAGCGCTGGGATTAAAGGTGTGTACCACCATGCCTGGATGGAAACAGGCATTTTTGGAATTACATCTGGTGACTGAGTCTTGGGAAAATTGGAGAATAACTTCTGCAACGTTGTCTCTGGTGCACATTGTGTGTTTGTCTTCTACTACTTGGAGTGGGAAATCTGTGATTTTACAGTTTCTAAGCTAAATTCTCTAACAATAGATAACCTATCTGGCCTTCATGACCAGAGGAAGCAAGTGATACTGAATGAGAAAAACTCATGAGTTCATTTCCTGGGAACTCTGAGACCATTTGTTACCTGAGAGTAAGCCAGGTATTTGGATATATGATACGATTGAGAAATAGTCTCCCAATTCTTTTATAAAGCAGCTAAGTATATTTTATTTAGAAATTTAGAAAAGAAAGAAAGGAATCTTTGTGGCATTGTTTCTTAATTTCTAAGGATGATATATGAATATATATATTATATAGCTTGTTATAGTGTATACATACACACAAACATTCACACACAATTTTAAGCATGAAGACACATTCCTAGAATGCAAGAGATTAATTGCATTAGAATCCATCAGTCAAGATGGACTTGTCCCACCACTTGGATGACACTGTTTACAGTGTGGCTTGGTGACAGTTTGCTTGCAACAGGAAAGTAATATAGGTCATCCTCACAGCTCCATAAGACCAGAACAAGGCATTTAGAAGGCAGTGCAGGACTGCAGGTCTGGCCGTGAACCTCTACATTTGCGGAGCCCTGTTCCTTTCTTCAGTCTGAAGGTGGCGTCTTGGCTTTGGTAGACAGTCACATGTTGGAATACCTTCTCTTATCCCATCAAACTCCATCAACTGGAAAACTTCAAATATCTATGAAAAATTTCTTACTTGAAGCTAGACTACACTAAAAGGGACACATGGAAACCTTTTCACTCTTTTTTTTTCTTTCATTTTTCCTGTGTTCTTCACAACAATGACCGGAAGATAAATATGACAGCATCTTGAGTGGATTTAAGGCAGGAAATGGCAAGTTATAAATATTAATATTAGTGTTCTTTTTGACACAGCTAGCCTACCAGCCTAAATTGCTGCTATCAGCACAACGTGAATGACTACTGCCTTTACATCCTCCCTAATGGCTTTGCTCCTAAAGCCACACTGAGCATATGTGATTTAATACAAACACAAATGTTTGCTTTAGCTGTGCCCAAGACTTGTTATAACAGTCTTTGAAAAGTGAATTGTTTTGCCCAGTGAAGACTTAAGCTGCAAACTGATAATTAATAATTCAGGCATGTTAGTAATTTTTTTTTGAGTCTTAGCTCTAAGACACTTTACATTTATTTGAAAACCAAGTGAGAGTTGCCTTAAGTAAACAAATTAAGTCATAAATTTTGATGCTCTGAACATGCCAGGGGCTCCTGAAGGGCTGTGAGTGAGCTAAGACGCTGATCATTCATTCTCTGTGTTGATGATCATGCCTGGAATTGTAGAAAGCAGCATAAACTCAGCAGTGAGAAATGGAAGCGGGAGGACAAAGCACCTCTTGTTTTTATTACTTTTCGAGGACGTGCAATCACTCTGTAGCCCGCATTGTTGTACCTATCACCACATGCATTTATTCCATGTGCATCTTCTGTGACCTCACTTGTACATACAAGGTTAAACATGAATTTGTTTTCTTGTCTCCTCTGAGCTTCAATTCTGAGCTATGCGATGGTCTTGTGGGTTTGGGTTTAATAAGCAGAGTTTAGGGAAAATATTGTGTGTGGGTTGATTAATGAATGTATAATTGAGAAAGGCTGTTAGCATCAGAAAAATGTCTACTTCTATTTATGTCTTATTGAAATTTAGAGGTGTGTTGTGCAGCAAAGTAATTTTCAAGGTATTATCTATTCATTGTAAATTGTATTATATTGAATTCGAATAATGAAGTTGCAGTACATGATTAAATATTTCATGTATGTTACACATGTATGACATATTTACAGGATCTAATGAATAGATTCTTTGAGTTGGAAGCGTAGTCACAGTTTTTACAGTTTGCTTCCTACCTCCTGTGCCTGGAGTCTTCATCTATAGATTCATTAAACTATAGGTCAAAGACATTCAGACAAAAATTGTATTGATACTGAACATGTAGAGACAATGTTTTTTCTTGTCATCATTCTCGAAACAATACAGTAAACCAACTAATTAATTGCACTGTATTTGATACAAGTTATGTAAAGATGGTTCAGAATTCATGACAGAGTGTATCCAGGTTTTCTAAAAATGCTATAGCATTTTATGTAAGAGACAAGTATCAACAAGCTGATATTCTTGGGGGACTTGGAACCAGGATGATGCACACCAATGGCTCACTATACATCATTCTATTTTTTATATTTGTTTTGTTCTTATAAAGGATTTAGTTCTAAAATTAGTTTCTAAAGTCAAATGACATATTCCAAAACCAAAAATATTTATTGTTGAAAATATACTTGATAAAAAGCATCCTTTAGAAATAGACAAACTAAGCCGGGCGGTGGTGGCGCACACCTTTAATCCCAGCACTCGGGAGGCAGAGGCAGGCGGATCTCTGTGAGTTCGAGGCCAGCCTGGGCTACCAAGTGAGTTCCAGGAAAGGCGCAAAGCTACACAGAGAAACCCTGTCTCGAAAAACCAAAAAAAAAAAAAAAAAAAAAAAAAAAAAAAAAGAAATAGACGAACTATAAAAGACTTAGAAACATGCCACTTGTATTTCTATCCAGAGGTTATTGTCTAAAGACAATATCTCTTCCCCTGTTACATATATCTGTGTACAGCATTGTGCAACATTCTGAAAATGCAAAAGAAAAATAGTGTAAAACAGCAGATTTAGGTAAATAATCATCTGGTTAACATATTGACATATTTTCTTCCCTATTAAAATATGCAGAGTATGCTTAAGTGTATATTCCACTCATGTCAAAGGCTGAAAACACACATGGTACTCTATAAATGGAAGTGCTTGGAAAAGGAGTATTAGTAGACTTAATCCAAATCCTTTTTCACTTCTCAAAAGTCAGCAGCATGTCTACTGATTCTGGGTTCTCACCTCATAGTTTCTTCTTATGGGAGGGTAGCCACTGAACTAGACATTTGGTTCCCAGGAAAGAATGTCTTGTCTTGCTAAGGTTGGGTCCATGAACATACTGTTCCTTCTGCCTGGGTTGCTCTCTTCAACTCCATCCCCCCCCCACCCCCCACCCCCCGGCAAACTTTCCCTTCACTCATTTATACTTGCCCTGTCTTATTTTAACCTATTTTAAAATTAGCTTTAAAAACAACAGATTTTCTCAAGTTTAAACTGATCTGAAAACTTCCTCCCTTCTGGAGAGCATTTATTGTGCTGTACGGTGCTATGCAGGCTGCCAGGGGAGAAAAGCCATCAGTGGTATTAGCTGGCAGTGAACGATGCATGGTACAATTCTCACAGTTAAGGACATGTCCACTGGTGCAATAGTGGAACAAAAGTTAGGGGGATAACCAAGTGTGCTTGCATTGGATTTGAGGCCATCTCTGGAAAAAAAAAATCAAGTTTGACCATCATAAATCTGGTCAAAAAACCATGGCTTGGAAGGTCATAAGGCCTTGGGAGAATCTACTACTGCTGGTTTAGTAAATAGGCATGTCAAACTTCCTTCTAAATATTTATGTTTGTAGACATAGACTAGGGCCTCCTTCAGCCTTGGCCAGAGAAGCTTCTTGCTGCATTGGTCAGCAGTTACTGAAGAGACTCAAAACTGGTCAGTGTGCTGAGAATTAGTGACTACTAAGTGCTCAGAGCTACTGAAGTGTCTTTATCAACTCATCCATTTCCCAAGGCTCAGGGAACATTGGGGTATATATGAATGGAAGAGTCAGAGGAAGGGAAGGAGTGCTACGAAGTGCTATCTTCTGGACTCGACATGGCCTTTGTACTCACAAACTCTCTGCAGCTATGGTTCCTTGCATGAGACCTGCAAATAAGTCAGCTCAAGAAGTCTGACCACTTAACTTTCCAACAGGCAGCGCTACTTGGATTCAGTGGATTACTAAAATAAACTAAGTGACACAAAGGTGGGAGGGGATTGTGTTGATATCTGGAGGGAATGTGAGGGGGAGGTGGGAGTGGATATGATCAAGATACACTGTTTATATGTATGATATTGTCAACAAATAAATATAAGATACTCTATTACCAACAACAAAAAATAACAGATTTTCTTTTTGGTGTTTTCATAACACTTAGTTTTGGTTGATTATCTCCCTTCACCCTCTGCTTTTAGCCCTCATCTGGCTGGTACCCACCCTCATTATATCCTTCCATTTCAAGTTGTTCACTTCTTACTTTCATATCTCAAGTGTTCTATTGCTCATCTTACACCCCTTCCCATCACAGAAATATTTGTAATCCATTGGTCATTGCTGCTGTATTTATAATATCCAGGACATGGAATCAGCTTAAATATCCATCAATAGATTGATGGATAATGAAAATATGGTATATATACACAAGGAATTTTATTCAGATGTAAATAAAAATGAAGTTATAAAATTTACAGGAAAATTGATGGAACTGGAACATGTTATGTCAAATAAGCTAACTGAGGCTCAGAAGGAAAAATATTGCAACTTCTTTCTCCCATGCAGGTTGAAACTTCTATTTATTAAATGCATTGTAACTAGAAGGAGACCCATGGACCTTCTCTGTGGAGGTAGATCCTGATCTCTCCTCTACCAGGCATGTGCTCTCATGGGATTTCATACCCTAAGCTCCTGACAGACCACACTTGGTGGTAGCTGCTTGCTTGTCTTTTTTGCCACCAGTCAGGGCCTCTGAGGAAACAGAAATTACATCTTTTCTGCTTTTCATTGCACACACAGCTCTAAGCTGGTGCATAGTAGGTGCTCAAAATATGTATTAATTGAATTAATAAGCCCAACCTTTCATATGTCATTTCTGTCATGTGGGAACTGATCTGATTTTGCACTCACTTCAGAGGACTCTTTCATGTGATTGTTAGTTCTCTTCAATCTATAATCCACAGATGAAGAACCATTGTTGATAGAATCCTCCAAGGGATTCTATGAGCAAGGGACATCAAGATCATGATGGGGAAACCTACAGAGACAACCAAACCAAACTAGCGGTAACTCATGAAATTTAGATCAATACCTGTGGAGCTCCATGGGACTGGACTAGGCCCTCTGCATAAGCGAGACAGTTGTGTAGCTTGATCTGCTTAAGCACTCCTCACCCCTCCCCACCCCCCTACCCCCTGGCAGTAGGATCAGGATCCATACCTGGTGTACCAGCTGGCTTTTTGGAGCCCACCACCTATGGTGGGACACCTCGTGCAGCCTTGAGGCAGAGGGAGGGGTTGGACCTGCCTCTTCTGAATGTACCAAGCTCTGCTGATTCCCCATGGGAAGCCTTACCTTCTTGTAGGAGGGAATGGGGGTGGGGTGGGGGGAAAGCTGGAGGGGCGGGAGGAGGGAAGAGGGGGATCTGTGATTGGTATGTAAAATAAATAAAAAATTTCTTAATAAAAAAAAAGAACCATTGTCGAATTCATTCCTCTGTGTGAGAAATCTTTATTGTGAAACATCCTTGTGTCTCTTGGAGCAGTCTTACTTGTCAGTATCGTTTGATGACACGGAAAACGCTATGAATAGACGCTAGGATGAGAGGTCATTTAGTTTTCTGTTATGACATTAAAGATTTTTAAAAAACAAAACCAGACATCTCAGGAAATGTTCTATCCATTTTCAGCCTTCTGAAACTTTGAAAAGTAGATAATTTACCTTTATCTTCCCAGTGTCTAGCATACATTGGGATCTTGACAAATGTTTCAAACAGAACAATTGAGATGACTGTCTGGGGTGTATCTAAACAGTATTTTGTGACTAGCATTTATTAAACACTTGCTAAGCTCTCAATTACTTGTCGGTATGGGAGGCACTGGTAAAGGTAGTGAAGAAAGCGGGTATTTTGTCTGACTGATGCCAACAAGGATAAAGCATTTCCTGGCAAATTCTACCCTGGCTTTCTGGTCCTGGAGGGTCCCATCTGATTGGATGGTGTGGGGGAACTACTCATTTGTGTAAACACATTATAACTTTGCCTTCCATTATCTTCTCCCATTGGTTTCACATTGTATACAAGGCAAAAATGTAAAGAAATGAAGAGTGAAAATTGGAAGAACAATGAAGGAAATGCAACTAGGCTAAAATCCCAGCTTTGGATTCAGCAAAAAGACTGATAAACATTATTGAAAGGATCACTAACAGATTAAACCACCCAGTTCTAGATACGTAGACTACCTGCATATAGACCAGTTACTGTTTTTGAAAATTAATTGGTGCTGTCTAGTACGGAGCCTGAAGCATCCTGTTTCCATATAGAAACAGACTTCTGAAATCTAAATTTAGGTATATATGCTGGATAATCTCTAAGGTCAGCTATCAGTTGCTTTCCTCTCCATTCTCAAGGCAAAGTTAGTTTCCCTTTGTCCTGAACATGAGCTAGTCACATGACTTACTTCTCCCAAGAGAACACAGCTTGAACGCCATTGTGACAATTCCAGATCTAGCCTTTTGGGGGTGTTGCCAACTTGCTCGTTCTTTCAAACCTGAGTGCTGTGTTGAAGTTTGAGAACCCTGAGTCCACCTCGATTGATGGAAGACAGGTGAGGCTAGGCATGTGGAGCTGCTGGGAATTATTACTCATTCAGTGCATCAATGAACAGTGAAGCTGTAAATATCTCATTACTCTACTATTGAATTCAAAGTTCTTAATTTTTAAAATTACATTGGTTTGGTGTGTGTGTGTGTGTGTGTGTGTGTGTATTCCAGGGATTTAACTTGGGTCATTGGTCTTGGCAGCTAGTACCTTTACTGACGGAATCATCTCAGTCACCCTGACTTTCTTTTAACACTGTGTATAGATCTATGCATATTATGTCTAAGTATATAAGACAAGCATTCCTAATTCCCAAATGCAGTACTTGAAGTGCCTTCAAATCAGAAACTTTGGTATGTCAGCCTTATGCTCAAATGGAAAATCCCATGTCTAATCTTACATAAAGGGCTGTAATGAGTATACAGGTGCAGTTGGTTATGGTGTTATTCATCTATGATTCCAGCACTCTGGAGGCTGAGGCAGGGTAATTGCCAGTTTGAGGCCAGCCTGGGTAACATGGAGTGACACTGTGTCAACATTTTAAACCAACTAAGTGAACCAATGGAGGAGATGAACTGAAGATACTGTGTTAAATTACCTTCAGACTACATGTCTAAGGTAGACAAATGAAGTTATTTTTAGGCTTCGGTCTAACTATATTCCTAAGATATCTCAGTGTGTATCAGCAAATACTCAAACCTTTTCAAATAAAAATTAAAAAAAAAAAACAACCTTCCAAAATCCCAAACATTTCTCATCCCAAGCATTTTGAATTAGCATATTAAACCTGTGTATGTTTACATGTTTATGGGTTAGAACACAAATAATTCTTCAACTCAAAGTATTTGGTTTGATTTCTCACATAAGCTGTGACTAATTGCCAAAAACAAGACCCGTCTCCAAACATTCCAGGCTGGAGATGTTTCTTTCACTTGTGTTCTGACCAAACCCAGCTTCTCATTTGCATTTGTTTATCATCTCTTCCCAAGGAATTTGAACTAAGTGAATAAATTAATTTTCAACAAACCCCGTCAAGAAACACAAACAAAATAATTAAACAGATGCCTACTTCAGAATAGAATTGCAAAATTATCTCCTGTTATTAGAAATGGGAAATTTCATAAAAATATCCGAGCATGACAAAGACAAAGCAAGCGTGCTCTTTGTGCTCTGAGATTAAAACAGTGTGGACAAAGAGGACCTCTGTGTAGGAAAAGGAGCAACAATAAAGTTTAAGACATGGAGCTGGAGCTTCCTGCCTTCCACCACAAGTAGTAATCGCCCTACCAAATCAGAAAAATGTCTGAATGGCATCACAAACTTCTGTACTCTAAGTTACACGCAAAAATGAAAAGCGAATAGGAGTCCTTTACCCTTTAATTCTGTTAGGTACCTTTAAACATTAGCATAGCAGGAGCCCTGGGGGTTTCTAGGGGAACCCACAGTTATTGCTTCCTGGAATCCGAGTCTCTGCTGAAGGTTTCTGGAAAAATCAAGGTACAGTGGAGCTTCAGAATAACTGATGAGCAGACAGACGCTTGCTATCTGACCCAGGAATGCAGGCTGATCAGAATCCCAGCCTCTTGGCAGATGATGAAATAGAGCAGCGAAAGGACGAATTAAGATGATACACTGTGTTTTATCAATAAAAGTAATGGCAAGAGATATACTTCTCACGATTGTTTAACCAGGAGGAAGCTCACAAGAATGATACATTTTGCTTATAAAGCAATGTGAAGTGGGATAGATCACACTGTCAATTTAATGGCTGGGCTTGCTGCATTTGTAATAGTGGGAAGATTACTCTCTGTATTCATTCAGAATGAATGAAACAGAGAAAGAGATTCTCACTATAAATCCAGTTCTGCTGGAACCCATTCTGTCATCCTGTGCTCCTCTTGCTCTTTAAGCTAAAACAGGTAGGAAAATGGAACAGATGACTCTCTGTACGAGCAAGATTTGATGTCATTCCATGTACATTGTCCTAAAACATGTCAGGCGGTTTCCTTTGGAGCACCACACTGAAAGGATTTAAAAAATAATTTATAGTAGATAGCAACATTATAACTCAGTTTAGTGTAATATTAATTACTCCCTTACAAATGATGTCAAGTGCTCATCATAATAAGAATGTAGACTTTATTCATTAAAAACCAATGCATAATGTATATTGCTCTGAGTGCCAAATCACCAAAACTATGCCAGTATTGTAGAAAATAAAACTAGAATTTTCTTTCTCTGAATATGAGCTTTCTTAAAAAACAGACATAAAAGAATACTCAAAAATAAATGCATTTTCCCCCTAATTTTAAAATATTCCTATTTACCATTACTCTGATAATTGTGTCAACCGTGTTCTTATGCAGTATGTTATAGCAGAGAACAGTGGCCCCATAGTTAGTCCAGGCTCTGCCATTCACTGAATCTATGGGAAAATTGCTTGATCCTTTGTACCTTATCAGTATAGTATATGATACATGTATATGTGTATCTATATATGTATGCACATATAATATAGTGATACATATATACAATTATCCACTAAATATAAAATATATACTTAAAGGAAAATTAAGTTAATACATTATCAATACACTTCAATGATTAGATGTTGTGAGATTAAGGATATACCTCAGTCTGTGGAGCGCTTGCTGTGCAAGTGTGGAGACCTCAGTTTCATCTCCAGCACTCACATAAAAAGCTTTTATTATACAAGCCTTTCACTTACCCATTCTCACCATACCTATTCAATAGTAAGTACTTGAAGTTTTAGAGCAATAAGACCACCAAAGGAGATCAAGGGGATACAAATTGGAAAGGAAGAAGTCAAAGATCTTTATTTGTAGATGGTATGGTAGTATGCATAATTGACCCCAAAATTCCCCTGGGAAACTCCTACAGCTGGAAAACACTTTCAGCAAAATAGCTAGGTACAAAATTAACCCACAAAAACCAGTAGTCCTCTATATACAAATGACAAGCAGACTGAGAAAGAAATCAGGAAAACAACACCTTCCATAATAACTTCAAATAATGTAAAACATCTTGGGGGTAACTCTAACCTAATAAGTAAAAGACTTTTATGATTAAAAACTTTAAGGCATTAAAAAGAAATTAAAGAAGGTATCAGAAGATGAAAAGATCTCTCATGCTCATAGATCAGTAATAAACATGGCCATCCTACCAAAAGCCATCTAAAGAAACCTGTTACTTTTACAGTAATTTGCAAAAATTAAAACTCCCCATATAGTCAGCATGTTTCAGCATTCTCAGTGTTTCAGATAGATCACATGCTTCTCTCTTCTTGTCTGCACATTGCTGTTCTATGACGTTACTCATTGTTTATGTAGCTTTCACCTTTGACAGGGTTTTCTCGAAGGTGCCATTTTTGACCTATACACTCTGCTGTATATTCACTCACCTGGTACCCATTATATCAGTCATTATACTTTTTATAATGCTTCATTTATTCTTTTAATGCCCCTTCTTGTAACAAGATTTTTTAAAGGATAGAGTCAAAGGAATTCTCACCCAACATGTTTTTTTTTCCATAAAATAGCAAGATATATAGCATGGGGGGAAGTATTTGAAATGCTTGATTGATCAAATAAATGAATGATTGATCACTGAGATGATTGATCAAATAAATGAAAAAAACCCTTAATTTCAAATCTTGATAGAAAAAAATTGTAAAAATATTTTACCTCTATATTTAAGTAACATTTTTTATACCTTGATGATGACAAGGAAGAAGAAAATATTAATCAAGAAGAATTAAGGAGCTTGCTCTTAACCATCCACAAAACTAGGAGAAAAAAATCCCATCATCACAGACATAAATTTCAGTTCAATATTCATGTAGATCATAGGAGGAAACTTTTCCATGGTCCTACTGAATAAATCAAATACGCCTGACAAAATAAGCAACAAATTTTAAGCCAACTACAAAAATTCGAGAAGAGAAATTACCTTGGGAATGGCTCCATATTAAATATCTAATATGAATGATGGTTATATGCAAGATTCAAAGCTAAAGAATAAGCCTATGCTCATTATCCAGTTTTATGGTCCCATAGCAGCCTTGTGATCTCTTTGTGCTGAATATTGGTTATAGTTTTGCGTACTTAATAATGTCAGTGAAAAATTTCAATATAGTCAACTTAGCTTCAAAAAAATTTCTTCTAATCTTTCTTAGAAATCTTTTTTGATTCTCCTGAAGTGAGTTTTTAAATTCAATTTTTTTCTTCTGTGTCTTAACTGGATTCTGACTTGATTGAAATAGTAGACACCCACAAATAGCTGTGGCCAAGATGTAAATAGTTCTCACCAACTATGAGCTTCTACCAACGACATCTTGGGCCTTGATTTATTGTCTATATGCTCTTTAACCTTAAGATAAATCTGATAGCCTGTCTTCAAATGAAATATTCATGAAGTTTCATAACATTCATTACCATTTTATGATTCCTTTTAGTTGGTATAACAACAATTCTTTCTCGTACTCTATTAAGTCAGGATGGGACTCCATAAATCACTAGCCCAAGTGTGTGAGACCATCACATGCTAATGTCCTAGCTGGGCTGCAAAGCCTCCTCAAGCACAGAGAATTTCCTTTGCCAGAGATACTCCCCTTTCTGTATCTCCTTTCCCATCCTCCTTTTTTTTTTTCAACTTAGTAGGCAAATGTGAGTTTGTTAGTACGCACTCACAATGTTTTCTCTACATACACACATTGCAAAAATCATTTCCCACATATTGTTTTATAGCTTGTCCTTGTCTCAATTATATACTGCCTCATGAACTCCATTTATTTATTCTGATAGCACTATTTTAGGACTGTGTAATATTCCACCAAATGAGTATACTACTATTTTTTTAGGCAATAGATCTGCTCAAAAAATTAATTAGAGTTGCTTTTTTTAATTTAAAGTTTTTATGTTTCTTGAGAATTTCATACACAAGTATTATAGTTATATAGTTTTCTTCCTTCTTTTCCCCTCCAACTTCTCCTATGCCTACCATTTCCTCTTAAACTATTTACATCTGTCCCTTTAATTATCATTGTTGCATATATATGTAACCCATTTCTCTCTCTATATATCCATACTTTAAACACACATACAGCCTAATGAGTTCATTGATGTTTGTCATTTGTTTAGTGCTGATATTTTGGGAATAGATAACCAGTCAGGGAGCTTACCCTTAAGAAAACCTAATTTCCCTCTCTTAGCAGCTATTGGGTGTCTGTAGCTCTTTTTCTAAGGGTGAATCCTAATGAAATCTCTCTTATCCACAATTGAAGGTCTTACATCTCCTATTGTTGAGATTTCATGGGTGTGGCTTCTGTGTCATATCTAGAATATGCTATTTCACAGCACGTGTCCTGGCCCTCTGGCTCTTACAATTTTTCCAGCTCCACTTCCTCAATATATCCTGAGCATTAGATATAGAGGTTTGCTTGTAGATGTATCAGTTGGAGTGAGTGCCTTTGGTGGTTTGATTGAAAAATGTCTTGGACAAGGCTTAGGTATTTTAATACTTGCTTCCTAGTTCATGGTGCCATTAGGGAACCTATAGGGGAGTGCAGCTGTATTAGAGGAAGTATGTCTTTGTCATTTGGGGCTTTCTTTGAGAGTTTGTAGCCTCACCCCCCTTCTAGGTTACTCTCTCTGCTTCAGGTTTGTGGGTGAAGGTGTGATTGCTCTGCTTCCTGCTTCTGCTACCATGCATGCTCCCTGATGTCATACCTATTCTGCCGCAATGGACTCTCATCCCTCTGGAACCATAAGCCAGAACAAACTCTTTCTTCTGTAAACTGCTTTCGGTTATGGTGCACTGCTGTGGGGTGTTCTGTATGGCAAATGTGTTGCTCTGATTGGTCAATAAATAAAACACTGATTGGTCCATGGCTAGGCAGGAAGTATACGTGGGACTAACAGAGAGGAGAAAAGAAAGAACAGGAAGGCAGAAGGAGTCACTGCCAGCCACCACCAGGACAAGCCACATGTGAAGATGCCGGTAGGCCACGAGCCATGTGGCAAGGTATAGATTTATAGAAATGGGTTAATTTAAGATATAAGAACAGTTAGCAAGAAGCCTGCCACAGCCATACAGTTTGTAAGCAATATAAGTCTCTGTGTTTACTTGGTTGGGTCTGAGCGGCTGTGGGACTGGCGGGTGAGAGAGATTTGTCCTGACTGTGGGCCAGGCAGGAAAACTCTAGCTACAGTGCACAGCAGCAGAAACAAAACTAAACAAACGCACCTCATGGTCACTTATTTTCTGCATTTTGATCACTTGCGGCTGTCTAACTAATCATCATCTGTTGATAAAGAAAAGCATATTTGAAGAGGGTTGAGAGTGGTGGGGGTAGTTTCTCTTGTAAGTCTATGGCCACTCCAGGGGTAAATGGCTATGTTTGTAGTACTGGGCATGAATTCCCTTCTACTGAGAAGGTCTTAGGCCCAATTAGGCAGCTGTGGTTATCTCAGAGATACAAGTGCTATTATTGCATCATTGGCTATACCTTACTGGGCCAATCATCTTTGTGATTTTAGGATTTATAGTTAGGTACATCTATTGACTGCTTTTTTTTTTTTTCCCTTGGCATGTGTGTAGTGCCTTCTGATGCTGTAAGAGCTGCAAAAAAGTGTGGGATGCCTTTTGCAACAGGGTCCTACTTTCAAGTTCTGGGTGGTGACCAAGAGCCATGGCAATAACCTATATTGTTCTGGGAGTCTTTTGGACCCCCTGACCAACAACTTGAACGAAGTTTCTCATACTTAGCAGTGGGGTTTTTATTAGATAGTCTATGGCATTGAGGGACAGCATTACCACCCCACATGACATAACTCCATTTAATACATACAATGTGTGCATATACTTACAGATAATATATGCATTTTAAGTAAGCTTGCAAAATCGTGTTGCCTTATTACTTTTTCAAATGCTCTTATTGTTATTTCTCTCTCTTCCCTCTGTATTACCGGTTCTCCCCCTCGACAGTTAAAATCTCCCTTTCTCACACACCCCGTTAGCATCTGTGTCCTACTAAGCCCCATCTCGAGAGCTTTTTCTCCCATTCTTCCACCACAGTCTCTTTCTGCTTTCCTTGCTTTTGTGTTTATTTTAGGTTATAGACTCATATCTAAAGATTCAGACCTAGGCTCCACAAATAAACCAAATGGGGTTTGTCTTTCTGGGTCTGAGTTACCTCACTAAGTATAATATTTTTCTCTTCTGTCCACTTACCTTCAAATTTCATATTTCATCTTTCTTGAGAGCTGAGTAAAATTCCATTGTGTGTATGTACCACATTTTCATTATCTATCTATCAGTTGAAGGGCCTTTAGGTTGTTTCTGACCCCTAGTTATGAATAGAATGTTAATGAACATGACTGAGCAAGCATCTGTGCAGTAGAATGTCTTTGGGGCATATGCAAAGGTATAGCTTGGTTGTATGGTAGATGAACTTCTAACTTTTTGAAGATTCTTCACACTTAATTTTCAGAGTAGTGGCACTAGTTTTCAATCCCACACTTTTAATCAGGTCTTTTGTTTTCTTGATTTTTTTTGAGTTCTTTGCATATTCTGGGTATCAATCCTCTGTCAGATGTATAGCTGGCAAAAAATAAAAACAGAAGTTAAAGCCCCCCTCCCCCACAAAAAGCCACTCTTCCACTCTGTGAGTATCCTTTTCACTCAGTTGCCTCCTTTGTTGTACAGAAGCTTTTTAGTGTTATGAGGTCTCAGTTTGTCAGTTATTGGCCTTAATTCCTAAGCAGAGAGAGTCCGATTCAGGAACCCATTTCCTGAATCTATACCTTGTAGGCTACTGCTTATATCTTCTTCTAGCAAAATACCAGCATTTCAGATTTCACATTGAAGTCTATGTTGCATTTGGTGTTGATTTTTGTGCATGATGATATATATGGGTTCATTTTTATTTGTCTACATGTGGAAATTCAGTTTTTCCAGCATCATTTGTTGAAGATGTTGCCTTTTCTCTATTTTGTATTTTTGACATCTTTGTCAAATATTAGACAGCTATAATTACGTAAACTTGTGTTTGGGTCTTCTATTTTGTTCCATTGGTCTATATGCTTGTTTCTGTGCCATTTGTATTACTATAGGACTGTAATATATCTGGAAATCTGGTGTGATAACTCTCATTGTTCTTTCATTCAGGGCCACTTTGGCTATCTGGGGTCTTTGTGCTTCTATACAGATTTTAGGATTTTTTATTCTATTTCTGTGAAGAATGCTATAGGAATTTTTATTGGAATTATATTGAATTTGTAAATTGCTTTTGGTAGTACACTCATTTTCACAATTCTACATATTCATGAGCCTGGGGGTGGAGTCAACATATCTTTCATGTCTTTCTCAAGCTATTCAGAGATCTAAAGTGTTCATTGTAGAAGTCTTTTACTTCATTGATTAGGTTTATTCCTAGATATTTTTGAAGCTATTGTAAGTAAGAGTATTTCCACAGTATCTTTCTCAGTGTGCTATTGGTATATAGAAAGATTGTGAATAAGAGTGCTCCCACAATATCTTTCTCAGTGTGTTATTGGTATACAGAAAGACTAGTGCTTTTTGTAAGTGGATTTTGTATCCTGTTACTTTGTTCAAACTGTTAATCATTTCTAAACATTTCACTGTGAAATTTTTGGGATCTCTTCTGTATAATATTGTATCATCTGGAAAAGGGGGATAATTTGACTTCCTCATGTCCTATTTTATCATTTAATTTCCTTCCCCTGTTCTGTTGCTCTAGCTAGGCCTTCAAGCACTGTACTGAAAGAATCAGGATAATAGAAAACTCCTGGTTTTTATGGGATTGCTTTAAGTTTTCTTCCATTTAGGGTGATATTGGCTGTGGGTTGGTCGTGTGTAGCCTTCATTATGTTGAGGCAAGTCCTGTCTAGTGCTGCTCTCTCTGGGTCATTTATCATAAAAGCCTGCTGGGTTTTGCCAAAGGCCGATTCTGTTCCATTGAGATGATTGTGTGATTTTTGTCTGCAGGTCTACTTACATGATTTATTACATTTTTCGCTTAAGTGTTTTGCACCATCCCT
The DNA here is from genome assembly GCF_049852395.1 of Peromyscus maniculatus bairdii. Lineage (NCBI taxonomy): Eukaryota > Metazoa > Chordata > Mammalia > Rodentia > Cricetidae > Peromyscus > Peromyscus maniculatus. The sequence continues at coordinate 56,024,053 of NC_134855.1, forward strand.
GTGCCTCCAAGATTATGTCCGTCTTCAATTTCCAAGCATTTATTAAAGATGTTTGAATCTATATACACCAGTGATATTGATTTGCAGTTTTCTTTTTCCCTCGTGTCTTTACCTGGCTTTGGTACCAGAGAATGATGACTTCAGAGAACAAATTTGGAAGCATTCCTTCTTTTTCTATTTTTTAAAAAATTGTTTAAGATATGTTGGTTATATACTTCTTTGAAAGTCTGTGGACTTCTGCTGTGAATCCATCTGGATCTCAGTTTTTTTAGTCAGAAGTCTTTTTTATTACTTTTTTCATCTCCTTAGTTTTTAGGGGTCTGTTTAAATTGATGATCTCTTTTTAATTTAACTTTGGTAGTTTGGATTAAACTAGAAAGTTTGGATTAAACTTACATTTTCTAATTTAATAGACTGTACATTTTAAAGTGTTACCAAATAATTTTCTGAGTTTCTTTTGTATCTGTTGTTATTTGTCTCCATTAATTTCTAATTCTGTTAATTTGGCTTTTCTCCCTTCCTCCCTTCCTTTCTCCTTCTTTTCCTCCCTCCTTCTCTCCCTTCATCTCTCCCTTCTTCCCTTCCTTTTTTTTTCTCTTTTGCTTAACTGGGCCATGGGTTTGCCAATCTTGTTGATCTTTTTGAAGAACCAGCTCTTAGATTCATTGAGTCTTTGTATAATTTAATTTGTTTTTTACCATTAACTTATGCTCTGATTTCTATTACTTCTTACTGTTTTCTGGATTTTGTTTTGCTTTGCTTTGGTTTTTCTAAATTTTTATGTTGTATCATTAAGCCATATATTGGCACTCTTTTAAATTTTAAATGTGGTTGCTGAGAACTGTAAGCTTCCCTCTTAGGACTGCTTTAATGTATCCAAGAAGTCTTGTTGTATTGTGTTTTCATTTTCATTAAGTTTGGAATTTTTTTTAACTTCTTTAATGATTCCTTCTTTGGCCCATTCATTCTGTAATGTATTATTTAATCATTATGAGTTGGTGTGATTGCTAGAGACTCTTTTTTTGTTAATTAATTTTAAGCTTTATTACATATGGTCTGATTGCATGTGTAGAATTATTTCAAATTTGCAGAAATTATTAAAATTTATTGTATATTTCAATATGTGATCTATATTAGAAAAAAACAATAGAGCATTTATTCTTTGGCATTTTGCATGGAATAGTCTGCAGATATCTGTAATACATTTGACCTATAATACCACATCATTTTTTTTGTCTAGATGATAGGTCTATTGTAGAAAGTGAGGTATGGAATCACTTACTGTTACTGAGTTGCAGTACTTCTGAGTTCTGGAGTCCAGCAGTATGCTTTATATGACATTGGTTGTACCAAAGTTTGATGCATAAATGTCTAGGGTACTAATATCTATTTAGTTAACTGTTTCCTTAATCAGAGCCAAGTATCCTTTTTTTCCTCTTCTGATAAATTTTACTTTGAAGTCTATTTTCTCAGATATTAGGATAGTAATACCTTCTTGTTTTTTGGTCCCTTTGGTGGGAATACTTTGTTTTCAACTTTTCACGCAAAGGAGGGCCTTATCCTTGAAGCTAACATGGGTGTTACATAGACAAAAATAGGAATTTTGTTTCTTAATCCATTCAACTAACCTATGTCTTTTGATTGGGGAGTTGAGGCCATTCAAATTTAAAGCTATTATCAAAAGATGTGAACTCCTTTTTTCAAAATGTATTTTTAAGTATGCATTGAGAATTTTGCATATAATGTATTTTGATTATATTCTCCCTTCCTACCCAAAGTATTTTTACATCAAGCTCCCCCACCTTCCCACCCAAATTTGTGTCCTTTTTTTTTTTTCCTTCTTAAGGCCAAATTGTGCTGCCAAAATACTCTTGAATGTGTGGCCTTTCAGTGGGGCATGGTCAACTTATCTGGGACTACAGTCTTATAGAAAATGGACCCTTCTTTTCCTAGAAGGTAAAAATTGCTAATAGCTTCTTGGCTAGGGATAAGATTTGTACCCAACTCCCACTCCATTTTGGAATTTGATATGACTTGAGCTTGAGTAGACTTTGTGCATGTTGTTATAACTGCTTGAGTGTATATGCACAGCTGCTGCACTAAAAATCACTATTCCTATCTGGTTATCCATCACCTCTGGCTCATAGGCTCTTTCTGGCCTCTCTTTCAGAGTGACTTTTGAACATTTAGAGGGGAGGAGGTTGTAGTATATATATTTCCTTTAGGGCTTAGTATTCTGTAGTCTTTTGTTCTCTGTGCCTTGGCCAGGTGTTGGTCTCTGTGTTGAGATTGTCTACTGCAAATAGAAGCTTCTAAGATGAGGATTGAGAGATGCATTAGCCTATGCATATAACGGTAAGTTAGTAGTACTAGGTTAGATATATGTCCATTGAGCAGAACAATAGTAGTAGGTGCTTTCCTAGTCTATGGTCCATGTAGTCATTGGTTCTTGGTCCAATCATTGTAACAGGTATAGGTTTTATCTTGTGGATTTTCATTTTAATTCTTTTAATGTGGTGTGTGTGTGTGTGTGTGTGTGTGTGTGTGTGTGTGTGTGTGTATTTTGGGAGGATAGAATGCACAGTTATAAAGGACTAAAGGGGTAGTATAACAAGAAGGGTTTAATCAGGGGAAGGAAGGGCAGAGGCGGGAAACCAGGAGGAGTAAATAACACAAGAGTGTGGTGGTATTGTGTTCCCCAAAATATTGTATGCTCTAATAAATTTATCTGGGGTCAGAGACAGAACAGCCACAGTATTAAGCATAGAGGTTAGGCAGTGGTAGCACACGCCTTTAATCCCAGCATTCCAGAGACAAAGATCTGCCTGGATCTTTGTGAGTTCAAGGCCACATTGGAAACAGCCAGGCATGGTGACTCACACCTTTAATCCCAAGAAGTGAGCCTTTAATCCCAGGGAGTGATGGCAGATAGCAGAAAGGTATATAAGGTGTGAAAACCAGAAACTAGAAGCATTTGGCTGGTTAAGCTTTTAGGCTTTTGAGCAACAGTTCAGCTGAGACCCATTCTGGATGAGGACTCAGAGGCTTCCAGTCTGAGGAAACAGGATCAGCTGAGGAACTAGTGAGGTGAGGTAGCTGTGGCTTGTTCTGCTTCTCTGATCTTCCAGCATTCACTCCAATACCTGCCCCAGGTTTGTTTTTATTAACAAGATTCTCTAAGATTTATGCTACACAAGAGCCTTTTCAAAAAAGTCATATGGAAGGCTGCTTACTAAAACTTCTTGAGTTCTTTGAATACTTTTTAAATTCTGCGTCTTAGAGTTCAAACAGGTAATTCTTATTGTAGAATATTTCTATAGTGGGTTATTATTATATTTTTTTGGAAGAGATAATCTCACAGCAGAAGTCTGGCCCTCTGTCTCATAGTATTTCTGCCACCTCTTCTGTGGTGTTCCTTGAACCTTAAGTGTAAGTATTGCATTGTAAATACATTAATTGGGGTCAGGCACCCTATGGTCATGGTCACTTGATCTCTGACTTTTGACCAGTTGTGTTTTCTATTATTATTTCTACTGGTTGCAAAAAGAAGCTTTTTCGATGATGAGTGAGGGCTGCTCTTGTCTGTGGACACAAGGATAACTATTTAGGATGTAGCTTGAATTTATACTGGTTTAGAAAGGTGGCAGTAGTAGGTTCTCCAGCATGGACAAGTAAGTCACTACATTTGCAGGGCCAGGCATGAGTTCCCGCCTACTGAGTAGGCCTGGAATCCAATTAAGTCACTGTTGGCTACTTTCAGGGTATAAGTGCCTCTGTTTCATCTTTCAGGATATCTTATCATAGTGAACATTGCTGTGGTTCGTTCGTTGACATTACAGCTGGATAGGGCTATTGATTGTCTTTCTCCAGTGGCAGCTTGCACGAAGCTTCCTACACTTTGAGAGCTGCTAGTCCTCCGTGAGAATGATTCTAGGTCAAGTCTAGACTGATGCCTCTAAATCCTGTGTCCAAAGTGTGCGATGTCTTAATAATAAGGTCTTACTTCCTTTTTAGGGAAGGCACCTTCCAGAAAGTTCAGCACTAGCTTAGATTGTTTTGGGGGTGTCTTGGACTCCCCAGACCAACAACTTGAAAAGATGTTTCTTATACCTGGCATTAGGGATTTTAAAAAATAATTCATGGTTTGTAAAGAGAGCATCGTTACCTAAATTAGTCCAACTTTAATTAAACTTTCTCTATACACAAATACCAGCATATATACACATACATTTATGTATTTATGTTGTATTATACGTAATTTCAGGTATTCTTAACACAATATAATTCCCATGGCTTTTTCAAGCATTAGTATTGTTTACCCTTTCTCCTTCCCTCTGCCTGTGTTGCCTCCCTTCTTCCATCCTTGGTATGTCTCTCCAGCTTGCTTTCCCCAGTTCTTCCTCCATAGCAGCTGTGCACTATGTGTTGGCACAACTCTGGCCAGTTTCTTTCTGAGCAACTTTGGCCTCCCGTGACTGTACTATTACTTCTATTACTTATACATCTTTATATATCCTGATTAGTATGATAAATAGCAAATACTTTTAAGAGAGAAAATTTTGTAGTTACTGCTTTAAAAGAACTTTTTCTTTTTAGTTTTAAAAATTAAGTATTTTTAAGAATCACCTGTATTGTATTGCTTAAAAACATCTCAACAGTGTCTAAGCATCTGTTTACTATATAAAGACAAAGCTTTGAAATGTAAAGCTTTGAAATGTAAAGGTAAAAGTGATTCCTACAATGGTGTTTTAAAATTTTTCTGCATTTCTTGAAATCATACCCCAGTCACAGTCAGAAAAGAAATTAATTGGACTCTCCACATACAGTGAATCTTTTAGTGGATTTCGCAGTTTGCCATGATTGGACATGTTCTACTGAGCAAAAATCTGAGCCCAGAAATCTGGATGAAGTGTTGTAGTGAGAGTGAAGGGGGATTGAAAAATAAGTAACAGAAGGAAGCGTCAATTCTTGCTGTGAGAAGTGTGCTAATAAAGAACCAACAGCTCCTCATTGCCTTGGATCCTGGTCATGGGATAGTTCCGTGCAGAAGCTGGTGGGAAAGCCATTTTAACCCCCCTAATTGTAACTGTTTTTATATCTATCCCACTCAGAGGGTGCTACATGGGAGCCAGATGGCTGCAAATGTTATTCTGCTTTACAAGCGTGGAGATTTCTGTATTGCTGCCAAAGCCATTGTCAAAATGTCCTCTATCAAAACAAAACAAAAAATAAGACCCTCTGTTTTCCAAACTTCTGAAAATTCCACAATAGCTATAAAATACCAACCCCTCTGTTAGGTTTTGGCAGCTAAAAGGAAAAATTGTCCATTCCCTAAGCATCTTGTTGTCTGAACTAGCTGAGCAGTGGAGCAGCCAAAAGAGGAATTGCATCATTGAGAAGCTCATGAATTTTCAAACAAGCAGCCTTTGGAATTCAGAACTGCTCATAAGGGGCCAAGCGGAATGGGCTTGGCACAGACACCAGTCACTAGCGAACAAGGCTGGAGGGGATTTGGAAAGCAATAGCTGTCTTCACCCTCAAGCAAAGGAAGGCAGTGCCTATGTGTGTCTGTGGATGCAGCCAAGGTGTCTTCTGGTTATTAGATGCACTGGATCAAAGTTCTCTTTTGAATTAGAAAACACAACAATAAAGTAGGACTGAATAATAATGGTTGTAACAAACAGAAATGGAAGTATTAATAATAAATTTATCATACATTGAAACAGAGGACTGACTACATCTTATTTCAACTTACCTTAAACTTTAGGTACATATAGCTGAAAGGGAATTGCTAACAAATGGATGATGAAAATGTATAATCTGCAGGGTGACATATTTAAAAATTATATGATATAGTGGGTCCAAGTCTTCTAGGTACTCATTGAAACCTAAATTATGTTCTGATCATTTGTTAAAGAATTGATGTCTTCATTTCTTTGTAAAAGAATTAAGTCAAAATGAAGAAAGATTTTTTTTTGAGAGGGAGAATTAGAAAAGATTTTAGCTGAGAGTCTTAAAAACGCAAATTAGCTTTTAAAATTTTCTTCCCTGACATTAAGAGCACCTGATCTTCTGGGGACTCATTACTGTTCTTAGCCTTGCTAAATGGCAGGCCCGACTCGCACCCCCACCCACATTCTGCTTTGCTCCCGATCTCTTTAAGATTCTCAGTTGTGACATTACTGTTAGGGTTGTTGCAACTTGTCAGGTGGAGTCTTCAGAGCAGGCAGTGACATGATATTTAGATATATATGATATACATTAAAAATCAGCCCTTGTAATTTTAATAATAGAGGTTAAAAGCAGTATCCAGCAAAAAGAAAAGCTAGATTGTGATGTGACTGGTATGCTTTGGTCAAATAGTAGAACACTCTACACCAAGTACCATTTCTATGAGGGGTCATTATTGGGTTATTGTTGAATGCCTGTTGCCCCCAAAGCCATGGGAGTCCTTAGAGGCTTATAGTGGAGGCTATCTGGTGGCTGCAGTTGCCACAGCTGGCTAACAAATATTTCTGAGGCAGTCTAGGTGGTACATCTCTGAATTTACTTCTTAGGCAAAGAGTAAGAAATTAAGTCAGGTCTCATGGAACAAGCTGTAGGTGTGGATCTAGCTGCTAGGCCTCTCAGAGATGATTAGAAATGAACCAAAATGCAAGGCTAGAATCAACAAGACCCAGAGCCCCAACTGAGACACCTTGCTAAAAACACCTCCAGGTCCAGGAAAGAGTCTGAGTGACTGACATAAATTGGAGGAAATTGTAGATAAACTGCTAAACAGTCTTATATAATAAAAAAAAACTTGGAGCCAGAAATTGGGGTTAAACTCTGAGAGAGATCAGAGGATTAGGAAAAGCCACAGCTAACCTCACCTCACCAACTCTACAGCTTTCAAAATTGAACTACTTTCTGTCTACGCACACCTATATGACTTTCTGTTCTGTTCTCTCATTTGCTCTCTCAGCCTAGCTACCTCATTTCCTCTTCCAGCCCAGCTCTATCACTTTCTGTCTGTCTGTACAGACCTCCAGATTTCTATGGTTGGTGCTGGGATTAAAGGCATGTGTCACTACTTGACTCTGTTGCCCAGTGTGACCTTGAACACACAGAGATCCAGACAGATGCCTGCCTCCCAAGTGATAGGATTAAAGGTATGTGCTACCATTGCCTGACTTCTATGTTAATATAGTGGCTGACTTTTTCCTCTGATCTCCAGGCAAGTTTCATTGAGGGACACAGTATATTGGGGGACACGATACATCACCACAGAGAATGTTGATACTTAGTCAAAGATCTGGACAATATTCCATGTCTTTACAAGTGAAAGTGAGCATTTATGGTCTCAGGGCAAAGTAGGGTCTCACTTCCTAAGTGAAGACAATTAAGGAAGACTTTCCATGTGTTCCATCCACTCTCTAACTCAAACACACTTGGGAATTTATAGTTTGCCTTGTTAATATTGAGCATCTTCTAGTGAATGTTAAAATTCTCAAGAATCTGAATTAGGGAAATATATGATATTCAATGTTTTTGTGATTGTGAAATGCAATTATTTTGTTAAAAATGAATTTTAAGCCTGGCATGCTGGCATTCACCTTTAATCCCAGCACTTGGGAGGCAGAGGCAGGCAAAGCTCTGTGAGTTTGAGGCCAGCAGGGTCTACATAGCAAGTTCCAGGCCAGCTGGGACTACATTTGTGACCCTGTCTCACAAAACAAAAATGTGTTTTATTGCTTCCTAGGATAACATCTGTGAGAGGCTGCCTGATGTATTAGGGTCAGTCAAGACTGCTGTAGTTGGACTACAGGGACAGGTGAGGGGGTGGCAGACAAGGCAGAGTGGCAAGGGGGTGAATAGGTGAAGAATTAGTAAGTGTGAGCTCTGTTCTTAGTTGAATGGCAGGCAGAATCCTGTAGTGTTGAGGAGGAGCATCCTTTCAGGATGTGTTTAAAGACCCTCTCCCCACACCCTGCTTGTTCTTAGAAAATATACTGGAGGGGTTAAGAAGGGCAGGAGGAGGTGAGCAGATAAGGAACTGGTTTAGTAATTCGGGTAAGCAGAAGCTTGCCTTAGACTGAAGACAATTACTAAGGAAATCATTTGATGCCATTTCTATGGCTTTCACTGGACTCACATCTAACACTGAATTTTAGTCTGGGAACTACACTTTGATAGAAATTGTCTATCTGTTGGTAACCTTTGTTCTTTCGGGTCTAAAAGGTGACATGCGACACTAGAGAGCATGCCTCTTCTCTTTGTGCTGCTCTGCAGCCTTTCAGCATGAGAAGAGTCTTCTAGTGTAGAGGTTTACATGTGGTCACCGCAGGATTCTGGCCAGCCATTCCTGGGGCAGTGTGTGCCCTTAGAACTGAGCTCTGAAGCTGATGTACTCAGTAGGACACAGGCCTTTTTGGACCCTCTCTCTTTTCTGTCACTTGAAAAAAATATTCTATAAAACAACACATTCAATAAGACCAAATAAGTCCACATCAGTGAAAAAGGACAAAAGAAGTAATTGTTTGGGTGAAGGAAATGCTAGGTGTGAAGTCTGATGGAATCAAAGAGAAACTCGAAGGAGCTGAAGTTTCCTGGAATGGTGTACAGAATACAACCATACCAGTGTGAAAAGGAAGACTCCTATCTTAGAAACGTCAGAGCCCAGCCATGAGCATAGCACCCGGAGGACAGCAGGACACACTCTTGGCATATGGACAATTGGGAAGAGAGATTTGATTCTCAGCCTTTTTCTTGTAGAACCAAAAATTCTCCGAAGTAGGCTTCAGAATTTAAAAATGATTGCTGGTGTGTAATATGCACAAATTTATGAGGCATAATGTGCTATTTCAACTTGTATATACATTGAATAGTGGCTAACTCAGGATAATTAGTGTATCTCTCACCTTAAACATCTATCATGTCTGAATGGAGTGTTCACTCAAGCCTCCTATCTTGAGAGGTGCCCATGAAAGCTTGGCCAGCCCTCAGCTATGCTGCCCGTGTCTTTACTACCTATTTAAAGAGGATGATATTTGGTTGTCAAAGACTTTAAGACAGACCTCTAAATTTTTTCATTATTTTATGGGCAAAAGGGGTGTGTGTGTGTGTGTTTATCTCTCTGTGTGTTTTCTTTTTCCCCCAGCACAAAGTTATCTGAATTCTGGTAAATTTATTTATTTATTTATTTTAAACACAAAATTCGTATTTCCAACTCAAACCTCAGTGCCTGCTGGCTAAGTGGAAACCCCATGACCTCAATAGTTCAGGGATGATTGCTTTCATTTGTCTCAGATACACTTGTCTTATTGTCCATTACTACACTGGAGCTGAAGAATCCTGCCTGCCACACGCAGGGCCCTCAAAGTACCAGAGAAACCGTTGGCACTGATAGCATAATACCTGGTTGAAGCTGAAGGAGTGATGAGGAAGGAAAGTACCTCCTGACCTTCTTTGCTGCCTGGTCCATATGGTCTAGGTTGCCTTATATTGCAGAGGTCTCCTGAGGCCACTGTTACATAACACATGTGGCGAACAGAGTGTGATTGACACCTTTATTGCTTCTTTCAAGTCAAAGCGGGGAAACAGACACCCTCAACCAGACCTGTTAGAAAGCTTCAGAGGACTTCTGAGGGCTGGGGATGGTGCTGATCCCTCAGGTGGGAAAGGCTGGTTGCTAGGCAGTGGCGGTGCTGGTAAGAGTCCAGGCATGGTAGGACCGAACCTCCCAACACTTCCCTTTTCCAGCTAGGGATATGTTAAGTGCCGTTACCGGACAGAGGGTCTGGGAGTAAGTAAATCCTGGTGATGTTTATTTAGCTCTTTTGAGCGTTTACTATGTGGTGCTAATGGTGTTGAGCAGTATGGAGGCCGGTGAAGCAAACTATAGGGCTTGGCACTCCTCCTCAAAATGTTCCAGTCATGTTAGAGAAGAGAAGTGCTCTTGTGAGGTAGGCTTGAACAAAGAAGTATATTAATATCTGCTGGTTGTGTGGTAAAGATGATACACGCTGCAAGAAAACTGAAGTGTTCACAAAAGACCTCCAAAAGGGGAAGGGCATCCTATTCAAGACTGAACAGAAAGACACTGGTTTTTGTTTGTTGGGTTTGTTTCATTTTGGTTTGGTTTTGGGACAGGTTCTCACTATGTAGCCCAGACTGGTCTCAGACTCACAGAGATCCACTTGCTCCTGCCCCCGAGTACTGGAACTAAAGGCATGTGCTAAGTCACTGCCACAATGCCTGGCCAGAAAGACTGTTCTAACTACAACATTGTTATCAAGCACAGATTGCAGCAACTAAGACGTAAACTCTTGTACACCTTTAATTCCAACAGTAGGGAGGCAGAGACAATGGGTGAGGTGGGGTGGGGCTTTTGTGAGGTGGAGGCTAGCCTGGTTTACACAGTGAGTTCCAGGCCAGCCTGGGCTACATAGTGAGACCTTGTATAAAACATTTAAAAATGTGTGCTCTCAAGACGTTTTCATGGATACAACTATCTATGATGGCATCTCCCTATAAAAGTTGTTTGAAATTTATAAGGCAAAGATGTGTGACAGAAACCATTGTTATTACTAGATTAAAATGCTAAAATGAAAACGGCAGAACAAATTCCAGATCAGCCTTCTTCGGACTGCACAGCTTCCGATCTCATAGCATTTCACACCAAAGCTGTCTTTCCACCTTGCCCTGGAAACATCTGCAGATTCAGCTTCACCAGGTCAGCGTTCTCGCTAAGGCAAGCTCTCAGCCAGGGCTGAATGACAGATGGCCTCTGCAGTTTTCCACGGCCCTCTCCCGTCACCTTTCTTCTCCCTCCCAGCTTGTGTCCATAGTTCATGTTCACTCTCTGGCTTAGGCTGACATTTGAATTTGTGGTTACGGATGAGGTACAATCCTCTCCAAATGCATTCAGGCCTTTTGCAGAACTCTTTCTGCCCGAACACATTTACATGGCAGCCCAGCTCTCCAGGTGACCCATGCTAGACTGGACACTCTTGGTTTCCTGCCGCCAAGCTCTTTACTACGCTGAGCTGCAATCTGTTTCTTGTAACTCAGAATCTCCCCTGCTTCTGTCTTTTACAGTCAAAGGTGCCCTTTCTTCTTCCTTTGTGTGCTACATCTTCAAAGGCACGTGGGAGACGTGGGTAAAAGCAGCTATCAGGACACCCGAGCTCTCTGCTGACCCTGAGCATTCCTGGTGCTCCGTTACATCTTCCTTTCTTCAGCTCTGTAGATTTATTAAATTAAACTCTTCATTTGGAGTCAATTGCAAATTCATATTCAGTTGTAATAAATACTACAGAGCAGCCTTGCGTTTTCCTTATTCAATTTAATCAACAGTAAAATCATTGAAAATTCTAGAGAATAATATCAAAACTAGGATCATGACATCGACACTCTCTGACACAGAACCTTTCTATCAATGCAGAAATCCCTTTTAAAATCACACAGGCCCTCAATCCTATACCACCCCCCCCCCATCAATCTCTAGCATGTTTTCTATTTGTGATTTCATGAATGTCCTTCTCCACTCAACTTGAGTGTCTGGGGAGTTACTGTTGTGTATGCCGAAAGACCCATCCTTTTTATGGCTGGATATTATGTCATGGTACCAATGGATAAGTATGTTTGAGTACTTCCCATTGAAGCACATATGGGCTGTTTCTACACTTTTCCTATATGAATGAACTTCATACCAATCTTGTATATGGCTTTAACAGTAAACACACTTCTTGATTGTTCCCCCAGGGATAATTTCTGTAAGTACAACTGGTCTGTAACATTAGTAATTAGTGTTACCTTTTCTTTTAGAAAGAAAAATGCCAAAATCTTTGCAAGAGGGGCTGTAGCAGTTTACATTACCTCTAGAAATGCATATAACTCAGATTTCTATGTCCTCACTAGCATTTGGTATGGTCAAGGTTCTTGTTTTTGTTTTTGGCAGGGTCTCATTTGAGTCCAGGCTAATTTGGAGCTCACTATGTATTCAAGACTGACCTCAAACTCATGGCAATACTCCTGTCTCGTCTTCTCTAGACTGAGGATTATAGGTATGAGCTATCATACCCAGCTTTTTGGTATCCCTTAGTTTTAAAATTTTAGTGATTTTGGTATGGGGAGGTAGTATCTTTTAACTTTTTTGTTTGTGTATTTTTTGAGATTAAAATACTCTCCTTCCCTTTCCTCCCTCCAAACCCTTCCATATATCCCTTCCTCCTATTACAATGGTTTTAATTTCTAACCTTTAATAGCTAGGATACTGAACTTCTATTTTTGTTTATTTGAATCTGAATATCTGGTCTACTGTCCCATGTGCTTTGCATGTTGCTGACTGTGGCAGTGTACTGAGGCTTATCACAGGTCAGAAATGCTACTAGGTCAAATGTGTGTTCTGCATGTATTTTTTCTGACTATGGAACTTGTTATCTTCCTATTAGGATCTTCTTCAAAAATAAGTTTCAAAATTTTGAAAATCTAATTTATTGATTTTCCTTTTAGCAGTTGTGTTTTGAATGTGAAAGCTGAGTATCCACTTAGCTCTGGATCCCCAGGCTATTTCTAAAATACTATAGCTTTGCCTTTTGTATGTACATCCACAATCTATTTTGAGTTTGTTTTCATACTAAGGTGAGACTTAAGCAGGGTTTTCCCTTTTGCCTGTGGATCTCTCTATATTTTGGCACCACTTGTTGAAAAGACTCTCTTATTCTCTTGAATTCCTTTGTCTTCTTTGCCAGGCATCAGTCAGCATGTTTCTGCAGGGCTGTTTCTGATTTCTCCTCTGTTCTGCTAATGTGTGCTTAGCCCTCTACCAATACCACGTGATCCTGGTTTCTGGAGTGGTACAGTGACTCTTAAAATTGGACAGACTGATACCTCTTTCACTTTATTCTTTTATAAAGTTGTTTAAGCCAATTTGATCCATTTGTCCTTTAACATAAAGTAAGAACAATATAGTCAAGAGCCAGAAAAACACTTGAGACTTTGACAGGTGTTGCCTTGTCAAGTCTTCCAATATGTGACTGAGATATGTCTACTCATTTATTTAGATCTTCTTTGTTCTCCTTTTCTATTATCAATGGTGACAGTATAAATATTCTGCATGGTTCTTAGGTTTGCACACACATACACACACAGTAGTTGGTAATTACATTTAAAATTTTGCTGCTCAAATATTTATTGTTAGTATCTAAAAATGCAATTAGTTGTTGTATGTTTATCTTCTATCCTACACGGTTGCTGAACTTATTTACTAATTGCAGAACGTTTGAGTGGATGAATTTGATCCTTAATCAATCAGCTTGTCTATATATCATTCATTTCTTTTTCCTAGCTTATTTCAGAAGAGAAACAAAGATCCTTATTCCCACTCTTTTAGGATGAGAGTTAATCCTTAAGAGAAGCATCCATGTCACAGGTGCTAACTCAGGTTCTGCTAGATCCTCTCCAAGCAGAAGATACTCTACTATATCTGTGATCTTCTGAACATTTTTAGGAGGAATGATTGATGACTTATATCAAATGCTTTTTTTTTTAACCTTAGATGACATGATCATGTGCTTTTTCATTACTATGTCAACATGGTGGATTATATTGACTGATTTTCAAAGGCTAAATTTCCCTGGGATGCATGAAATAACTGATATTTGGTCATGGCGTAAAATTAATTTAGAATTTAGTTGAATTCTATTGATAAAAAGTCATTAAAGATTTTTGCTCTGTATCTTTGAGATACATTGGTTTGTAGATTTTTACAATTTGCTGTTTTCTTTTCTTTTCCTAATTTTATCATTGCTATATCAGCCTCACAAAATGAGTTTTCGCTTCTGTATCCTGAAAGAGATTTAGAGAATTGCTGTTAAATTTCTGCAAACATTTGGCAGAAACCTCTTATGAGATCATGTGGGCCTAGGAATATTTTAAAGATTATTTTTTATTTTTAGTGATGTATATATGTGTGTGTCTGTGTGTGGGTATGTAGAGGTAAATTCTGGTACCTGTGGAGGTCAAAATAGGGCACCGGATGCTCTGGAGGTAGAGTTACAGGTGATGGTGAGGTGCATGGCAAGGGTGCTAGAAACCAAAGTTGGCTCTTCTGAGAGAGCAGAACACATTCCTACTACTGAATCACCTCTCCAGCCCCATGAATATTTCTTTGGGTAGACTTTTAAAATTATTAATTGTATTTCCTAAATATCCTGAGGATATTTCTATTATCTACTTCATACTGAATAAATTATAAAAGGTGGTATATGAAATCCATACTAAGTCATAGGTGTCCATAGTATGCTATTGTTATTGCTTTCCTGTCTTCACATTCTGTAGCGCTATCCTTTGCTTCATGCCTGATAACAAGGAGCAAGATAGTAAGCAGCACTCCTCCATGGCCTCTGTATCAATTCCTGCCTCCATGTTCTGCTCGACTTCCCTGCATCATAACTGCAAGCTTTAAAATGAAATAAACTCTTTCTTTCCCCAAGTTGCTTTTGGTCATGGTGTTTTATCACAGCAATAGAATCCTTAAGTAACACACATGCTAAAATGTAGAGGGGCAATATTACATAGGGCTCTACCCCTAAACAAAGAAATATAGGCACCTCTCAAAATTGAGAAGCTTTTGCAGGGCAAAAGACGCAGTCAATAAGACAAAAAGACAGCCAACAGAATGGGAAAAGATCTTCACCAACCCCACATCTGACAGAGGATTGATCTCCACAGTATATAAAGAACTCAAGAAACTAGACATCAAAATACTGAACTGTCCAATTAAAAAATGGGCTAAAGAGCTAAACAGAGAATTCACAAAACAAGAATCACAAATGGCTGAAAGACATTTAAAGAAATGCTCAACATCCTTAATCATCAGAGAAATGCAAATCAAAACGACTGTGAGATACCACCTTACACCTGTCAGAATGGCTACGATCAAAAACACCAATGACAGTCAATGTTGGAGAGGATGTGGAGCAAAGGGAACACTCCTCCACTGTTGGTGGGAATGCAAACTTGTACAACCACCGTGGAAATCAGTATGGCGGTTTCTCAGAAAATTAGGAATCGAGCTACCTCAAGACCCAGCCATCCCACTCTTGGGCATATACCCAAGGAATGCTGATTCATACCATAAAGATACATGCTCAGCTATGTTCATAGCAGCACTATTTGTAATAGCCAGAACCTGGAAACAACCTAGATGCCCATCAACAGAAGAATGGATGGAAAAAATGTGGTACATATACACAATGGAGTACTACTCAGCAGAGAAAAACAATGAAAGCATGAAATTTGCAGGCAAATGGATGGAACAAAAAAAAAATCATCCTGAGTGAGGTAACCCAAACCCAGAAAGACAGTCATAGTATGTACTCACTCATAAGTGGATTCTAGATATAAAATAAAGAACAATCAGACCACAACCCATAGAATTATGGAGGCTATATATATAGCATGGAGGTCCCTAGGACGACTGTGGCTTATAATAAATTTCGGTTTTACTCAATTATTGAAAAAAAATAGCCAAATGAATGGAAACACATGAACTATGAACCAAAGGCTGAGGGGCCCCCAGCTGGATCAGGCCCTCTGAATAGGTGAGACAGTTGATTGGCTTGATCAGTTTGGGAGGCAACTAGGCAGTGGGACCAAGTCCTGTGCTCATTGCATGAGTTGGCTGTTTGAAACCTGGAGCTTATGCAGGGACACTTGGCTCAGTCTGGGAGGAAGGGACTGGACCTGCCTGGACTGAGTCTACCAGGTTGATTGCAGTCCTTGGGGGAGGATTTACCCTGGAGGAGGTGGGAATGGGGGTTAAGCTGGGGGTAAGGGGAGGGTGTGGGAGGGGGGAGAATAGGGGAACCCGTGGCTGATATGTAGAACTGAATGGTATTGTAAAATAAAATCAAAAAAAAGAAAAATATAAAAAAAAGAAATATAGGCAACTAAGGAATGCTGAGTGTGGGAGAAAAAGACCCCAGGGATGGGCCTCTTTATTGATTATCCCACACCAAGTGACCAGCTTTGAAATCAAATACATATAAGAAACACCAAATGGATTGAAGACATTTATTTATGTATTTACACACACACACACACACACACACACACACACACACACACACACACACACATTGATCACTGAGAAAGAGAGGCCATGGATTTGAGAGGGAGTAGGGGTAGTGGTGGTAGTCATGAGAGGAATTGGAGGAAAAAAAGAAATGGGGAAGAAATGGTGTAGTTATATTTTAATTAAAAACATCCCATGAAACATGTTTAATTCAATATGCATGGCATTTAGTGACTGGATTTCATAAATGTGTTATCTTTCTCCTATTCAAAACAAATGAAATGAGAAAGAAAATATTACTTAAAATTTTTGTCTTATTTCTCAGTTGTTCAGAAAGAAAACATTTAGGACTTTTCTAATTGGCCAGCTTCTTTAGCATCAACTGGTGTTAAAAGAGGTAAGAAGAGGCCCAAAGAACTCACTATCATGTTATGGTTTGGGACTTGAGGTATTCTCTGGCTGGTTAGTGTTCTTTCAAACTTTCAAAGTCTTCTTAAGGCTCTTGAACCAAGAATACATTTAATTTCCATTGTGTTTAGTTGTACTTAATGAGGGGGAAGAGGGAAATTTATGTCTACTTCATGTTCTTGGCAGAAGTTTATGCTCTACTTTTGATAGCAAAAACATGTTGCATTACCTAATCTTCATCTGTGCCATGGAGAAGACTCAGAAATCCACAACAGATGGACCACATACATTGTTACATTTTCATCTAACCTGACAGTACCATTTCAGAACTATGTCCATTTCAGCCGAGGAAGCCAAGTTTTGGCCTTCCACTCATGTTTATTCATGTGAGTTATGGGCCAGGTCCTATGTTTGAGGTTATAGTATTACAGAACTTCAAACCATATATGTTCTTGTACCTTTCCCAGGTTGATTGGAATCTGTCCCTCATACCCAATTTAGTCTTCTCAGGTGTACCATCTGTTTAATTGATAGAGTTCAGAAGTCTGTTTTTACTTTGAGTTAAAAGTTCAAGCCTTCTGAGATCTGCAAAGGACAATATTATCAGATCTTCAATGTCACATTGTGTGGAGTGAAAAAGAAGAGATACTTGTCAAGATTCATTTTACTAAGCCTGAAGAGTCCAGGCTCTTCTGGAGGGTGCCTTCCATCATGTGCAGATGAAAATGCTGGAACACTGGCAAGTGGGAAGAGGACTTTTTTTTTGAGACAGGGTTTCTCTGTGTAGCCTTGGAGTCTTTCCTGGAACTCACTCTGTAGCCCAGGCTGGCCTCGAACTCACAGAGAGGAAAGAGGACTTTTTTTTTTTTTTTTTTTTTTTACTTTGGAACAACTGTGTAGCATGTTCTGTAGATGGTGCATCATTGATACTGTCTCCTATCTACTGCTTTCCATTTCCTATTCTTGCCACCCTTTAATACCACCAGTTCTCTTGACAATCCTCTCCACATGACAGACATGCACAAGGACCACTTCCATGCCTACCTTCAGGTGTGCAGTCAATGAAAGCCCTATCTTCTGGCTATGTGTTAATTGGGTGATACAAGGCAGGAGGTGTGAAAAAGACCTTCTGGGGAGCCCAGGAATCTTATGTTCACCAATACAGCATTCTAAATCTTAACTTTCCATGACACCCACATCTTATATCCTAACGGATGTAGTTGCCAACAGAAACAAGGAAAAATGAGTAATGTCAGATGCTCAGTGCAAACAGCTGCTTTCTGAAGATTGGTGGGCATGATGCAGTGTGACTGGACTCCTGCAGGAGGTCAGATGGCAGAGAAACAGCCCATTTTAATCAGGTAGAACCTGTCATTTGTATCTCCATAAAGGTGTCATGTCCCATAGAGTAGGTGTGAATAATTACTTCAGGTGAAAGTACTTTAAAATACAAAACTAAATTCAGCTCCTTAGCTTCTTATGTTATATTTTAAGTGCTCAAGATTTCTGTGTGAACAGGCCCTACAATGATCAAAGATTAACTATTTAACTATTGCAGGAATTTAGAGTACCTCTTCACTTCTTGCTCTTTCTTACCTTGCCGGCTTTTGCTTAGCTTAGATATAACAGTTCCTATCATATCACTTTCCTATTTGACCCCGAGGACAACTCCCCTTTCCTCCCTACCCATCTGCATCTGCTCTGCTGCCAATCTTTGCTCTGAAGAATTGTTCTTAACTTTTGCTGAAGAGTAGACCTTTGCCATCTCCTTCTGGTCCTGTAATTCTTGGTTCATAGTGATCTCAATCTGCTCACGCCTAGGCTAGGATATTTAGTCCTGATTTATTCCTTATGCCTAGCAAGGTCCTTTTTCTCCTGACTCTTCAAGTCAGAACTCCCTAGAATTTTAGTCTGTAGTTATCTTTTTTGGGACACTACATCCTTGATTCTCTGTCCTCATTGTATCCACCTCAGAACCCTCCATCTGAAATTTGGAGCGATGCTTTGTTAGTATTCTACAATTGAGCTTAACTTTTAGATTTATTTTTGTGAAAATATGCTTAAAGCTAAGCAAGCAATACTTTATACAATTGCAGGAGTAAAACTGAAAGTGGGCCTCACATCATCGGCTCTATGAAGAAAGCTAGGACATAAAGTCCAGAGGGTTGAATCTGTGGAACTTTACTTCTGCTCTTTAGAGCAGTACTGAAGGCAATTTGAAAAGTACCAGGTCCTCCTTCCCAGTAGCACCATTTTAGTTGGTGGCATTTCCAACCACAGAAATATTCTTAATAGAAACCTGCATGAAGGTCAGCTTCATAAAAATTGAAATTTAAAAACTCCAAAATTTCTATAGTTATTCCTATTTAAAGACAGAAGATCAATTAAAAATAAGTCTAGTGACCAGTTAATATACAAACATGTTGGTTTTCTCCCAGGCCCCGTACTAACCTACCATGTCATGGAGCACAGAGAAAGACTATTGACATTTCCAGAGGATCCTGTCCTAAGGCATCACGAGAGGCAAAGGGCCACTTAGAGCAGGCGCATTACTGGGCAATGTAAGCAGTCCTTAAGAATAAGGACTTCCCAGTCTGTGCATGTTTCTTCAACTATTAGGGGACTGTAGAAAAAAAGTAAAAGAGACTTTTAATCACTGATTAAAGTCAGCCTAAAATGAATTGTATCACTAAGTAGAGTGTTTTATAGGAAGTGGTGATATTGTGTTCCCTAACATATTGTGCACCCTAACGAACTTATCTGGGGTCAGAAAACAGAAGAGCCAATAGATGTAGAGGCCAGAAAATGGTGACACACACACCTTTAATCCTAGCATTCCAGACGCAGAGATCCGTCTGGATCTCTGTGAGTTCACAGCCATACTGGAAACAGCCAGGCATGGTGACACACATCTTGAATCCCAGGAAGTGATGGCAGGGAACAGAAAGGTATATAAGGCATGAGGACCAGGTTAATTTTTTAGGCTTTTGAGCAGCAGTTCAGCTGAGATCCATTTGGATGAGGACACAGAGGCTTCTGGTTTTGAGGAAACGAGATCAGCTGAGGAGCTGGTGAGGTGAGGTTAGCTGTGGCTTGTTCTGTTTCTCTGATCTTTCAGCATTCACCCCAATACCTGGCTCTAGGTTGTTTTTATTAATAAGACCTTTTAAGATTCATGTTACAAAGTAGATACTTAAACAAAACATGGAATTGCAGAAAAAGGAAAGATAGAAAACCAAAGATTAAAATTAGTCAGTGAATTTAAAATGATCCTTCATTAGTGGGAAGCATGGCAATAAGAGGTCTATAGAAAACACAAGGAGTTGTAACTTCCAAGAAAAAGCATAAATAAACTAAGAAATGTACAATAAAATGAAAAAAGTGCCTATAATATTTCCATATGGCTTTATGAAGTAGCTTGTGTAATATTATACACATATAATTGGATGGTTAGGTATTAGAAATATACTTGAAGGCATACTTAAAAGTTATTAGAATCATTTAAAATTAATATTTTATGAGCCCATCTAACAAAACCTAATTAAATATACATTCCATTAAATGCTAACTTTTTTTTCTTGAATCCCAATTGAAAAAATCCTGTCTGAGTATCACTACAGATTGTAGTAATGGATAGATTGAATTCTGTATTCACTATTTTTACCTGTTATTTAGGAAACAGTCCACTTGAGAATGTTTGAGGACTTAGTTGTTAGACTTAGTTGTATCATTCAAATAGTGTTCATTGGGTTTGAAAACCCAAAGCAGAAGCATTAGTGTTCAACTTGTAGTGTGCTAAAAATGAATGTATTGTCGACATCAACAAATGTGACCACATCAAATAGTTTTAGAATCCTCAGTTTTTATTATTTGGGCAGACATCATATACCATCATGAATGTTTCCATTTTTTTCAACTTAACTTTGAAAATATAGAATTTTGTAACTCTCATGCTTATGTTCGCGTTAAGCTCCACCTTCATTAAGCTTGTTTACAAATTTCCTTGCAATTAAAGACACAAGTACTGTAAATTTTCACATCCTTCTGGACATACATTTTTCTTTTTAATTGTTATTATTATTATTTGTGTGTGTGTGTGTGTGTGTGTGTGTGTGTGTGTGTGTGTGTGTGTGAGAGAGAGAGAGAGAGAGAGAGAGAGAGAGAGAGTTCTGTATGATGTATATGTGTGAGTGTGAGTATACACATGCCATGGTGTGCATGTGGGGATCCGAGGATAACTTTTAGGAGCTGGTTCTCTCCTCCCATCTTCTTGAGGAGGGTCTCCCTTATCACTTCACCTGCTCTGCATGCCCAATCCAGCTTCTGGGCAGTTTTCTTGTCTCTACCTCCTATCTTACTGCAGGAGTGCTGGATAAAAGCCACTGCATCAGGCTCTTCATGTGAGTTTCAGGAATTAAACTCTGGTCATGAGGCTTGTGCCACTAACACTCTTATCTGCTGAGCCATTTTTATTTATTTTGCTTACTTAAAGCTCTTATTTAATCCATGGGATATCACTCTTTTAATTTGATTTTTACTAAACTGAGATTTCTACACTATCAGATTCTGGGCATCAGATCTTATACTGATGTTCTTCATCATTTAGAGTTCTGTTTAATGCAGGGTGGGTGATAAAGATTGTTTTTCATTCTTTTATGTGTAGTGATTCAGACAGACAGCACCATCTGTTGAAGATGGTGTCTTTTCTCCAGTGTGTATTTTTTGGCCTCTTTGTCAAAATTAGGAGCCTGTTGATGTATAGGCCTCTATGTGGGCCCTCAATTCTATTCCATTGATCATGTGTCTGTTTTTCTGTCAGTACCATGCTGGTTTTACTACTGTATCTCTGTAGTGTAACTTGAAATTCAAGAAGGAGGTACCTCTAGCTATTCTTTTGATACTCAGGATTGTTCTAGCTATCTTGGATCAATCTTTTTTGTTTCCATGTGAAATTTAAGGTTAAATTTTTTTAAATTCCTGTGAACAGTTGCATTGGAATTTTGATGTGGATTGCATTGAATTTGCAAATTGCTTTTGGTATGATGGCCATTTTCACAATACTAATTCCATCAATCCATGAGCATGGGAGTTTCCTCTGTCTCCTGCTATCTTCTTCAATTTCTTTTTTCGGGTCTTAAAGTTTTCATTCCGTAGATAAATGTATCCATCAGCCCTTATCAGAGAAGCTTCTTTTTCCAGTAGGTGGCGATTAACACAGACCTACAATTGATCACGGGGCAAAGGGTAAGATGCTGGGTAATGCTCATCTCTAACGGGGACATCTATACAATAGTCCTCCACCCAAAGCTTAGGGATCATGGCAGAAGAGAGGACAGAAAGATTGTAACAACTATAAATGGTGGATGACTCCAAGGAAACATTATTTTCTGGACATAGAAAGGCAGCTGCATACATGAATTCACAGTGGCTGAGACAGAATGCATAAGACCCATGAAGGCTCAGGCCAGACAAAAGTCCAGCATGGAGAGGGGAGGTGGACATGAAATCTCACCCTTAGCTAAGGAGTTACTGGTAGTTGATGGCTACTAGGAGAGGGAGAATCAGTTTTCTCTAAGAGCACAGCCCCTGGTGTGTAGACTAGCCTCCACTGGAAGGCTACAGATACATCTAAGAGTATATGGGAGGGTAAACTATGCTTGGTGGTTTTTAAAGAAGAGAACACACAGTTGGGTGGGTAGGGAAGGGAAGAGGGATCTAAGAAGATTCATCTGGGGAGAGGGGGGTTCATATAATCAAAATGCATCATAAAAAATTCTCAAAGAACTAATAAAAATGGGGAAAAAGGTAACTCTGCCTATAACCACATTTACTGTTTTGTATTATCTTTTAGAGATTTATTATATTTTAAACTATTTCCAAATTTGCTATTCATTTAAATAATCTTTGCAAATACAATGAAACAACAGATATTTCCTAATTCTGAACCTTGTAAGTATATATTTTTAGGGCACTTTAGAGGGACAGAGGATCAGAACCTATAGAATATACATATTTGTGTGTGTGTGTGTGTGTGTGTGTGTGTGTGTGTGTGTGTGTGAATTATATGGGTATGCATGTATGTCTGTGTACATGAACAAGAGATTTGCTTGCCTGAACACAGACTGGATGGTCTACAATGGTTGTTTGCAAGTGGTACCTGCTCAATCCAACAAGCTACCAACCTCAGAATCAATGATGCAACCCTAATCTAAGGCTGAGAGCCTGGAGGCTCCCTGGAGAGCCACTGATATTAATCTGTGTTTAGCAGCATTTAATGTCTACACATGGCGGCAACGGCAAGACCCACACCTGGTCAAGGAAAACCAAGCTTAAGAGTCATTTAGTTCCTCTCTCCCTAGTGGTTTTGTTCCACCCTCCACCCATAACCTACTGGATGATGTTATATACATCCAGATGAATCTTCCTCTCTCTGTTCCCGGACACACATGCCAAATATCTCCAGCAACACTCTTGTAGACCCATTCAGAAGCATGCTTAGGTAGCTTCCTAAACATCACTTAATACAGTCAAATTCACATAAGATTAACCGAGACAGTATCACATGCTATAATCTCAGCACCTCTAATCAGTAAATGTTTCTTTTTGGTGTGGCTACTGATTTATCATATGGGCAAAACCTCACCATCTATGAGTTATCCTTACACTAGCCAGATGCTTAGCATCTGTAATGAGTGGGCTGTCCCCCAACTCTTTATCAGTCAGTGTAAGTAGATATAGTTCTTTTTTTTCTATCTACAAACTTTATCTTTGGGATTAAATATATATATATATATATATATATATATATATATATATATATATATATAATCCTAGGAGTATGCTATTTTGCATTCCAAATCATGGAACCAAGCTGTAGTCATTAAGACTGAATGTAGGTTAGGTAGTCAATGTGGTATTTAAGAAAAGAAAAAGCAACATGAATCATTGTTGCAGTGTATGAGCTCAATTATTTTTATTCATTAAACATTTACAATAAGCAATGGATTCTTCTGAAAGGTCAGCATTCCATATAAATGGGACACGAACAATAACTCTGTTCTCTCCCTGAAGACTGCATTTGAGGTATGTGAGTTTATCCCTCTCTTTAAAACTAGGTCAGCGATTCCATACCAGGAATTGTGGTACTCAAGAGAGCAGCAAACCTTTTTCAACTAAGGTTGAATTTAAATTAAATGTAGACTTCACAGTGTCTTTTTTTTTTTAAAGAAGTATAGGGGTCAGAAAATAATCTAAACTATAATTTTTATATAGAAAGTCATAGAAGATTTGCATTCATGAGAATTTTGCAAAAGAAAAAATTTTTGCTGGGAAACACATATTTAAACATTAGTGTTTCAAGAATTGGATGGGTGTTTTCATAGGTTTATAAATGTAAGAGTGTGGCATCAACTTGTACCTGAAAGCAAGAATTATGTATTAGATGACTATGAGTTCCAAGTTTCCTTTCTCATAGTGTGACTTTGGGTAAAGCACATGGCAGCTATTTTTTCTCTGAAACAATAATGTTTCTCTTCTAGAATTATGAGGATTAGGTAAGGTAAGTACTGTTCCCCATTATACTTTTTAATGCAGTAATTGCCATACAGGGTAAGTTCTTGCTAATACAAAATATTATTATTGGGAATGAGTATATGACAGTAATTGATCTTAAAGAGTCTTTGAGAGCAACAGTTAAATTGGCACGTGGTATGACATCATACTTGCCACAACAGGGGCTTGGGATGGCAGCTCATGTCCATGTCCTCAGAAGCTTACCAATAGAGTGCTTAGCTAAGAACTTTAAATGTGACCATTAAAGATTAGACCACATTTTAATGCTTTTTCTTAATTATGCCCCCTTTAGAAATCATAATTTGATTGTTATAATTAAACCAAGTCAGAATAATGCTTTGCTTGAATTATGATTTTCTAGCCTATTGAGGAACTGTGATATTTATATACAAATGTTCAATCTGTACTGGATAGTTTAATGTCAACTTAACACAGACTAGAGTCATTTGAGAGAGGGGAGCCTTAACTGAGGAAATGCCTTCAGAAGATGGGGCTGCAGACAGCAGGGCACTTTCTTAACTATTGATTCATGTGGGAGGTCCAAGTCCATTGTGGGTGGGGCCACCCTTGGGCTGGTGGTCCTGGGTGGTGTAAGAAAGCAGTCTGAGTGAGTCACCAGGAGCAAGTCGGTAAGCAGCACCCTTCCATGGCCTCTGAATCACCTCCTGTCTTCAGGTTCCTGCCCTATTTGAGTTCCTGCCCTGACTTCTCTCAGTGATGGACTGTCACCTGGAAGTATAAGTTTAAATAAATCTTTTCCTCCCCAAGTTGCTTTGGTCAAGGTGTTTCATCACAGCAATTTTAACTCTAACTAGGACATCCTCCATCCTCCAAGTTCCTGTATACCAGTCTCTTCCTGTTACATAAAAATTGTATAAATCATAGCTCTCTCTCTGTCTTTCTCTGTCTTCATTTCTCTGTCTCCTCTATCTGTCTGTCTTTCTCCATCTCTGTTACTCCCTCAGCTCTATCAATGTCTCAGTATTCATGTGTCAGAGAATGGATTAGAGCTCCTTTTGTTGGATTTAAGCCAGGACTCAGATCTGTGTAAGTAAGGTGTTCCTTTCTGAAATTTGGTTTATGAGCTATAGTTGCTGGAATAATCTTGGCCATGTGTATAGCATGTGCTGGAGAAGGGGTAAATGTTACTTCTATCCTTGTTGTTGTGTTTGGGCGTGTGTACAGTTATCCCTTATCTGTTCACAGAGGGACTGAGAACCCTTCTTTTCCTCTGTGTATATGGTTTTGACTCCACTCTATGTTTTCCAAAGCCATGGTTATTTTTTACTTTATTGATCTTTTGCCATTGACTTCATTCTTGTGATCTTTATTTTCAGAACCCTTTTGATCTCAGAAACCTCCACAACTGATGTTGTCAACTGATGGGCTAAGGGCAGGTGATTGCATCATGAGGGCTAATCCATGATCTGCTTATGGAGTAATAATTTGATGATGACATAACTCAAAATTGATGGGAAATAGGAGATAGGGTCTAGTTGAAGGAAGTATGTCACTGGTGGTATATTTGGGGGAATATAGCTTGTTTCTTCTGTATTCCTGTCCTAGCTTACTTCCTAACCGCCATGATGCACATAGCTTTCCTCTGTCAGGGCCTTTTCTGCAATGCTATTCTGCTTTACCACCTGCTCCAGGAAGCCAGAAGACCTTGGATTGAAATTGCTGAAATTTTGACCCAAAGAAAATCTTTCCTCTTTTAAAGTTGTTTTCTAGAGATTGGTCACAGTCATGAAATGCTTTTGAACATAAGAGTCTGATTCTAATCAGTTACAACTGAGTCTTTAAAAATAGAACTGAATAAGAGACATAACTGTTGTAACATATTAATAGGTCTCACACACATTCAAAGATATAGAAGATTTGATGGTTGTATTGGAATTCTGACAGCCACAGTTTTCTTTTGGGAGTTGAAATCAGTCACTGATCCACACAGGAAGCTTCCTTCTGCTGACTGACTTTCATGAGTGACCTTCTTGGGTGTCTTGTCATAGAAGCATCCCTTCCTCAGGAATGAAGACCTCTCTGTTCTCTGAGCCCAAAGGTGTGGGGACAGCAAGCAGAATTTTGCTGCTGGGAACAGTGAGGAGAGGAGATAGCTCATTCTGCATTCCTATTCATCTAACTAATGAATTTTGACTGGAGGTGGAAAACCAGCATCATATAGTGTGACCCTCAATTTACATTTTATACTACTACAGGACATTGCTCCATCTTACAAAATGTGACCATCCAGTTAGCAGTGTATCTGCTATAAAAGGTTACTCAGTTGATTCCTAGGAGTCATATGATAGGATTGGTGAATTTATGGAGGAAAAATCCACTGTTGTTCACCACTTAACTGTAGATTAAGTTTCTGGATTAGAGGCCATGCTATGATATGTCTCATAAAACATTCTGTCATCTGTGGATAGCACATTTGCCTGATGCTTTGTGGGCTAACATAGCAGGCTGATAGCCAGAGAAAAATATCTTCTGAAGTGAAAAAAACCTGATTACTGCATCTTCCATGAAGGTAATTGTTCAAAATAAATGAACTCTCAGGAGATGGCTGGTTCCCTTGGACAGTGGTATGCCAATGGAATTGGTGTTAGGCTTTCCTTTCTCAGATTAAGGAACTGGAAGTCGAAGTTCCTAAGATCAGGAAGAATTTTATCTCTTCTGTTTATCACATAATCACTCCGTTGATGAGGCTGGCAGAAAAGAATCAGAAGTGGCTAGAGAAGGCCTAGCTGACATCTGTAGAATGAGAAATCACATTCACCCATTTGCTAGTCTCTTCTGCTAGAGGTTCTTCTTGTTGGTCATCTATCTATAAAGGACAAAAATCTCTTTATTCTCTGCATTTTCATATCCTCCTTTAAACTCCATTTCAACAAATCTAATCCTATTTTTTCCATGTCCCTCACTCTTTAACAAGATGCTTGCCTTTTTTACTTTAGGGGAAAAATGAAGTGTGTTGATCAAATTCATTATGAGAAAGAGATGATCCTACAACAAATGGATTCAACACATGAGGCTGAAACTGCCAGAAGGATTTGCCTTCACCAAATTTGGGGCCAATTCTGAGTAGGGTTATGGTGGCATAACAATCCACTGCTCAGCCAGTGTACTTGTAAGCCATTTGGCAGTTTTTTTTTTTCTGTCTCTTCAGCCAGCTGATTAGAGAAACTCTCACGTCTTTTGGTTGATAAGGTGGAGGAAACAGCATGAACAGCATGAACAGGAGCCAGAGGGAGTTAGAACGCATGCTCCTGAGTCTTACTTGTGCTTCTAGGATGCACTGATCTTGTGATGGAAGGCTCCTATTCATTCCCAATTTTATGGCTTCATGGGTAAACTAACAATCTCTTCTTGCCATTCAACTTGATTTTCAAGAAAATTTGGTGGTTATTTCGGTAAACATCTCATCTTTACTCGGATCCTGCAAAATCCAGGGACTATTTTTCAAAAGCGGGGAGGAGGTATACATATCAGATAAAATAATTTAAATAATTTACTGTTAAAGTTCTGCAAAGTTCCTCCCTTTATTGGTTTTATAGTGGGTCCATTGTAAAGGCAACAAATGCTTACAAACCCTTCCATTCCCATCAGCTCAGCTGGGTTATATGGTTTAAGTGGCAGAACCATTTCTATGGACATCTGGGAGTTTTTTGCACATGGTTTTCTTGTCAGAGCTCTGCAAGTGGGAGCCTCTTAGATCACTCAGTAATTACACCATTGTGGCATGTAGGATGCAAGTCTCCTTGTCAGGCTATAAGAAAATGCAGTTGGTGGGAGGTTAATCTTAAGAGGGAAGGTAAATATGTCAAGGGAGGCTATTTTCACATTTCACCAGGAAAGGGGAGCAGGAGTTGTGCACTTACAGGGACAGGGGAAACGTCATCAACCATGTGAGGGGTGATCACAATACAGGAAACCAGTGCTCTGCACTTAAATTTGGGTTTGTTTATCACACTTTTCCTTTGCCTTGAAGTTGGAAGCTCAAATGAAGTTATAATGCAGCCACTTGTGGGATTTGAATGTGAGTTTGGATTCCTGGAATCTTAATCTCTAGCTAAAGAGGTTAAG
Organism: Peromyscus maniculatus bairdii; assembly: GCF_049852395.1. NCBI lineage: Eukaryota > Metazoa > Chordata > Mammalia > Rodentia > Cricetidae > Peromyscus > Peromyscus maniculatus. The sequence continues at coordinate 56,052,179 of NC_134855.1, forward strand.
GGTACTTTGTGAGCAGATAGGATGCTTTCTGTTTGTTTACCAGTTCTAGAGACAGGGGTTTAATTAACCCTTAGAGCCCATAGTGCTTTTCTCCATGAGGTCAGGGCTTGTTCAATAAAATAACCAACCCATTGACTTTCATTTGACTTAAAATTTATTTATTTATTTGTTTGTTTGATAGTAGAAAATACTTCATCGCTCAAAGCCTTGCGTTTTCTGGTCCTTTGGGTACATGCAATATTTAAGTGACTGTTTCCTTTGCTACTTCTTGTCACAGAGTTCTAGACTTTCCTCTACCATTGGTGAGAGAGAGCCAATCTTGCCTTTATAACTACTTAATCATTTGTTCTCATTTTTAAACTGCTCTCCTGGAACAGTGCTCGGTCCCAAGAATTGTAGTCATTAGCATCAGTCAGGAAAAATAGAACTGTAGGAATATTTCACAACAAGGGTTCTTAAAAGTAAATATAAGGGCCTGGAGAGATGGCTGAGTGGTTAAGGCACTGGCTGTTCTCCCAGAGGATCTGGTTCAATTCCAGGTACCCACATGGCAGCTCACAGCTGTCTGTAACTCCAGTTCTAGGGGATCCAACACCCTCACACAGACTTACATATGCAGGAAAAACACCAATGCACATTTAAAAAAAAAGTAGATACAAATTTACAAATTTGCAAAAAGATGGAGAGAAAGGGGCATACAGGAGAGTTCTGAGGATCCGTGGAAAGTCACTGATCACCAACACTGCTGAAGTGGGGGCAGAGCTGGGCAAACTGGTGTTGGTCAGAGAGTGCTGTAAAACACTATGTGTCCACTTGTTAATGACTGCGAAGAGTAAGTGCTAGAGAAGTCTGTAGGTAGCTGTTGCTGTATGTATAATGGTCGACCAGAGGGCACTGTTGGATTCCCCTGGTGTTAAGCACAGAGCAGCATGTGGTGCGAGAGGGGTGTCAGAAGAGGAAAGCTGCTTAGATGCCCAGTGACTGCAAAGGACACTTCTCCTTTCACTCACCCCAACTACACAAGGCTCTGTGAGGGACAAACACATTTGTGTTTTCTTGATTCACTTAGGTTTTGTTGCAGGGCTTGGCCCAGTTTTGTTGATACACTGCTTCTTTTTCCTCAATGCCAGGAAGGCTGTTGATTGAACATAATGGTGCTTGTTTGGAGGTTGATGGAAGGTGCCCTTTGGCCAGGAAAACAGCTCATGCTTTTAGAGGAGGATATTTAATAGAAGGCCCTCATGAAAGAGAAACAAAATCCTCACCTTGTGGCCTTTGTGATTTCTTGGGTTAGACTGTCAAAGTGAACATGGTTTACCCTTTGTCATCAAGTAGAGGTGTTCACAGAAAAAACAAAGTAAGAAGTCTGTGGGGTCATCTACTTGATTTTGCTTTTAACCCCAGAGAGTGAAATGGCGTGTGCTATAACAAACATGCCCAAGACTGATCTGGCCACTTTCAGAGTCATCCAATCCATCAGTGGAGTGAATCCCAGGTGAGTGAACTTCATGCTGTACATGGCCCTTTAAACTACATTTCGACTTGGAGGAGGGAAAGAATATGATCAAATATAGTTAAATTTAAAAATTGTTTTAAATTAAAAAAAAAAAAAAGAATCCATGGTTTTGGTCCCCCGAGGCTGAAGAATTGGATGTGATTACAAGATACCAGAACCAGGAAAGTGAAACCTTTGCTTTCCTGGGACAATTGATGCTAGTCATTTGGAACTGAGAAATGAGCAGCGATTAAGAAGAGATCAGCATCACTGAGGTGAAGTCTTCTGGGAAGTGTTTTCTGAGAGTCAGCATACAGATGCTGTGTTCCAGAGGTGGCCTAGGTTGTACTTTGTGCTGACAGCTGAACATTGTAGTGTAAGAGTCACCCAGGTGGTATTGGTTTTGGAGACATGAAGGAGATATGGAGAGGAGCTGAGGTTTGCCAAACTGTGTGACAGGGACAGAATCCCTGAAGGGAGCCCAGGAGAGGATATTGGTGACAGTACAGCCCAGTAGTAGCAGGGTATCCCAGCATTTTGGAGATGCCTATATCATGGGAAGACCACCAAGAACAATGCAGACTATGGAGGCCAGGCTTGTGAAGTTTCAGAAATTAGTACCAGGACAGTAGGGTATTGCTATGACAGATCTGACCATGTGGTTTGAGGGAGGATTGTGGAAGGAATTTGGAACTTGTTAATAGAAAAGCCACCGAGTGTTGAAAGTTCAGTGGGCTGTTCTATGGGAGCCTGGGAGATAAGAATCTTGAGAATAAGCCAGTAAGCCGCATTCCTTCATCACCTCTGCATCAGCTCCTGCCTCCAGGTTCCTAACCAGCTTGAGTTCCTGTGTTGGCTTCCCCTCATGGACTGATTCAGTATATGTTAGCCAAATAAACCATTTCCTGCTCCCCCTAACCCAAAACCAGAACCAAACCAAAAAGCCCCAAATAAAAACAAACAAATTACGATTCATCTGTATTGGATGGACTCTCATTCATTGGCTTAAGAGTTCTGAGCTTTTCCCCACCCTCTTATTCTATATCAAATATCCTCACATGTGCTTTTCATCTTAAATATCCATTCCTTCTTGAATTCCTCTCATATATCTGAGCACTTGCATAGATACTTAGTATCAATTTGGTGTTCTACTGTGACATCCATTTCAAAATCTTTATAGCCCAGCTCATTCTCCTTTTTAAAAATGAATTTATTTTTTGTTTTTCTTTTCCTGTTTATCAATATTTGTTTTACTGATCTAGTCAACCATACCAACAGCCTTCATCCCCCCCCCCCCCACATACCATAACCACTCAACAGATTCATTACATGTTCTCTTTGGTCCTTTATATCATGTCACTGAGAAGGCCAATTGAAAGTCTTGTGGCCTTTTAACATGTTGCGACATTTTAATTGACTAATACATCTACTTTAAATGTGCATTTCAGTTAAATTACCATTACATAGTAGAATACTGTGTATGCTTACTAATTTCTTTAGTTTTTCTTTTTAAATATATGAACAATCCAGATTTTAATACCTGTTATAAAAAAGTTCATTAATGATTCTATAGCTTTCTATTAAGTGAAATTTAAAGTTAGCTTAAAACATTTAGAAAACATTAATATCAGAAAATATCTTGGTTTTCTTTTGTTAAATAACTTGGGACAAACTACTATGTGTAGAAAAAATATCAAATGGTATTTTTGTGTAACTTGTTTGTATCTGAAAATATAAGAAGAACTGTATCTTGATTTTGAAATAGTAATGCTGTAAGAATTTTATGGCAGAGTAATGTTTAGTAGCTAAAGAAAGAAATGTAATTGCAAGTTTCATAAAATTGTGACATACTGTAAGATAATGGAAATTTCATTTGCAATACATTAAAGACTAAAGATACTAGGAATATTTCATTGAGTTCTACTCCTTTATGGTTCCAGTCCTAACTCAAAGATGCTTACTGTTAATGACACATAAAAGGTACTCTAGGTAATTGCTTAGCATTTATGAAGCTGACCTCAGTCATGCCCTGTTGTAACTCTTCCTCTGCTGTTTGCAGGGCTTATTAGCTTATCAGTTCCAGTAATGCCTTCTGTCAGTCCAGGACACAGTTTGGCTTATGATATTTGGCATGACTTTATGTCTATTTTCTTATCATACTAGACAGTAGGGTGTTTAAAGATCAGAGTCACAGAGAGATTATTGCCCAGACTTTAGCACATCAACCTGTCAATAGTGTTTTTTCTTTCATTAACTCACAACTATCTTCTAGCAAAGAGATTATTACGTATAAAGGGGATATAAACCAATTGCTACAGCATAGTGTGCCAAGTATTATTTTTGAGAGGGGAATACATGGCAGGTACAGGGTGTGGCACATAGCAGAGGTGCTTACAAAATACATTTTGACTAGATTGAATGATAGGTATGAATATATGACCTAGTTTGACTATGGACCGAGAGAACCAGCATGGTTTGTCTACAAGGCAAAAAGCTGGAAGTAAATTTCAAAAGAATGGAATAGCCACAAGCAGAAGGCAGGAAATGCACTCGAGATAGAAATAGCAGATAGGGTGGTTAGTAAAGAGCACAGAACACTGTGTTGAGGTAAATGCTCCATAATGGAAAAAGCAGATTCGTACTTGATTATACACCCAGTTTCAGTATTTCAAACTGATGTCATACATTTCAATAGTTTTGTCTTGTGATTTTTCTTTACTGAAAGAAAAAAAAATCCAGCTGCCATCGTCTGTCCTCCAACCACCAGATTCATTTAATGATCACCCTTGTTTATAGTGTCTACTCCCTTCCCTTCTTATCTCTTTACCCACACTCTTCCCTCCCCCTCCTGAATTCCTACACTATTCTTTCTTTCCTCATTCATTCAAAGATTATTTCCAGGGACCGGTCATCTTCATTATAGCGGTACTTCAGATGTCTCAATTTGAAAATATTTGTCTTCATTTTTTTGAGAATAGGCCACCAAGAACCAGATCATGAAGGACTTTGCACAGTAAATCAAGGATATCTTTTATCCCCCTAGAAACTGACAAAATATCCAGAACAATCTTAAGCTAAAAAGTGGCACGTCTCTGTTTCTGTTTTAGAAAGACCCTTTGAAAGGGCTGAGGATGTTGCCATGAAGAACATCCCGCTGAAGGGATGTATGGAAGCATCAGGAGGAAGATACTGCGAACTGGAGAAATGTTTGAAAAGATTGTGGAACCCTGTTAGCTCCAGGAAGATGAAATACTTTCAAGAAGGGAGTTCACAAAGAAACTTCTGTCACATTAACTCTCCTCAAGGGATGATGGACTAACCGAGTGCCTTCCATCTTCCCTTTGAGGGATCTGCAATGAAGCTGGAGAAGGCAGCGGACAGCATGGCAGCCACTGAAGCTTATTAGAAGCTGGGATGGAGATGGCAGGGAAAGCGAATCTTAGGCCCAGCTCTTCAAGTCTGGCTGCTACATCAGCCTTTGAGAGTATGATAAATTTAGGGTACAGGAGAAAAGAGCTTCAGTGTGTAAAGTCAGCCTTGTTTTTATCTTTATGAAGTCACTGTCATGGTCCATCCTTTTTATTTGAGCCACAGTGGCTCTGAGAATTTGTCCCAGATTCCTCTGAAATGGTTGAAAAGGAGGATACCCTGATTTACAGTTTTACTGAATTCACTCTGAATCTCACATTATATGCATTTGCATAATTCAGAAAGATTTACATATTCAGTCAAATTACAGTATAAAACTGTTCCAGAGAGCACAAAGCCAGCAATGGATACATGACTCAAACTTGTATATCCATATACCCTTTATTAAATTGCTAAGGAGAAGTATTAACACATAGGATAAATGAGCTTCCAAATTAATCTATCCCCAAATTCAAATGCAAATATTCTCTCCTCTGTGTTTTATTCTGGCAACTTTCAACTGGGCTGGTTTTTTTTTTTTTTTTTTTTTTTTAAAAGTCAGTGAAGCCCCCTTTAGCAGCTCTAAGCTGTGATTTCTTCCACAAACCCCTTATTTTTTAAAGGGTCTGAGAACTTGTAGGGTACCCTGGATCATGACTCATATGACTGAGAAAGCACATAGATCTGTAGACCTCTGAGCCCGAATGAAACAAAATATCAGAACATGGTTTGGAATTTAGTGTGAGCTAGACCCTCTGTGCATAATGCAAACATGATCTGACGAAGCTCAGAGGTATGTGATAGGGCAGATAGAGAAAATAAATGTATCATTTTCATTTGATAGGGGTCAGTGGCCCACCAGTTGTTTTCACCTCTGCAATTTTGTGGTCCTCATCGTCGCAAAAGCTGAGGTCCAGTGAAAAGCAAGAACCCGTGAAATGTGAAATTGTATCTACTCTGAAAGAAATGAAGATATTCTAGACACATGTGCCTCTCCCTCAGACTAGTGAAGTGGACCCCCAAGGAACTGGGAAAAGGAAAAGGATAATCCCCTGGTGTCGGCTGGAGAGGGAACTTGTCTGCAGGAAGAGATTTCATTCGGCTCTGACAACTTGCACTAAAGACTGAGCAGAGGTAACGGCGGTCAATGACAGGACAGAGGAACCTTGACCAGGAGTGCTCAGTTATGCATACCTATGCCCTCTGTTTAAACATAAACCTTATGCCCAGACCCTGAAGATGGACTTGAGAGGGGTGTCACTGGACCTCCTCATGCGCTTCTATTCCCAACATGACCATGCTGAATAAATTCTCTTCCTCTGCTCTTCCTATTACTTATTTCTATAATTGGGTTTGGTAAGGATGGGTGGCCAAGCTCAGCTTGTTAGGCCTACCAGGGCCCAGGATCTGACCTTAGTAGTAGTTCTGGTTGCAAAATGCTTCTTCTTCTTCTTTTTTTTTTTGTTTTTGTTTTTGTTTTTTTTGTTTTTGTTTTTTTCGAGACAGGGTTTCTCTGTGTAGCTTTGCGCCTTTCCTGGAGCTCACTTGGTAGCCCAGGCTGGCCTCGAACTCACAAAGATCCGCCTGCCTCTGCCTCCCAAGTGCTGGGATTAAAGGCGTGCGCCACCACGCCCGGCGCAAAATGCTTCTTAAGAACAAACTTTCACTTTCGCCACTTTTAATTCCCTTGCTGCTGGCTAATGCTTACAGTTCCAATGGCACTCTCTCTGCCACTTATCTTCCTGTTTTTTTTTTTTCTTTCAGGAATTGACTATTTCCCCCTAATTGCTAAGAAGGAGAGAATAATGGTTGAAATGAGCAAAGCTCTATTAGATTTTTTTTCTACCAATATCTAGGACTTGGGATGTCTCAAGAGTTCAGCTGAGGAGGCACTCCAACCTGCAGTTCTTATTCTAAGCCAAGATTCCTCCTAGCTGTTGTAAATGAGCACCTGTTCCATCTGATGGGATCAAAAGTCCTTCTCATTCTGTGCCGGACAGAGTAGCAGATGTGATAATGCCTTTCTGGCTCAAATTCCTGACAGAATGCAATGCTTGGATTTATGGTCAGATAGCTCCTGATTCTATTGGATAACTCGAGAAATGCCTGCGAAGGTGCTAAGATGAGGCATGTCTCAGTTCCTGGAGCTGAGTGCAAGCACAGCAGTTCACATCTTGTTTGAAGCTTCAAGTAGCCACTTTTCCATTGGTTCTGAAGTTTAAAGCCACATATACCAGGTGTGTCTGCAGTAGCCACACTTCTGTAGAATCTAATAACATGTATCCGTTTCTGGGGACATCAATATTCCAAGAGTCAAAAAGACACAACTATTAAAACCATTAATATTAGCTACATTGAAGCTCAATTACATTTTGATCCAAAACTGTGAAGTCTTTGCTCTATTCAAAGACTTTTCTAGCCAGCGTGCTAGGGATTTACAATACGTAAAGCACACTCTTGCCCCTTAGATTCATGAATCCTAAATTGAAAGTTATACTTGGGAGTCAGAAAAAAAGATTGAAATGCCAGTATTATATTTTTTTGATAAAGATGGATTGGAAGATTTGGCTTAGACTTGAAGCCCAAATGGGCTCCTTCTTATTTTTCCTCTTGAATTATATTGCGTTCTTCAGCAGCAGAAGCAATAGCTGGAAAGCTATGAATCTCACTTCCCCACACTACTATCGTGTAAAGCATTCAGGGAGGCTCGTAAGCCGGCAACAATAAATAAATATAAAATACATAAATCATAGGAGGGGGCGCTCCTGAGAACAGGGACCTCTACTTCATTCCTTCTGTTTATTTCCAGTGAGAAGTTGACCAGGATCAGGGAGCTTTGGGGTATGGTGAGGCAGGTGTGGATCCCATAATGTCCTAGAGGATTAGGGTTCCCTGTTTGTTTGTTTTGTTTTAAGATTTACGATAGGTATATGGGATGACAGGTTGCTTCTTCCTCCCCAAGTGGTGACAATAGAAAGAACAAGGTCAAAACAAAGGACAAGAAATATGAGGACAGAAAGCTGCTTGGAGTCTAGGCAGCAGAGTTCTTTGAACATTCCAGAGACAGCGGCTGCTGTCGAGCTGTGGTCCTCCAGTGTTGGTGTGTCTCAGACACACCTGGACTGCTCATGGTACCACCACAGACTGTTGCCCTCCACCTTCTCACAGTTCAATCTCAGTTGTAATTGAATTTGCATTTTCTTTTCACAAGTTCCTGGGGTTGTGGCGACTACATAGCACTGCAGAGTGCCTAGGGAATAATAAACCAACATGCCATTGTGGCATGAAAGGAGCAGGACAAAAGCGAGGGCATTTTGGCTCAAGAAACTTGGCATGGATTGTAACGGACCTGGTTTGTCATACACTTTCAACTCAAAGCAACCACAGACCACAATTTGTAATGGTTGTGTGCTGGAGGCTCTCTGTCTGACCTGACGGTGCTGCTCTTTTCACTTTTACCATGCTCTGAGAGCTCTTTTGACTTATTGTTGGATTTGGAGCACCACGATGAAGCTAGGTGCTGCTTCCTGTCAGCGTATCATGGTTTGGTCCCTGAACCTTGAAAAGAGACCACTGGACGATTCTGATGTTGCAGATTCTGGTAGCGGTTGGATCTCTGTCCCCTGTTTGTCTTTTTTCCTCCTTATCATTCCCATTATCAGGCAGAAAGTCTTTCACCCTGATTTTGAATTATCACAGTTGGGGATGCCGTGTGTCTTACCTCACAGATTTCTCTGATGGACAATCCTTTCTCCATTTACGTTTTCAGTCACTGAGGCTTGGGTAGAGATGTCTGCCCTTTTCCAGATCCACGCATGGGCCACAAAGTGACTTCACTTTATTGGGAATCCTCTGTGACTCCAGTCCAGCTCAAAGAAGGGATTTTGATCTAATTTGGTTCAGTGCTACCCAGCTCCTGGGTTGCATCCACATGAACGAGGGGGCTGGTTTTTTTTATTTTTTTTCCCTACAACTGCTATGCTGGTGCCTCAAAGGCAAGGTCTTCCTATGACCTTGCTCATCACTAAAGGGATCATGGCAGGAACCATTTTAGATTTACAAATGTTGAATCTTACAATAACACGTATTTGTGGAATTACATCAAGACTGTCATCTCTTATATTTTTATCACAGCTCTGTTGTTTAACTTACTGTGTCTTGAATGAAAAAGATGTTAAACTAAATTGTGTCATAAGATATTTGAGGCATGGAAACCAATAGAAGAAGAGAACAGTTAGAGAATTATGTGAGGACAGATAGTGTTAAAAAAGGCCCGAGGACCTCTGTGCCTTATGGATTGTCATGCTCAATCCCACTGCTAAGCAATGCTTACTAGATGTCGGAGAAATGGAGATAGGTATTCAGTGGTACAGTTTGCTAGCACCTTTGCATGTACTTTCCAGTTCACTAAAAAGCAATGCTTTTAAAATATATAAACCGCTGTCATGTGGAATAAAGGACAAATTCATTCATTTAAAGTAGCTTAAAACATCTTAGCTCATATTTACAAAACCTGACAAATAAAGAAGTTTTACAAAAACCAATGAAAACCAACAGTGGCTGAGAAAGCAATGTGCTAGTCCTGGGAATTTAAGATATATTTTAACATTTCAGGACATATTTTAAGTTCTGAAGCAAACGGAAAAGCATCAACAGCTTCTTGTCCAGGCGTGTGCCTTAATTACTCATTGTATTTGAAGCAGCTTATCTGCAGTGTCCTCCCCAGCTTCCACTCTGCCACTCATGCTGCCCCGGGAGTGATCTGGGGCTCCCCCAGGTGCTGGCAGTAGCTACAGAATGGCTTCATAGTCCCGACCTTCCCCCGTGCCAGCAGCTGGCGTCAGCAACTGTTCATGGTTACTGGCAAAGAGGCATTCATTCATGCATAGGGACAGCTGCTTGCAGTGGCAAGTGTTTTTTGGGGGCTGTGGACAAAGGCCAGGTTCTCCCCACAGCTGCTGCAGACGTCTTCTAGATTTTCAGGAGTGTAGAGCGGGACAGGAGTGCAGATCTCTGACAGCTGCTGGCTGCTGAGTCTGCCGTCTAGGAGATCTCATTAGAGCCATGGATTCAATTACCACAGCCTTGTCATCTGCCTCCTGACAGTGCGGAGCGGATGCTAGGAAATTCAGCCAGTGAGTTCATAAGAAAACATTTAGTTTATTACTCTGCCTTTGAACATAATGACTCTATTTAATGAGATTTCTGTACAATTCAAAGTAGCATGGAGGACTCAGCCACTAAATGCAACTGCTTGGTCCAGGGGTCCCTGGCTTTGGCTGCTCATGGCAATACTGCCAGCTGAAGCAACCCGAATGCCAAATCTTACTCTTAGAGTTTCTGATTTTGATGGATCAGGGGGAGGAGACATCCTGAGCAGTAGGATGCTCCAAAGCTTCCCAGTGGATGGCCCTGTCAGCCACAGATAAGAATCACTGCCCCAGTGAGATCAGTGGCTAGGGTTTAGCCTAGAACTAGGCAGCTCTAGAGGCACTATCTGTCAGTACTGGCCTTGGGTTACAAACCTTTGGATTTTATCTGGTGCTGAGTTTCCTCATGGTATGCTTGGCACCAGGCTCCATACCACAAACTTAACCTCCCTCTTTGCCCTGTACCTTAGCAGGTGAAGTCTTGCTCTTCTGATGCTGCCCAAGGCTGGAAAGAGGGTGTAGGAGGAAGACCCTCATTTGCTAGGACACAAAGATTCCGGAGAGTTAGTGCACAGGTACCTCCCTGGGGACAAGGTCCGTAGGGCTCTGTCTAGGTTTCACAATGCTAGGCCTAGTTCAGATTTATTTCCTCTTCCTAGTCCAAGCAGAGGACAGCTTTCTCTAAGCTTGGTTGTTTGGACTTGAGGGACAGGTGAGAATGTTTTCCTTTCCGTATTCATCAACACTGTTATTAAAAAACCTCACACCGTGGTCTCTTCCCTGACTCCTTTTGCTTGTCGTCTCTGTGAGTAGATGTTCACAGGAGTGTCCAGTCTTCTTCCCTCCTAATGTTTTTGATGTTCTTATTGTGTTATTGTTCCTGCCCACTGTGACTTGCCTCTATTTAGGGAAAGACCTTGAGGAGATGAGAAACTCAGATAAACACTGGCTTAGATATTATATTCATTTCAAAAACGATGTTCTATTCTGGTAGGTTGTGATTCTTAGAAAAATGGAAGGGCTTAAGTAATTAAAAATGCCCTTCAGTGTAAGTAAAACAGGGAGGATCAGCTCAGAGGAGGCCTCATGCTCACCTCCTATGATTTGGGAGGTGAAATTAAATTGTGAAATTAAATAATAAACGAAAATGTCTGTGATGTTATGAAGAAATCAGAAAGTTTAATAAACAAATAAAGCTTGCAATTAGGAGTAGTAAAAAGTAATTAGCAGGCAATGTTCTTTTCACTTTCCCATGCTCCCCTTGGGCCCCGAAAATGAAGCTATAAATAAGCGAAAGAAAGATGGTTTTGTTTTAATGCCTCTCTGACTTCTCATGCGTCTTTGATCCATCATTGACAGTGATGCGTGTTCCCTCAGAGTCATCCTGAAGGTTTTATGGACACAGTATTCTGTATTGTCAAAGTGACACAGTGAGTCTATGTTAGAACACTGTGAGGGAAATGTTTCTTCTACCACACTCAAGGGAAAAAAAAAAGTTTTTTTTTTTCAGTGCTGAGAAAGTTGGATCTCATTCCTACACAATTTGCTTCCTGATATGGTGACTTGGCTCAAGACTTCATTGTACTTTTGTAGTTTGAGTTTCAGAACACCCCAAATAAGCATTGGCTGTGTACGGGATAAGCTTCTCAAGAATGTTCCACAAATTCTAAATAAACTCCTAATTAGGTTAAGATAATGAACACATCGCAAGTCACTTGCACATTGTCACATAGAAGAGAGCAGGACACTGGACAGTATGTGCTGAGCTGACTGGACCCAACTCATGAGCAGATTTCTGGCCAGGGTCTAGATCTTGAATTCCAGGTGAGATGTCACTCCTGGTGATAGAGTGGTGGGGACAGCTTTGTGCTGAAGATGTTGGGTCTGGGAGACAGATAGATGAGGATGCAAATCCCAGGGTTCAACAGCTTGAAGCATCTAAACCTCAGTTTTCCTCTGCAGAATGGGATTTGCATTTATTCTGGTCATGGTGTAATTGGATCCTTTGTATGGGTCAAATGAAATGTCAGTAACAAAACATCTTAGGCTAGCCGAGGGTAGATGTCTCTGCCTCTGGAGTGCTGGGATTAAAGGTGTGTGCCCCCACTGCCTGCCTTAGGGTGGATGTTAAAAAGGGTAACAAGGTTGTCATTTCTACTTGTATGACTGCACATACTGATTTATCATTAAGCATTGGGAATCAATCAACTGTTTTTGGTGTTTGAATGAGTTAAAGGGCCTCCAGTATTCACTCATTCCATCGGCATTTGCTGAGTGGCTATTTGGAGCCAGTTAGTGTTCAGCCCTGAGAATACAGACATGAACATACTGGATACTGATGCCAGTTCTTATGGAGCTTACACCTGTGGGCTAATTATCTTGCCTTTTTGTTACCAAAAAGATTCAAACCACCATTAGAGAATTATCTATTTAAAACATAGTCCGGCTTATCTTTTTCATTTTATTTAATATCAAGCATTTCAAAGAGATTTCTTAATTTTAGCTACAGATAAAGTATGAATTTCAGGCTTAAAAAGATTAAATGTTGCTAACAGCTACCTCAAATTAACCCATTTAAATTCCTTTGGCTTAGATGAGGTACTAAAAATCAATTAGTACCACATAATGGGACCTACATAACTATTTTATTCATTCTCCATGTCTTTTACCTGAAACTATCATGTTTAAAAACAGGCAGTCAATTGATTAAGCATGGTTCATGCACCTTAGTGAGAAAAAAAATACTGAATTTTCTTTAGCCATTCAGGCAGGAGCAGGACAGACAGGAAGTTCATGGACACCTTGTCCTGTAGGGACAATCCTCAGATGGCTGTGGTGTGCCTCTTGTCTATTTTTCTATTATCACAGCATCAAAAGGCAGAAGGAAATCAAGTGGACACGTAAGTATGGGGCTGGGTTTTGAGGTCTGATATCTTCAAGTCTGCAATTTTTCCTTTACTTTCTACTTATGTACTTCTCTACAGTGTAACTATTTCCAGATGCTACAGGGACTGGAGGGTGTGATGGTTAAAATTGTTTGCTGACTTGGCACTATCTGGAATTACCTAGGAGACAAATGTCTGGGCATTCTATAAGAGAATTTCTAGATTAGGTTAACTGAGGTAGGAATATGTAGCTGGAGAGTTTCTTTCCAGGTCCCACCAAGCCCCCGCAGTCCCACAACCCACGTATGAAATAATCACTCAGACGCTTATATCACTTATAAACTATATGGCCATGGCAGGCTTCTTGTTATCTACTTCTTTTATCTTAAATTAACCCATTTCTATTAATCTATAAGTTGCCACATGGCTCGTGGCTTACTGGTACCTTACATCTTGCTTGTCATGGCGGCAGCTGGCAGCATCTCTCTGACTCAGCCTTCCTGTTCCCAGAATTCTCTTTTCTGCTTGTCCCGCCTATACTTCATGCCTGGCTACTGACCAATCAGCATTTTATTTATACAGAGCAATATCCACAGCAGGAATAGCCACCTTAAATGTGAGCATCAAAATTCCATGGGCTGGAATTTATGACTGAATGAAAAAGAGAAAATGAACTGAGCATCAGCAAACATTACTCCCTGCTTCCTGACTGTGGATGCAGTGTGTCTTCCTGACTGTGGATTGCAGTGTGACTCCCTGACTGGATTACAGTGTGACTCCCTGACTATGGATTGCAGTGTGACTCCCTGACTATGGATTGCAGTGTGTCTTCCTGACTGTGGATTGCAATGTGACTCCCTGACTGGATTGCAGTGTGACTCCCTGACTATGGATTGCAGTGTGTCTTCCTGACTGTGGATTGCAGTGTGACTTCTGACTGTGGATTGCAGTGTGTCTTCCTGACTGTGGGTTGCAGTGTGACTTCTGACTATGGATTGCAGTGTGTCTTCCTGATTGTGGATTGCAGTGTGACTTCTGACTGTGGATTGCAGTGTGTCTTCCTGACTGTGGGTGCACTGTGACTTCTGACTGTGGATTGCAGTGTGACTTCTGACTGTGGATTGCAGTATGACTCTCTGACTATGGATTGCAGTGTGACTCTCTGACTATGGATTTCAGTGTGTCTTCCTAACTGTGGATTGCAGTGTGACTTCTGACTGTGGATTGCAGTGTGACTTCCTGGCTGTGGATTTGTCATCTGCCACCAGACTTCCCCACCATGATATCATAGACTATAGTCTTGAATGATGAACCAAATTGTTCATTCTTTAAGTTTTTTTAGTCAAGTGTTTTGTCACAGCAAGGAGAAAAGTCACTAATGTAGGTAGATATGTCACATCTGAATTAATTTAAAGAATACTGGAGGATTTTGTCAGGAAATTTGGGGGAAAATATTCAAGCAAGAAAACAATTTTTTTTATTAGATTAAAGAAACACAGTTTTGGAAATTGCTTCAAAATATGAACTTTCTAGAAGAATTTAAATTACTTCTCAAGTGTCTTGTCTCCTATAGGTCCATTCTGTGCTGGCTGTCTTCACCGTGTACAAGGTGTTAGACTTCCTTTCTTAGCCCATAACTGAGAGCATAACTATTTTCAGTGACTGCTAATGTGTTGCTCACTGGTCAAGTTAGAATCATATCTGACTAGGTGTGGTAGTGCTCATCTTTGACCTCAGGAGGTGGAGGTCTGATGTAAGAAGAACATGATTTCTAGAAGGATCATGGCTATGAAACATCCAGGGTTCATAGCGAGTCTGCCATTTTCCAGGCAGGAATTGCAGAGACATTAGTGTCCCTCCTGTTGGCTACCAGGCTGTTGGAATGATGGTCCAAAGAAACTGAAATTTCTCCATTAACCTCATGCTGAGAGGGGAAAAAAAACAAACCAAGACACCTTTTCACAATTGATGGCTTGCAGGGGTGAGGGAAAGGAAGGATTCAGTTCTGTTTAACAGTCAGGCCACTGAGAGTTTGACCACGCTCCAGTGAGAATATGGAGAATACAAATTGGACTTTTTTTTTTTTTTTTTTTTTTCTGTTGTTGGGGAGGTCATCACCAGGGTGGTGGTGGGGGATGCAGGTGGACATGGAAGGACTGGGAAGTGAGTGTGATTGGGGTGTATAGTGTGAAATCTCCAAAGAATCAGTAAAAATATTATGTTGGAAAAAACAATACATTTTTTTAAAAAAAAAAGAAAGCCTGTAGCCAGCCAGAGGAGAAATTTGTCCTCGAGGAACAGATCACACATTGTCACCTTGTCAGATTGTCTCTCGGAAAAGATTGTAGGAGACTCTGAAGGCTATATAATGAGTGTGGACACATGTTAAACAGGACTGCTTAGCTGTGCATACCTCTTACCTGCTAGATAGACCGAAATAAACTTCATGTCGCTATCCCAAAGTTGGACTTGGTAGGCACTGGGTTTCCTTGTTTCTCTTCCTAACAGTGGCTACATTGAATTAATTTCCCTTTTCTGATCTTTAGTATTTCATGTGTGTTCAATTTACTTGTTGAGGACAAGTGACTGAACCTAGCTTGTTAGGGCTGCTAGAGCCCAGGCTCTGGCTGTAACAACTCTAGAAACAAGGTCCTGCTTCAAAACACAAAAATTAAAAAACAAAAACGTGTTACTAATGAAAGAAAATAATTGATGTGCTCTGTATACTTTAACAGAAAGTAATGAGAACATGTTAATTAAAAGTATTCTGCTTGACAATGCATGTGTGTGATTCATGCTTGGGTTGACAGGGAGAATGGTCTGAATAACTGGTTACATTGTGCTAGATAGCTTACGTTTACACCTGCATGTCAGCTTTACCTCCTTACCTCACCCTACCACAGGAGACTTTTACATGAATGTGCCTTCTGTCTTCCAGGTTAGCTGACTAATGGGAACCATCAACAGGAAGTAAGGTTGAAGTATTGATTCCTGAGGCTTCTTTTTTGGTGATGTTGCCTATGGTAGTTTGAATGCAATTGGCCGCATAAACTCATGGGGAGTGGCACTATTAGGAGGTGTGGTTTTGTTGGAGTAGGTATGGCCTTACTGGAGGAAGTGAGTCACTGTGAGAGTGGGCTTTGAGGTCTCATATATGCTCAAGCCATGCCTAGTGTCTCAGTTTACTTCCTGTTGCCTTCTGATCAAGAAGTAACCAGCACCATGTTAGCCTGCATGCCATCATGCTCTCTGCCATGATGATAATGGACTGAATCTCTGAAACTGTAAGCCACTCATTAAATGTTTTCCTTTATACCAGTTGCCATGGTCATGGTGTCTCTTCACAGCAATAGAAACCCTAACTAATACATTTTTTTCTGGCTAACCACTACCAAGGCTTTTTTTGAGGCTCTCTCAAGACTGTTGGAACACCGACAGGGGAGGAACATCCTCTACTCCACCCCTTCCAGAAATTAAGACACGCCTTCCCAGCAGTTCTGGTTCTATCTCTTGATAGGTAACAGGAATTTGTAAATAAATACTTTTTCTTATTTCTGATGCTCTTGGAAGAACCAACTCTGATGCCTTCTCACAAACCGTTTTGAGCTTTGGCCAGGCTTCCACCTCTGGGGAAACCTGCGGGTTTATAAGACACAGGAATCTCTGTTGCTCACTCTCTCCATTTCTCTGGTTTCTGTGCTCTAGGTCTCAGGCTCTCTCCCTTCCCCTCCCTTTTGGATCCTTCTCTGTCCTCTGCCATGTTGTCTATTGTGGCTACCTCTCCTTTTATCTGTGAGCTCTCTTAAGGAATCCCCTCTCTAGGTTTTAAGATTTATTTGTTTTTATTTTTATGTGTATTGGTGTTTTGCCTGAATGTCTGTGAACCCCTTGTGTGCAGTCTTGGATTATGTAATATGGTAAGTTCTACTGGGATTCACATATCTTCAATAGCTGATTTATTTTTATTGTATCTGCATATGAAAGAAAGAGGGTGAGAGAGTGCTGTGTGGTTCCTGTTAGTAGGACAACAATCCTGTCTAAGAGGCCTCCACCCTCATGTCCTAACTACTTCCTAATGTCACTATATTCCAGGTTAGGATTTCAACATGTGAAGTCTGGAAGAACACAACCATTCAGACCACTGAGTCTGATTTTAAGATATTTAATTGTACCTACTATAGACAAGAAAATTAAAACCAAGATCTTTTGTAAACAGGAACAATTATTTCCACGAAGGGACAAAGACTGAGAGCTGCTCCCTATGTGAGGATTCAGCTTCTCTCTGTTATGAAAATAGCTTCTGTTGTAAACGTTTAGGGTTCTAAGGGCCTCTCTGACCTGCCTACAAGTGCTCTCATACTGTTAGTCTTCCACAATCATCCTTGAGATGAACACAGTCCAGGGAGTTCTAGGGGTCATTCAAGGGGCCACACAACTTTGCATTTCTTATAAGCCCTGGCATGTAGTATTTAAAGGGATATTCAAGCTTTAGGATGTACTTTAGGATGTAATTTGACAGTTGCCACCTGGCTTCTTGTCTTTGTAGGCTCACACCACCACCAATTTCCAACCTTTGTTTCAATTTCAGTGTAGCCTTGATACTGAGGTCTCCTCCCTGCTCTGTGGACAGGATTCTCACCGTTGACTTTGTTCTCCTAGCCAGGGTGCGTTTAGCATGTTTCCTATCATCTTCCTCAGTCTTACCTGGTCTTTAGTCCCACAAAATAAAGTTAGATCCCTCATTCTTTATCTCTTTCAGTTTTGAGCTTTTTCTGGGAATAGTTAGCACATTTGTAATTTCATGTTTTTTTTTTTTTTAATTTTGCTTCTTTATTGATTCTTTGGGAGATTCACATCATGCACCCCAGTTCTGCTCGCTTCCAGTCCCCCCATATCTGCTCCTTACTCCTGCAGCCCACCCCCCCCACACACACAAAAGAAAATAAAAAAAAATCAAACTAAAACAAAACAAAGCAAGCAAGCACCACCTCGTTCATCCTGGTGGCATTGGGAGCATTGTTCTGTCAAATAGCATACCCTTTTGCCCAATCAGCTTTACTAACAAATGTTCATTGCCCAGTGTGGGTGTTGCCACCCATGGGGCGGTGGTCCTGGCTAGTAAGGAGTTTTCTTTCATGGCTCCTGCCTCTGCTCCTCCTTGAGTTCCTGTCTTGGCTTCTCACAGTGATGGACTGTGATTGGGTAGTGTAAGCCAAATAAACCCTTTATTTTATCACAGCAACAGAAACCAAACTATGATATAATTCTATGTATATCTGTAGGGTTTAGCTAAGCAATGAAATTGATCACAGGATGACATTTCTTTTTTGATTTTATATGTATTTTTAGTTGAAAATATTTTTTCACACAATATATTCTGATCATGGTTTCCCCTTTCCTACCTTCTCCCAGATTCTTCAAACTTCTCAACCCATCCAACTCTATGCTTTCTTTCTCTCTCTAGAAAACAAACAAGCAAATAAAACTAATTTCTTAAGCTCCAAGTTCTATCTAAAATAAAACCATCAAGGCTTTCCTTGTGACACATTAGAAGGGACTTATTTTAAGGTAACCAGTCTTAGTAGACTTTCCATTTTTATGGCATTAAAATAAATAATCTTTCATTAATAAGATGTTTATTTATTACTTGACAATTTCATACATATAAACAATGAATTCTGATCATGTGCACCTGCAGCTGATATTTTAAAAACTCTTGGTAGAAATTGTTCAAATATTTATCAACAGAAATACCCTGTTCATAGGAAAAAAATGTTATAGATACATCTGAGATCCATAGTAAAGAATATAAACTTTGTGTAAATCCAGCCTAAACTGTGCCAACTGCCATCTCAATGAAGATGAACATTTATGTAAGTAGATGGCATTTCCTCTTCTGCTATTAGATGAGGTTCAGAGGGTTATCAATATAAGGCAGAGTCCATACTACTATCTACTCTTTAGGAAAAGCAAACAGCTCTGGGAGGCATTGAAATGACTTTGTACCAATTTAAATTCCCAGGGATGAGTGTCTTCTTATTCACATCCCTGCAATAGTATTTGAGAGAATGCAAACATTTTGTCCCCCATCTAACACTCAGAAGCCTGAAAGGGAGATTGCTACTTCATTTGCATGCATGATGAAACTACTTAATATGTGTCTCCTGTAGCAAAATTTGACCTCCCTAAAGGCAAAAATGGCATCTGCTCACATCTGATTCACAATTTAGCCCTTGGGGCTGGCACAGTACCATGCATAAACTAACTTCTTAATAAGTATGTGTAAGATGGAGAAGTGGAGAAATAAAAAGGGTTGGACCTTGAAGGGACATTAGAGGTATTTCCAATGTGAGTACAAACACAAGAGAGGTTAAATAACTTGATCAAGATCACACAGGAGAAGGAAGGGCATATAGCTCAGTGCTTAAGAGTACTGGCTGTTCTTCCAGAGGACCTGGGTTCAATTCTCAGCACTCACATTGTGGCTCACAACTGTCTGTAATTTTGGCTCCAGGGAATCAAATGTCTTCCAGTTCCTCAGGCACCAGGCACACAACTGGTGTATAAATACACATGTAGGCAAGACATTCATATACATAAATTAAATCTTTAAAAAGATACCACACCAGGAATGAATGGAGGTCTTGAAAGTGGAGCACTGGTTTCCTATCTCTTATCCCACTGTACTTTGACCAAGACATTATCTAATTCATGAGCACAGGTATGGTACATGGGACTACTTTGTCCTCAATAAGAGGGTAAGTTCACTCTGAGACTTGTCCATGAAAGATCAAAGGGAGATTTCAATACCACAGCTTCCAGAAGCAGGCAGAGTATAAAAGCAGTGACTCATGGGCATAGGAAGTAACATTGGTGCCAGTTACCACCAGCTTTGGAAAGAAGAGACTAAGTGAATTCTCAAGAGGCAAAAGAAAATCTCTGTACCATGATTGGCATTCAGAGAAGGGAGGACAGAGATGCTGAAAAGGGGATGTGCTTGCCCAAACCAAGAGACAGCAGGAAATCAGTGTGCATCAGCAAACTGAGTAATGAGCATGAGCTCCACACAGAGTAGAATTTGTAGGTCAAGGCAATGTGTTTGGGTGTGGTGAAAACAGGGCTGTTCTTCTGCCCTTGGCTTCCTTTATGCCATCAACCTTAGAGGAAGGAGTAGAGGAGATGAAGAATGCTTACAGAATGAGACTGAAGGATTAGAAACGACAACACTCACTTTCGCCCATAGAGGGGAAGAGGTTAGTCTGAGCACTTTATACATAAACTCTTTTTATATTCACATTCAACTTTCTAAAGATGTTGCTATTTCCATCCTGATTTTGTTAGTGAGGAAACAGACTAAGAGATAACCAACTAAGGAAGCCTGTTCAAAGTCAAGAGAAGCCAAAGGAGAACTTCAAACTGTGTTGTGCAGAGCTGTTTATACCCATGTAAAGGCGGAGAGAAAGTATATTACAGATTAAAGAAGAATATCTGGTAATTTATTTTCCCTGCCAGAGTCTCTCTCCTGAACAAAGTCAGTCACTGAACACTGAAGCCATGCTACAGTTTTACAGGAATAAGAAAATGCTTCTGGTAGCAGAATTTCTATTCTACTCCATAAATTATACAGGTCTTGTCTGAGGCAGCTTGTTTAAACATGTTGACTTACCCTTCTTGTAAAATGTTTATAGATATGATTTGCTACAGGGAACTACTTTAAAGACTCTAGGTACTGTCAAGGACTATTAGAGCAGCTAACTATAAATTGGTTAGTAGGGGTGTATGGTTTAGAGCCTTTGAGGGTCAGGGTGCAATCACCACCAAAAACTAGAAGGCAGATAAGATGTAAGAGAGGAAAAAGAAGAAAAAAAATCCAAATATTTGAATAGCAAATTGACAGGATTCAGGACCCCTCTATGGCAGCCTAAGAAAACTCACCTTGGGATAGAGGAAGCATGTATTATAGCTGAAGTAGGCCAAAGGCAAACAGACTCAGACTGTTGTCTTAAAAAAATTAAAAAAGACTAACTCAAATAACAATGAAGGAAGACAAATATGCAGACAAGGAAGAAATAGTACTAGGTCATGCTGGGATTCCTGCTCTGCCAAAGCTGCTAAGTCACAGATTTAACCCCTCAGGTGTGGTGGGGCTCCAACTTCTTCACACTCTGGGATTATAGTGGAAAAACATTCCAAGAGTTCAGTGGCAAAAATTCTAGATGGAAACTGTCTATTCAATATTTTTTAGTGTGATTAAAAAGGAAATAAACTCACTGGGAAAAATAAAAACATAATGTGTTGTAGGTCTGGTTTTTGTGTTTTGCTTGTTTGTTTGATTTTTTTGCTTTTTGTTTTCAGAATAGGGTTTCTCTGTGTAATAGTAGCCCTGGCTATCCTGGAACTCACTTTGTTGACCAGGCTGGCCTCAAACTCACAGAGATTTGCCTGCCTCTGTCTCTGGAGTGCTGGGATTAAAGGTATGTGCCATCATGCCCAGCTCTGTTTTGTTTTTTTTTTTAATTAGCATTTAAATTTGGTCTAGAGCAGTGGTTCTCAACCGGCGGGTTGCTTAAGACCATCAGAAAACACAGATATTTACATTACAATTCATAACAATAGCAAAATTACAGTTATGGAGTATCAATGAAATAACTTTATGGTTGGGGGTCACCACAATATGAAGTGTATGCAAGGATCGCAGCATGAGGGAGGTTGAGACCCACTGGTCTAGAGGTTGAGGAGGTGAGTGGAATGTAAACAGGCATTCCTTGAGCATGAACACTCACTACTTAGATGATATTAAATCTTTTTTGAATTTTAAGGATAGCATTTAAAAATGTCAGAAAGAAAGAGTGAAAAAAAGGAAGATGAAATTCACTGAAATCACGAAGTTGGTAAATGATGGAGCCAAACAGACAGTTAGAATAATCTATCTCTTCCTACTACACTCTCTTTTCTTTAACAAATGCTGGGATAGAGTGAAGGGCAGTCTGTTCAAGCTCAGATTACCAAGAAAGAGTCTCTCACAGAAGTATCATCTCTCCACTCACCAATAAAAAAAGCACGAACAACTTCTACTGTTATGAATGACAGACACTGACATATTCCAGTGAACTGATATTATAATATCAAAATAAAATGTAAATGACTTTAATTTCTCGTGGTAACTTTGAAAAAAAATTCCACTTGTTGTTGGAGATTCTCGAAAAGCCCCGCAGTTGGCTCCTGATTGGCTTTTGAGATTGACTAAAAACTCTGCTACTGAGAGGACTGTAGCCGATGTCTTCTGTCCTTCCTCTCTTCTCCCTCCACATCCCATGTGCCTGTGCCTGTTGCTCTGTCATGTTTAAATTTGATTGTCCACTTGATGAGATTTGTGATCACCATGAAACCAATCCTCTGAACACAAGTGTGAGAAAATGTCTGGGTTGGGTTCACTTTGGAAGCTTACCCTGTGTGGGTGGTGCCATTCCAAGGGCTGGGGGCCTGGACTGCTTCCTTACTATGGATGCAAATTTGACTGGCTGCCTCAAACAGGGCCTGCCATGCCTGCCTCCTGGCCTGCCTGTCGGCCTGCCTCCCTCCCTCCCTCCCTCCCTCCCTCCCTCCCTCCCTCCCTCCCTCCCTCCCTTCCTCCTTCCCTTCCTCCTCTCCTCCTTTCTCTCTTTCCTCCCACTCTCTCCCTACCCCTCTGTCCTTCCAGTCTCTGTCATCAGATATTTTGTCAAAGGAGAAAAGTACAATCTCTTTCTGAGCACATGTGTGTGTTTTGGAGGTGTATTTGGAGTATGTGTAAGAAAGCAGTATTTGTGTTCTTCTCCTGAGAACTATTGCTCCCTCATATACTTTTGGCCCTGAAGCTGACTTACAAATACTCTGCTTTTGGTTGTGAGCCTAGCCTTTAACGACTGAGCCATTTCTCCAGCCTTATAGGAAGAGGCAGGGCACTGGGGAGGCTCTCAGAAATTCACAAGGTTGACCCCACCTTTGTCTGCTGGCAGTGGTCCAGAGGATACCTGGACTGGTCTACTCTGGTGACCAGCCTAGCAAATAACCTAGCTGTCATCATACAGCCTTTGTCCAGTGACTGATGGAGGCAGATGCAGAGATCCACGACCAGGCACCAGGCTGAGCTCTGGGAATCCAATAGATGAGAGAGAGGAGAGATTCCGCAGGAGAGGGACGTCGAGATCATGATGGGAGGATGTGCAGACATGACCGGCCACACTAGTGGAAGCCCATGAACTGTGAACTGGTGGCTGTGGAGCCCCTATGGGACTGGACTAGGCCCTCTGGATATGAAAGACAGTTGTTTTGGCTCGAACTGTTTGGGGGGCACCCAGGCAGGGGGATTGGGATCTGTCCCTGGTCTATGGGCAGGCTTCTAGAATCTGGTGCCTGTGGTGTGATACCTTGCACAGCCTTGGTGCAGTGGGAAGGGGCTTGGACCTGCCTAGGCTTGGTGTGCTTGGCTCTGCTGACTCCTCATGGGAGACCTTGATTTGGGGGATGTGGGGATGCGGGGTGGCTTGGAAAAGAGGGCTGGGGGGTGGGAGGAGGGAGGAGGGGGAATCTGTGGATAGTATGTGGAGTAGAAAGTTTCTTAATAAAGAAAAATGAAAAAAAATACTCAGTTTTCTTAGATTAGAGATATGGCTAAGTGGTTAAGAGCTCTTGTTGCTCTTAGAGAGGATCTGAGTTCCATTCACTAATGTGTATACTCACTCTAGCTTCAAGTGGTCCAGCGCCCTGTTCTGTCCTCTTCAGGTGCCCCCACACAGGGCATGCAGTCACATGTACAAAAACCACATATAGATAAATAAATAAAGCTTATAAATACTGACTTTTCTCTGTACAACAACCTTTGTTTAGGGTGTTCTGAAGAAGCCCTCCTTTTGTGCAGTTATTTGGGAAAATGGCCTCACTGAGACCCTTTCCTCATCCCATTCCACACAAGGCAGCTCTCCTCCCTACAACCTTAATTCCACAGAGAACATCTACTCCCTTTGCTTTGCTGCAGATTGTACTAATTTCAATAAAATGCCCCTTGAAGAAAGGTCTGGGGGGCTTACACCTTCATATCAGCCTTGCATGATAGACTCATACATATAATTTACTACTCAGGATATTGGAAGTGCCTTGCCAGTAGATAATGGAGGGAAAATAATTTGATGTCTGGTTACTATAATAATTGCATCCTCCATTACCAGGTTAGTGATTAAAAATGAGCGTTAAGGCTGAAGGAATCCCCTGATGGAAAATTCCATATTACAGTGCTGAGTCTCAATTTCTGAAGATGTTGCTAAAAACAGAGTTCTTCATAAAATTACTTGCACCCAGTATCTTCATAACTCATCATACTAATCTTATTAATTTTATCTTTTCTCACTACCCATGCAGTCCCAGAAGTTACTTAGTCCAGAAGTTACTTTTGGAAAGATGAAGCAAAGCCTATCTACTTCCCAGCATGGTGCAATGGCTGTAAAAACCTTCCGTACTTGTGATAATCTGGGGACTTGGGATTGAAGTAGAAGGGCCCAGTCTTTTTCTTACAACCATATGAACTCTTCCCCCAGAACATTAGGGGAGGAAGGACCTAAATCAAATAGATGTATCAGTTCTTTCTACCTCTGCTTCATCATTTTGCCTGCCATTATAATCTCTGTCAGTTACAGCCCACAGAGCCACTCTCACTCTTGACTGACCAAGGTTGCTCTTTATTTGCCTGACAACTAGGCATATAAAAACTCTTCAAATTCACTATTGCTTTATTTGTATTATAAACTTAAACTTAAGCAATATTTTAGGGTGTTTACCTCATGGATACAGTCACTTCAGTTTTTTTTTAAAGACACTTTGAATCTATCTCTAAATGAAGCAAATGTGTATATAGGAGATCTGAGTATACATATGACCACATGGTTTTGGCATCTTACATAGTCATCTGATTCTCAATGATGTCATTGGATGATATTGAGTGACATTATAATAAAGGAAAGATACCATTTGAAATTGGTGCTAGAATTCTTGGCAGATACTTTTGAGAATTTTGTCACTTTGGCAAGGATAGATGGAAAAACTAAAACCCAGCTCTCCTGTGTCTCAGAATACATCATCCCTACCATTCCAGTTGCACCTGGTAATCCTGTCTTCCCACTTGCACATGGCTGCTCTTGTAAACCTCAGCTTAAAGAGCCTCGTGGGGATTCTGCTTCTGCTAACCTGTGGGTAGCCTGTCCATTCTAGGAAGAAGGCTGTCCTGAGTTGAATGCTTTTGGAAACAAATACTAGCAGCAAGTGAATTTTTTAAGTCCCTATAAGGAAGGTCTGTTAAAGAAATGTTAAAGCAAAATGGGAATTGGAAGAAGTCAAGCAAAGGGACACAGATTTAGGCAAAGCAAGTCCACTTCAGCTTAATTCTGTAGAAGAGCTCTGGAGTATCAACTAAGACAGGAGCTTTTCCTGATCTGCTGCAAGGAGCTGGGTCTTCATGCTTCCACACCGTTCAGGATGGGCATAGGCTGTCTGTTGGGGCTGTGAAGTCTCAGGCTCTCCTAGCCGTGCCAAAAGGCTTCATAGCTCAAGTGTTTGGCTTAGAAGACACACTACAGGTACTGAGTTTTATTAGCAAAAGTATAAAGAAGCTGGGGGTTGGGTACCATCATTGCAAAGAAATCCCAGGACACCCAAGTGGTGCATTGACAATGTCTGGGGCAGAAGCTATCTGTCTATCCATTTGTCTACTTTCCCCTAAGGATATCAGGACTGACGCTATTCTATTGTAGGTTATATTTATCTCAGTGAGGTCAGTCATTCCCAGAACTCTTCTTAACAGCATGTTCTCGGTGCATCTCCTAGTTTCCTTAAAGAGATATACTTTCCCCAAATATTCTAAGAGTGTTCACTGTGCTTCTCTGCCTTCAGATGTGCAGCCTCATCCATAAAAATCCCCCTTTATTCCTTCCTTCCTTCCTTCCTTCCTTCCTTCCTTCCTTCCTTCCTTTTTTCCTTTCTTTCTCTTTTAACTGTTGTTCTTATAAGAGAACTTGCATCCCTGAAGGCCTTGCCAAGTTTCCCTGAAGTCTTTTCAATGGTGGTCATGATTTTTCTCAGACTTGGAGATGGAGCATGGTCTGCTCAATCTTTGCTCCATTGCCAGTTTTGGACTGCTTCTCTTCTCCCATTCCTGAACAACCACTGATCCTTTAAATGACCTGCCATGAGAGCTGAAAATGTTTGATACTTCTTTGTAATTTTCTTCAGATTCTCTAACTGGTGCTTCTTAAACTTGGTTGAACACAAGAGTCTTAGAAATAATCAATATTAGGTTTTGTCACCAGAGACTTTGAAGTGACCATCTCAGGCATTGGGTCACACAAAAGCTTCCCAGGTGATTCTATTAAAAAAAGGTCAACTCTACTATACTAATTTTTTAAAAGTACATTTGGTCTTTACTCTGCTAGTAAATTGTCTTCGTTCTCATTGATTTCAATGGACATATTTATCATGTTTTCTCAAGCATTCCCAACTGTATCATATACCCACTGCCTCCCCGTAGAAAGTATATTGTAATGTTCCCTTTATTATCTTAAAATTAATTTCACAGATAATGTCTGCCAATATACACAATACCTAAAATCAATATTATTATCTATTATATGAGAAAATATATAATAATATGGAACAATGCGTGACTACTCAAGCACCACTGTAGTAGAGAACATAAATAAACATTATTCTGCTTGCAATAAATGTAGAATTACATACTGATATGGCTGAATTACAATGGAGAATTAAGTACCATGCTATCAGTTATATGATTTATGAACTGATAAGCAGCTTTGACAAATTTCTAAATAAATCCATGCAACCTTGTTTTTATTATGCTGTGTATTTATAAAAAATGCAATATATATTAAAATAGGATAAAAGTATAATGTGTTTAAACTCATAAAAGAGCTGGTTCTTTTTTTTCTGTTATTTTTTCCCACTTACGTGAATATTTCAACGCAGCATTTCAAGATCAAGAAGGGAAAACTCTTTGGTAATTGATAATTTTCTTGGAAAATATGCAAGTCTGGTTGACAGAGGTCTGTAGAGTCCAGGGCAGATATGAGAATAGAGGATTTTACTTTTCTGTCACTGTAATTAAAATCACTGACATATATAGCTTAAAGGAGGAAGGGTCTACTTGGCTTATCAGAGAACATAGTCCATGGTCACTTAGCCTCCCACACACTTGGGCAGATCTTTGTTCCCTGTTTTATTCCTTCCAGGCTTCCAGCCCATGAGGATGGTGCTGCCCATATTCAGACTATTTTCTCCCTCCCAGGATGATCCCGTGTGGAAGTTCCCTCACAGACACACCTGGAGGTGTGCCTTACTAACGAGAGATTCTAAATCCTGTCAAATTGACACTGATGATGAACCATAACAAGAATGGATGTGGGTAAAGTTAGCTGACTAATCAAAGCTCCCCTAAGACAAGGGGGTTTTATTACACAGAGTCCTACATTGTGAAAAACTTTTTAGTCTTGGGAAATTTAGAACAATTTATCATTCCAGAGTGGGTGGGAGGTGAAGAGAATATTACTCACAAACCTCTGGATGTTAGGGTGGCTCTAGAACTCACTCCTGGTTTCTTTCCTGTTGATTTCTCAGGCATATTGTCTGTTTATATCATAAACTTAACAAAATATTTAAGGGCTATGTATACATTATTGGCACTTATATTTCAATGTCTTCTTTTTTCAAATTTATGGATTCATGTGCTTTTCAGAGGTTTTCATTGAATATATGATAAACATCTCAAAATCTGTAGCTTGATTTTGCTTCATAAATCATCCCCTTTTCCATACACTCTATTTCAGTAAATGGACCACTCATTCATTTGCTCAAAACAAAAATGCAAGCATCTCATGCATATATGGGCAATTCTAATTGGACTTGGTGGCTTATAAAAAATTAGGAGTCTTCCTAAATGACTCGATTTTCTTCAGATTCCGTGATCAGCCCATGTGCAACCCTTAAACATGCCACATCCAACTATTGCTCTCACCCTTTCCAAGCCTCTCGGTTGTTCATAATTTTTCCTGGTGGAGGGAAGGCAATAATTTGTATATACTCTCCCTAGATGGGCACTAGTGACAGCCAAAGAAGCAATTCCACCAATGTCTCTCTTGGGGGATGAATGAGTTCCTCAGGGATGCTTACAGGAGCATGGGGAAGGGCTATTTACAGAGGTATGGCTTGGTGTCAGCTACCTGACCACTGCAAAACCACACCTCAGTATGGGTGATTCAAGTCTCAGAAAAGCTGGGAGCACTCAGGCATACAGTCTTGGGGAGAGGTCTGGTGAGGGCTGGGTTGGCTGCAGTTTGTGTGTGTGTGTGTGTGTGTGTGTGTGTGTGTGTGTGTGTGTGTGTGTGTGCATTTTTTTAAGCACCCCTAGTCTCTTCCTTTCTCCAGTAGGGAATATTTTGGTCCGGAGGAAATTGCTACACAACAAACATTCAGAACAACTTCCTGTCTCTGTGTCATCCTCCCCGTTCTCTTGCCTGTTCCCTACAATGGAAGCTGAAGGACCATTCTAGTACTTAGCTCACATTAGATCATCCCTTAAAGTCTTCAGTGCCTGTCTGTCAAACTCAGGGTGAAATCCACCTCATTCATGTCTTTGTTCTGAAGTTACCTTCTAAGACCTGCCTCACTCTGCCTGACTGCAAATAATTACTCCGTCTAGTTCCGTTACTGTACATCATACCAACTACCCACTATCAGCTGCTTTGTCTGATGGCGGGTGCACGTTTGTGTATTATCTTTCTCCCTCACAAGTGACAGGGATCTTGTCTGTCTTGTTCACCACTGTTCTGGCAGCCTTTAAAACTACACCTTCACCTTTCACATACTAAACAAATATTTGTTGAATAAGCGAGGAAGTTCTATTTTTAAGATTATAAGTATAATTTGTGGAACAGATTGCATTTCCTCCTTTCTGTAGGATGCTCTAAAATATGCACAGATGAAAGTTTGGCTTCTTGTGAACAGAGATGTAGAACTGTAAAGCATGGTTTTCTGACACGAACTTCATTTAGTGTTGGCTTTTTCCCTAGCTTTCCTACCTTTGCTTTTCTTTAACATGATTTCTCTCTCTTTTGTTCAGTTTGAATTTATATTTTCAGTCTGTCGTAAGATAAGGCATACTCAAAGTTAGGTAATACTTACTGAGATTATCGTGAACTCCAGGAGATTGCATGTAGACAGTAAATACTAGAACCAACAATCCTTTCTGGTCACACACTGTGAATATACCTGCAAGATCAATAGTCCTTAACAACCAAGTAGCTGTTACATTTCATTCCCCATTTCCACTCAGGCAAATGCTTAAGGCCCTTGGGTTGGGGCTGTAGGTGTACTTTAGGCACAGTGATTGGCTGGTATGCACACGGCCCTACATTTGATCCCCAGCACTACAAAGCATCAACAAGCAACAACAAAATCCCTTTGGGTACTTTTTTTAACTAAATTTTTTTTTTCATTTTACATACCAACTCCAGTAAGCCCTCCCTCCCCTTCTCCCGCCCTCCCACCTCCTCTCCATCCCACCCCATCCACTCCTCAGAGAGGGTAAGGCCTCCCTTGGGGAGTCTTTGAAACCATATTCAGACATTCACTCTAGGTGTTTGTGCATCAGATGTGATTGGACTTGCAGGTGCTGTGCCCAAACTTTGGCCAAGTGGTGTCAAGTGAGCACAGACGAGCAACTGTTTCTTACTGTGTCCTGTGTAGCTTGAGTCTAGAAAGCAGACTAGGACTGTGAGGGGATGAAGACAGCAGAGTGACACAGAGAAAACGACAGACGACGTGGACACAAGGGAAAGCTTGGGTCAGGTGGGTGGTATGCACTCTGATGGAACGGCACCAACCACTTCAAAACCAACCAGGAACCTCAGCACGTTTCTTATGTACTGCACAGGGGGAGGAGTTAGTCTGTGTAGAAGGAGCCTGCCTGCACAGCAGTCTCAGGCTGCAGCCACTACGCAGGAGGAAGCTATAATTTCTACTTTTTGCACACGTTGCTCAATCATTCATAAGCACTGGTATTTGGACCAAAGGAAGACTTTGACATTCTGGGCTTGACCCATACAGGGAAAGTTTTGCTATTTTCCAATGGCTTTGAGACATTTTTGGTTCTTGACCTGGCCGTGTCCATGTCGACAATAGCGTTCTTTCTGAATTTCATCCACTCTGCACATTCATTCAAGGCTTCCCTGGCTCCCCACAGTCTCCTTAGCTCTGAAGGCAGCATTGAGGTCAGGAAGCAGCAGGGGCAGGGACCACTGAAAATGGCTGGCGAAAGCAAGCACCAAGGGTGAAGTCAATGCTGGGAAATGCAGAGACAGGTGTTAGAAAATCATTAGAGCTTAGCTTTATGGTATCTAAAATAAACTCCAACAAAATCTGTTTTGATAAATCAAAAGATTATCCATTTTAAAAAGGTAGGTTAGTAGCCAAAAATAATAGTAGAAAATTAAGTTGTATTTGCATGAAATTTTAAAGTGATTTCACTATTTCCATAAACATGAAATAACTTTCTCTAGCACACCTGTGAAGAGAGTTGGGTAGATATTATTAATTTTCAGTGTATAATCTAAAAATAGACATTGAAAGATGTGAAGCAACCTGTCCTGTCTCACAGGTAGAGTCAGGCACAACAGCCTTCTCATACTTTCTTCTTTCCTCCTTCAATAATCTCAATATTCCTCCCACACACCCAAGCACACCCTCACACTTTAGCCTCCATGTTGATGTTCATGCTGCAACACTGACAGACTACCGATTCCATTCTGTGCAGGCTTTACTTATCACTAAATTCAAAGCACCCTTTCCATTCTCCGAAACATTATAGCTTTTGTTTTATGTGTGTGACCTTTTAAGCATTAATGTCATACTCAAACTAGAATCAGGGATGCTCAAGCCTCTAAATCAGTGTTCTGGTCAATTGAAAGTACCTTTTTTGTTCATTCTTTTCTTTTAACTTTCTGATTTCCAAGTCTTCCCCCCAGGCACTGAGTTTTTTGGTAAACATAATAGTTGCTGTTTGTCTTTCAATTCCTTTAAGGACTACAGTAGAATACCTTTAAGAAGTCCGTGTGTACCCAGTACCTACTGAATAGACAGATAACTATGCAAATGTTAAAGGTCAACTATAAAGCAGCTTTGGTGTCATCACCACATAAATAAATGGTGTCTGTCTAAGTTATACAAATAGTTTTGTTGGTTGATGTTCTTGACAGTATGCTTTACATTTATCACACACCCAGCACATTGCTTTATGTTGTAACTGCTTTGTGCAGAGATTCTTAGACAACCATTTTTGATCACATTTTTAAGGTATGGTGATGTTTTATTCCACACATTCCTACTTCTCTATTGATATGGAAGCCTTCATTTGACAGGGAGGCCATTATTTCTTCTGTATCCACATGTAAATTCTCAGGTTTCTAATGACATGTTAGTGTTTGATCTTTAACATATTCAGAAGTGGGCAAGATGTCATTATGAGTGCCTTTGCCTCTTGAGAATTGTTGCAAACTTGGTTTAAGGCTCCCAATTCAAGGCCAGCATGCTTCCCGTAATTGCTGCAAATTCTTGGCAGTCAGCCTCGTCAAGTCCCCCTCTCTGTCTGTTCCTACATTTCAGAATGTCGCCTTGTCATTCATGTGAGGAGTTCCGAGCCTTCTCTGTCCCCCCAGTGCCCCCTCTGCTACTAGCAGTGAGAATTTTGTGAATTTTATGGACTTTAATGAACACTTGGGGGCTCTTTTTAGAAACAGCTTTGCACATTACAAAACAGCCTTTCTTCCTTTCCATTCCACATTCTCATCTATTTCATTTCTCTTTTTCGTTTCTTGTTCTGTTTTAGTTTTCCTTCTTTTGTTAAGAGCAAATAGTTCATCTGCTATGTCTCAAGTAGGACAGTTTCACCCACATTGAGGTTTTATTATCTGCTACCCAACCCAAGAAAGGTTGATTGCTGTGTATTCTTAACAAAGGGCTGCTCTCTCCCTAAGAATTCTCATGGTAGTGAAAGCAGTTCTTGTTATACCCATATGTGCATATCCAAGCTTACCACATTCATTATGTGGAAAATACTAAGATTGGCAATACAGGAACGTTTAAAGGACCCCAAAGCTGAAAGTATTATAAGGAGGTGAATTCCTCCAAGTGGAATAAAGGTCATCCAAGAGCCAGCCTATTTGCTAACTCAGAATCCATCAGTCTGTGTTACTGGAGCCATGCAACTATAAGTTTGCTACACAACTATCTTCTATTGGTCATCTGAAAACACACAACAGGCTGTTCAACTCATCTGAAAAGAGTCCCTTCTTCTGTAAGATAAGGATCCCAAGGAGCAGGGAAGTGACTTCTCAAAAGCCACCTAGAAAGACAAAAGTCAGACCACAAACTTGTGTTTGAGGCCAGCCTGATCTACTGAATGAGTTCCAGGATTGCCAGGGCTACACAGAGAAATCCTGTCTCAAAAAACCAAAAATCTAACAAACAAACAAAAACAAACATCATCATCATCATCAACAACAACAACAACAAAACTGAAAACAAAAACAAAAAACCGAGAACCAAAATAACAAAAACAAAAACAAAAAAATCCCTCCATTTTAGGAGTTTTGGCTAAGGATCTAAATGTCTGTTTTATGCAATTTGATGATCTTTGATTGATACAAACAACAACAAAAAATAGGTTAAAAGTTATTTATGTGCTTGGAGGAAAATATTAGTTATAATAGAGTAGCTTGTGTGGAAAGAGAAAGAGATTGTAAGTGTGAGAAAATATTAGCATAAATATCTCACCGAAACAACCTGTGTTCTCACCTTCCCTTCCTTGTTGCATAAACACTCTTGCTAGTGTTGTAAAATTACAAGCATGCTGTGGGAGAGAAAGTGATGGTCCTGTTTCTTGCCTATGTCAATTGTTTTATAGGAGTCTCAGCTGAACCTGCCTGAGGCTGTGTTTTATAAACTTGCTGTATCGTATTTTTTTTAGATGGGTGATTCCTAAGATTTGTCAACTCCTGGGAGCAATGTTCTAAAACTGTGTCTTTCAGTCTTTTATTTTATTTCACACAAGAAAAACTATAGGGGTAGAGAGAGCTTTATAAAGTGTAGGTTTCTGACTGAGAATTAAGATTTCTAACTCAGAAAATCTGGAACGGGGTTCCGAAAGTACTCCTTTAAATCAGTTCCCATAAAAATTCTAAAGGTGGTCATTCTCTCAGGTTTTCCAAAACACATTCGATGTAGATTTAAATGTATGCTTACAAGTGAATCCCTTCCACCCCTCCAACAAGACAACAAATTCTTTTCTTGAATGTTTATTTTCTGCCCACTTATAAGCCATTGACCTTAGATAGGAATAGTAATTCAGCCTCTTCTTTCATTATGCAAAATTTCCTGTTTTATTTGATGTTGAAATTACAGTAGACATATATACTTCTTATAACAAATTAATACTGAAAAGTGGCAGAAAAGGTAAGGGCTAACAGACAGGAGGGACAGAGTACTTGGTTTGTAACCTTTTGTCAGCCATTCCCTTGTCTGTGGGGCCAGGGTTATAGCTGCTGCCATTCTTTGTCACAGTAGGTCTTTATCTTTGTTTGGACAAATATGTTCAAGTACACATCCCCACACACATAAGAATTTACTTTGTGAACACACAAAAATATGTTCTTGAGAGTCCCTTATGTCAGAACACAGATCTAATTATATCTTTGAAGTTTTTAATGTTTATGCACCCATAGAATAACAGGTTCATAGTTTACTATGTCCTTTTTTAATGAGTTTACATTAGTACAGTTTTCTCTTTTGCTTTTTTCCCCCATTGGTGTCTCTCTTCTCTTTTGTCATTCTTTCTTAGCCCCTTCAAACTCCACCAAATATATGACAACTTTCTTCATCTTTTTATGTGTTTGTATATGCACATATAGCTATCTGAAATGATTTTATCTGCCTATCATCCTTGCTATCTTTCCTATTCTCTTCTTATCTGTCTATCTATCTATCTATCTATCTATCTATCTATCTATCTATCTATCTATCTATCTATCTATCTACCTACCTGTCTATCTATCTACTTGTCTGTCTGTCTGTCTACCTACCTACCTATCAAATGCATTTTCTTTACTTAATATATTGTTGAATGTGACCACATCAACTGATACTCTAAACTCTGTAATTACAGTACTAAGAATATCTTTTTTCTTTTTTCTTTTCTTTTTTTTTTTTTTTTTTTGGTTTTTTCGAGACAGGGTTTCTCTGTGTAGCTTTGCGCCTTTCCTGGGACTCACTTGGTAGCCCAGGCTGGCCTCGAACTCACAGAGATCCACCTGCCTCTGCCTCCCGAGTGCTGGGATTAAAGGCATGCGCCACCACCGCCCGGCTACAGTACTAAGAATATCTTAATACCTCTAATTTTGCATTTGATGTTTGTTATTCTTTAGTCAAAATTTACCTGATATAATTGTCAATTTTTGAAATAAAATAGAAAATATTAGTTTTTACTTGTTGAATTTATTTCTTAGTTTTTTTTTTTTTTCTACAGATATAGCTAGAAACTCTTCTTTGGTAAATATTCTTAAAATATTTAATAAAGCTTATATTTTTTAATATGTATTTCAGTTTGCTTCTGCTTTTAATTTTGCTCTTAGGACTTAGGTTTTTTTCCCTGTTAAATCACATGATTTCCCTCATGTTGATTTATCATGAACATTAATCAAGTATTACTAATTTTAATTTCAATGTTTTTGTAACTACAAAATTATTTTTGTCTTTTGGTACCTATTTAATTTATGTTTTGTTAAAACACGGAACTTTCTAACTATTCATAGAGAAAGGTTCTAGCTGATCCATTTTTTTCTGCATATATATATATGCCCTACTTTGGTCTCTTTTGCATATACCTCAAATAGCAACTAATTACACAATTCTTATATTAAATATCATTTTAATAAAATTATCTAAACAATACTAGAAATCAGTTACAGAAAAGAGGTTAAAAAACTGACATTTTTAATTTTTGAAATATTTGTTTGATCATCAAGAACTTTAATAACATGTCCAAGAACATGTCTGTCATGTAGCAGTTTCTTCTAGATTAAAGCCTTCTATCTCAAGGGGAGAATTGTTTAGACAGGATGTTTTCAGGGAGGGAAAACAATAGGATACTCTGGGGGAGGTGAAATACTGTAGATAAACTCACTAAGACAGGCAGTAATCAACTGAACATACCCTTCAGGAAGTTCCTGAAACTGACAATATTCACTAGGCCCCTCCCTCCACAGGAGTATATAAATAGTAAAGATGCTGAGAGGACTTTGGTAAGCCTGGCTACATGAAAGTTAAGACTAGTCAAACTGCCTACAAGAAACAAAGACCAGTGGAGCTGCCTGGATGATCAGATCACCTGAGCCACCTGGAAAGGACTCTCTCCTACCAACTGAGCTGTCTCACAGGCTGTGTGGTGTGTTCCAGGTTTCTCATTTTTATGAGCTCTTTCCCATGTTGAGGTGGGCTTTGGCGATGCAACCATCTTTGAGTCATTTCTGTTCTTGTGACTCCTTCCTTACTCATTTGACTTCAAGCGACTCTGATAAAGCTCCTTTGTTGACCATGGTGGACTTGGGTGGCACCCATTGTTTCTCTGTCGTTAGTTGTCTATCTGGGGTGAGTAGATGTTTGTTCCTGTCTACCCAGGAACGATGTCTTTCACAGTCCCTGCTCTTCTTTTCTGCAGAATTCTAGAAATGTATTCCTGTGTGCAGACCTGTCTCCTTTCACTTTCAGCTTTCTGAGAATTCTTTTACTCTCAGCTTCTTTCTTTCCCACAGAACCATAGTATTGCTGTTTTGTATCTCTATTTTCTGCACTTGTCATCTTCCCTCTCAGTTGGGACACTGCTCCTCTTTTTCATCTACACAATCATTCCCACCTTGCTATGTGCAGCAGAATCACTTGGAGAAGTTTGTACAACACATTTTTTCAGGTTCTATCTTGTCAATCAACTCTGAGAAGGTAGACTCATTTATCTGTATTTGGAAAGTGAGTGACTTGCATGCAGTTGGCCTGTGGGCTAGCAATTGAGAACTGATGTTCTGTGTCATGTTCCTGTCTGTCTTGATGTTGAGTACATAATCCATTGCCTCAAGTATAACATTTCAATTTCACTATATTGTTTCAGCATCTCTTGATGATTTCTGGTATCTTCCCATTTTATTTTGATTTTACCAGGGTCCCTTTTCATCACTTTAGGTGATCTTTTGCTTCTCAGGGTCTAGGAAACAAGATGGAATCACACTTTTTTTTTGTACATCCACAGGCATCCTTTCTCTCTAAATTTTGAATAAATTAATGTCCTTCCTTCATGCAAGAAGTCTTACCTTTGGTTTCTTGAATTGGAAAAAATATAGTCAGTCTGGCCTGCCATTCACTGGGATTCATTGCTTTGCTTTTATCTGCTTTGCTGTGTTTTGCTGTGATCCTAAACTTTCTCAGAATATAAACAAAGGAAAGTGAGAGTTTCCCCCCATTTGTTCTTTTAATATGAATATTCTTAAATAATGTATTAGAAGGAAATTTCAGTCCCTGTGGGCACTGAGTATCCTTGGGGCTTTCTAGTTTCTCATCTTACCTGTTACCAAGAAGACCTAATGTTGCAGTATATGGATGCCTGTGTTCTTCCCTTTGGCCAAGTTACCATTTCTAGGCAATTTTGTTGAATTAATGGATGTAGGAAGTTATTGATAGATAATGGAGACATGAAAGAAGGAACAAATTTCAGCTAAGAAAACATACACAAGGAATTGGGTTCAGGGGTCTTGGTTCCATTTCTCTGATATTTTTGAGGTTATAATGACATAATTTCCCTTCCCCCCTTTTTTTTTGACCTTCAAACCTCCAATGTGCCACACGTTGTTCTCTTTCAAGTCCATTGCTTCTTTTTCTTTTTTCTCTTTTCTTTTCTTGTTTTTTTGAGACAGGGTTTCTC
Organism: Peromyscus maniculatus bairdii; assembly: GCF_049852395.1. Lineage (NCBI taxonomy): Eukaryota > Metazoa > Chordata > Mammalia > Rodentia > Cricetidae > Peromyscus > Peromyscus maniculatus. Next base: position 56,089,175 of record NC_134855.1, read on the forward strand.
TATGTAGCTTTGGAGCCTTTCCTGGAACTTACTCTGTAGCCCAGGCTGGCCTCAAACTCATAGAGATCCACCTGCCTCTGCCTCTCAAGTGCTGGGATTAAAGGCATGCACCACCACCGCCTGGCTCTATTGCTTCTTTTTCAATAGAAATTTTTTATATTATAATTTCTAGCCATTGTGTCAATTCAAAGGTCTAGACCAACACTATCTTGGAAAGCCATGTCAATGTAATTCACACTTTTCTATTTTCCACATCTAAAAACTGTAAATAGAAATAAAATTAATACAATTAAAACATTGTATAAAATTAGAATTTAGGTATGCTTTTGGGACAATAAATTATTTATGAGATACTTTACATTTCCCTTCTTAATTATAGGCTTTGAAATTTGTTGAGCATTTTATATTTACAAACCATGTCCATTTGACAGAGCTATGTCTCAAGTGTTTACAACCCCACAGTGCTTTCTCGAGTAGCTTTGGACAGTGACTGATTCTCCCTCAACTCAACTGTACTTTCATAAGAAACTTCCCCAAGAATTTAGGTAACATTTTGTTTGTTTGTTTGATTTGTGTTTGTGTGTGTGTGTTTGTGTGTGTGTGTGTGTGTGTGTGTGTGTGTGTGTGTGTGTGTATGTGTGCATGCATGCTAAGATTCTGCAACAGTCAACTGAATAGAAGAGATCAAAATATAGGTCAACCATATAATCAAACTGAACTTCAAAATGAACCAGTGTTCTAAACCACAAAAGATTCTCAGCAGCTAAAAGACAGTGGCCTCTCTCTCTGAGCTGGCATGATAAAGGAGTTCACTCCTTTTAAACATTATGAAGAAAATAATGTGGAGAAATATGTTGTCTGCTGATCCACTTTTTTTGTAGTATGTGATTTCTTTGTTTGTGCTCAAACTTCCTCACAAAAGCTATTGTTTTGCTATTGGAGCAGACTGACTCAAGAATAACTAACAAGTTTATGAACCACTTTGGCTTCCATTATGGTTATCATTTATTTCTTTGTCATTTTTTTACTGGAAATTTCTACAAGGCCTTTGACTGTGTAGATTCAACATAGTTAACTAAGCCATTATTATCACCTAGAGGGGCCTGACACACAGAATTAATGAGTAATTAACTTTATTGTTTTGAGATCACACATGGAGCAATGGAGCTAATGATAGCACAAGCCTTCAATTATTTGCCTTGTTATTTTCAAAGGAATAATTCCATTAAGAATTGCTCTTTTCAAAACAGCAGCCTACAGAACAGGAAAAGATCTTCACCAACCCCACAACTGACAGAGGCCTGATTTCCAAAATATATAAAGAACTTAAGAAACTAGATATCAATGAACCAAATAATTCATTTTAAAAATGGGGTACAGATCTAAACAGAATTCTCAACAGAAGAATCTCAAATGGCAGAGAAACACTTAAAGAAATGTTCAACATCCTTAGCCATCAGGGAAATGCAAATCAAAACAATTCTGAGACTCTATCTTACATCTGCCAGAATGGCTAAGACCAAAGTACAAGAGACAGCTCATGCTGGAGAGGATATGGAGCAAGGGGAACACTCCTCTATTGCTGATGGGAGTGCAAACATAAATATAACCACTTTGGAAGTCAGTGTGGCAGTTTCTCAGAAAACTGGTATCAACTTACCACAAGATACAGCTATACCACTCTTAGACACATACCAAAAGGATGCTCAATCATACCACAAGGACACTTGCTCAAATATGTTTATAGCAGTCTTGTTTGTAATATCTAGGACCTAGAAATACTAGAAATCCTTCAACTGAGGAATGGATAAAGAAGATGTGTTATATTTACACTATGGAGTATTACTCAACTGTTAAAAACAAGGACACTAAAAAATTTCAAGGCAAATGGATGTAGCTAGAAAAAAATGATTCTGAGTGAGGTAACCCAGACTGATAAAGACAAATTCACTCATAAGTGGCTATTACCTGTCAAATAAAGGATAACCATACTACGATCCACAACCCCAAAGAGACTAGGTAACATTTATGGGGAGACACTTAGATCTCCCTGAGAAGGGGAAATAATAGGGATTTCATGAGTGGACTGAAAGTGGGTCAGGATAGGAACATGAGTGATCAGGTTGCTGGGTGCAGAAGCAGACAGTACTGAAAGAGACTACTGGAAAGTGGACGGGCATTTTGGGGTCAGATTAAAACCTGGAGCAAGGAAATTTCCCAGGAATCTACAAGGAAGACCCCAGCTTAGACTTCTAGCAATAGCAGATACATAACCTGATCTGGCCATCTCCTGTGACTAGATTGGGCCTACCCCAATTGTCATCAGAGAGGCATCATCTAGCAAACTGATGGAAACAGATATAGACCCACAGCCAAACATTAGGTTGGGTTTGTGGAATCCTGCAGAAGAGGAGAAGAAAGGATTGTAGGAGCCAGAGGGGTCAAGGATACCACAAAACAAAACAAAACAAAACAAAACAAAACAAAACAAAACAAAACAAAACAAAACAAAACAAAACAAACCTCTCATAAAATCAACTAACCTGGGCTCATAGGGGCTCACAGAGACTAACAGACAACCAGAGAGCCTGCATGGTGCTGACCTAGGCACTCTGCATATATGTTTCAGTTGTGTAGCTTGGTCCTCTTGGTACTCCTAACAGTCAAGCGGGGGCTGTCTCCTACTCTTTTACAGGCCTTTGGGATCCTACTCCTCATACTGGGTCACCTTGCCCAATCTTAATATATGGGGAGGTGCTTAGTCTTACTGCAATCTATATGCCATGTTCTGTTAATACTCCCGGGAGAACTGCCCTTTCCTAAACAGAAACAGAGGAGGAGTGGAGTGGGAGCAGAGGGGTGATGGAGAGGTCTGGGAGGAGAGAAGAGAAGTAATGGGAGGGAGGAGAAACTGCAGCTGGGATGTTAAATAAATAAATATATTTAAAAATTGCTTTTTTGCCTTTGCTATAAAGATGTTTAATATCCACATAATTTGTCAAATTAAACTGATTTATAGAGCTTAGAAATCTTTAAAACATGGATTATTTCTGTCCTTCAAGATTCCAATATTTCTACATGCAAAGAAACTGACAAAGAGACCAACCTTTTTTCTGCTGACAGAATATCTGCTTTCTTCCTATGTATTCTGAGTACATCCCACTGTTTTCTGCATTGACCAGCGTGAGAGGGAGTATAATGGGCGAGCAGGTGGATGGTAATAGAGTTCATATCTGATGCTATGGGTCCCTTTAGATTTTCATCAGTTAGAATCCTGAAGGCTCCTTGACTCTTAAATATATACCCTAGACCTTCCAACGGAGAATTTAACTGGAAGCAGTCCTGCCAAGCAAACCAGTAGCCTTGTTCTAGAGAAAGACTGTCTTCAATGTGGAGTATATGTCGGACTATGCTCTTTCTTATGTTAAAAGCTTCTCTTATACTTGCCCCATTAAGCATCAACTGCTGACAGAACCTTCAGAAGCCAGCTCACCCAGTATTTCACCACTGATTTCTCTTTCACTTCATGTTACACATTCTTTTCTTATAATTCTTTATTGAGAATTTCAGAAGTGTATATAATGTGCTTTGACTAAGTGCATCCCGAGTCTCTACCCTCCAGCTCCTCCCCTATTCCACTACCACTTTTATCTCTTAACTTTATGTGTTCCTTTTTAAATCCACTAACCTGCTTAGTGCTGGCAGTGTGTACAAGGGTGTAGGGTTATCTATCAGAACATGGTACCTTTCAGGGACCACATCTTTGAAATAAAACTGACTCTCCCTCCTTCAGAAGTCATCAGTTGCCAATATGTGACTTCATAAGCCCCTTCCCCATCTGTGCTGGGATTTTGGTTGCTTTGATCTTATACAGGTCTTGTGTAAGCAGTCACATCTGCTATGCTTTCACGTGTGTAAAGGCCCTCCCATGTGCTGCAAATACTGCAGACCTCACTACCTCTGGCTATCCACCTTGTTTTTACAATGGTCTCTGAGCTTTAGGGGAAAAATATGTGCTGTGTATATTTCTCACTTAAGGCTGAGCACTCCATAGTCTTTTATTCTTGGCACAATGACTGGTTGATAGTCTCTGTATTAATCACCATCTACTACAAAAAGAAACTTCTCTGATGAGGGCTGAGAGATGTACTAGTCTATGAGTTAAAGTGTTCTTTTTTTTTTAAAAAAAATGTTCTATTGTTCAATAGGCTATTCAAATCTATTTGTTATAGCTCTCCAGGTCTACCTTGATGAGTGTCAACCTTTTTACAAAAATACTCTTATCTCCAGGATAGGCTTGGAGCCAGATATCTACAATACTTGAAAAGTGGAGAAGTAGGAATCATCATTTAGAGAATTCATAAATGCCATTGGTGAGGGATAGCTGATTAACATCAGTAGATACTTAGAATTATGTTCTACTCTTGGCAACATAACTAATAATATTCAGAAGCTTGTCTGGCCTAGGCTATAACAATACATGTCATAATAAGATGTGACATAATGTGACAGTACTGGGAAAGCTGCAATAATTCAGGGGTGTTGGCGATATGCTCAGCCTAGTCACATTTCATTATAACACAATGCCCAGTCATAAAATATCTCTGTGCATTAAGCCTTTGAGGACAATTGAGAAGACCTTTGAGGTTAGTTAGTTTTTTCCCTCCTTATTATTTTCAAAAGAATCACCCCAAGATGAGTCCAGGTCACTTATTTTTGGCATCCAGTGAATAATTCTTCTGTTGCAGAAAGGCAAAAGAACTCAATTCCCTATTAATCCACAGATTTCTTTGACCTACTCCTCTTCTTCATTACAAAGGCCACCAGAGGATGATGGGAACAGAAATGAGACAGATCTTCAAGATTTATTTTCCTATGAAATTTTGTCCTTTAAACCAGCTTAAGCAGAACTTCCCATGGTGCTTGTTTAGTAGTTATCAAAGCATTTCATCAAAATGCTGTTCACACTGAAATTGCGGATATGGAATTAACTTGGGGGAGCATTCAGGATGATTATATGTTTGTGGGTAATTTTTGTACTACATTTTAGTGACCCATTTCAGTAGTTTATACAATGGAAAACATCTGAAAGAAAACAACTGGCTTCTAAAATATTTTTTAAAAGAATTTCTGACTGTTTTGAGGTGGACTGCTTTCTCAGATAAAGGAGGCAATGTCATTGTTTATGGTAGAGCACAGAGCAGACGAGATGACAGTCTGATCTGTAGGAAGGGCTGTTCAGAGACATTCTGCAGAGCACATCTGTACTCAAGCCACCTATTTCCTGTGATTGCAGGAGTAGAAAAGAACGCTAACTCTATCTCATCTGGTGTAATGGTGAGTCTCATAGCAACAGATATGCAGGGCTATGGAGGGAATGTGTCTCTGGAGGAGAACAGTACTTGTCTGCAATGACAATTCTATCACATAGTAGTAACATAACTTCTCATGCAATATTTATTTTATTTTAATTTTAAACTTTTTTCACTTTTATTTTATGTGTATGGGTGTTTTGCCTATGTGTAATTGTATGTATCACATGAAAATATATATATTGCCCATGGAGGCCTGAAAAAGGAGTTGGATATCCTGGGACTGGAGGGTTACGAGCCTCCATGTGGGTCCTGGGGATTTAACCCAGGTCCTCAGAAAGAGCAGTGAGTGCTCCTAACCACTGAACAATCTTTCCAGCTCCATATATAATATTTTAACTCTTTGGTTTTTCTTCTCTATAAAAATGGTTGTTAATATCTTCATCAGAGAGATGTTGAGAAGAGATGAAAATGAGCTCTTCAGTCATCTTGCTAGATAGACCAGGGACATTTATCAGATTACCCTACATGTATCAAAAATAGTTACTAGGTAAACTTCTGATATTTGTATTAATTTTCTATATAATTGATAATTAAAATATAAAAATACAACATAGCTTTTACTTGGATAATTCAATTAGTCACAGAGAGTCTGATGGTAAATGTGGGAATAATAAATAGGTCATCCATAGTTGTTATTTCAATGCCTGATACATAAGGAAGATACATATTAGATATAGCTTCACCTTTGTTTAGAAGCAAAGATACAAAAATATAACTTTTAAATATTAATTAATTAGTTAATTTTTTGAAGCAGGGTCTCTTGTAGCCCAGGCTGACCTGGAGATCACTGTGTAGCTGAGGATGACCTCTTTTCTCCTGCCTTAGCCTTCCATGTGTTGGGGCTCTGAGAACATACCACCATGCCTGCCTTAAATGTTTTCACATCATTGAATTTTAAGATGCATTGTGCTTTAAAAATCAAAGGATGGGTGGCATATAAGATACTTCTAGTTTACAATGTTCCTTTTTAAAGAAAATATTTATTTTGTGAGTATGTGTGTTTTGCCTATATATAGGTCTGTGCACCACCTGTGTGTCTGGTGACAGAAAAGGAAGCTGGATCCCCTCGGACTGCGACTGAAGACGGTTGCAAGCAGCCATGTGGGTGCTGAGAAGTGAACTCAGGTTCTTTGAGGGAGACAGTGTTCCTAACCACTGAGCCATCTCTCTCACCCAGACATTCCCTCCTCCCTTTCTTTTCTTCTCTTTTTCAAAACACAAGAAAAAATATTATTGTACCTTTTGTTGATTTGGGTTCATAAAATTTAGTGATATTTTTAAATTTTAGTTGAAAATCTGAAATTGTGAATTTTTAAAATTTCTGTTTTGTTTCTATCTATAAAGAATGTTTCTTAGGGCTGAAATGCAGACGTGTACTTTGCAGGGGAGTAGATGTTTCATGAATAAGTTGGTGTGTGTTGCTAAACTGGATGTGGAGTGTTCCTGTCTTAATATGATAGCAATTCAAATGCTATCATAGCATTTGAATTTAAGGTCCTTTTACGTTTAAGATATGGTGAGGTGTCTGGGCACTCCTTCTGAATGATGAATAGTTATTTCAAACAATTCATCGTAAGAACTTTATGAACTGGAAAGTGAAAGTTATGTCAGTTTTTATGGTATGTTCAGATTTCTTTATTGTTTTTTCAGTCACTCTAAAGAATGCTTTTTCTCTAACCGTTTATATTGCAGAATATGTTATTTGGGCAAAAAACAATAATTTAAAAAGAAAGATCTCAACAATAAACATTTTTGAATGCTAAAGAAAGCAGTTGAAGGAGACACTAAGACCTTCCATGCTCGTGGACTGGTAGGATTAATATTATGAAAATGAGGTCAGTAAAGGCATCTGTTGACAAGGCTAATGACCCAAGTTCAATCCCCCAGGATCCACATGTTGAAATGAGGGAACTAACTGACTCTCAGAACGAGTTCCTCTGATATGATCATAGGCACACACATGTGCGTACACGCACATGCAAATACATACACACACACAAACACACACACACACACACACACACACAAGCACAAAATAAAATTGCTAAAAAATTAGTGTGAAAATGGTCATCCTACCAAAAGCAATCTACAAATTCAGTTAAATCCCAAATAGAATGCCAACTCATTTTTTCAGAGAAATAGAAAAAACAAACTTAACATCTATATAGAAGTGCAATAGTTCCTGGCCAGCCAAAGTAATCCTGAACCAAAAAACAATGATGGAGGTGTCATAATATTTTATATCAAACCATACTACAGAGTAATAATAATAAAAACAGCATGGTACACACACACACACACACACACACACACACACACACACACACACACCAATGGAAGACAATAGAGGACCCAGATCCAAGACCATGTGACCTTGGCCATCTGATTTTCTACAAAGATGCCAAAATTATATAATGAAGAAAAGATTGCCTCCACAGCAAATGGTACTGACAAAACTGGATATTTACATGTAGAAGGATGAAAATTGATCCCTATTGCTTATCCCACACAGAAAATCAATTCCAAATGGAGCAAAGATGTCAACATTAGACTTTAAACTCAGTCTTCTAGAGGACAAGGGAAGGCGTTGACTCCAAGATACAGGCACAGATAAAGACTTTCTCCATAGGATTTAAGTTGCTCAGGAAATAATGCCAAAAACAAGTGGAAGGCAAGAAATTAAAAAGCTTCTGTACTTCCCAGACAACGATTAAAGGCATGAAGCAGCAGACCACAGAACTGAGGAACATCTTTGCCAGCTAAACATCTGACAGGGCATTAGTGTCTGGAACACACAAAGAGCAAAACCAAAACGAAGCAAAACAAAACCCTAAACATTAGATAAACAATCTGATTAAAAAGTGATCTGTGAAAGTGAACAGAAATCCAAAAGAACAAACAGAAATGCCAAATAAATACTTTTTTTAAGTGTCTAAAATCATTAGCCACCAGGGAAATGCAAATTAACACCACTTTGAGATTTCATCTTAAACCAGTTAGAATAGTTATTATCAGAAAACAAGTGACAAAAAATGCTCTCAAGAATGTGGCAAAGGGGAAACACTTATTCACTGTTGGTAGAAATACAAACTGGTGTAAACACCATAGAAATTAGTGCTGAGGTCCCTGGGAAGGCTAAAAATAGAACTGACGTATGACTCAGCTCACAGTCTCCATTGTGTAGCTGGAGGCCTGTATACCCTGTTATATCAGAGATGCTCTTTTGGCTTTACTCACAATACCAAAACCATGGAATCAGACAAGATATCAATCAGTGGATGAGTGGATAATGAAAATGTGTACATATGCACAGTTTAATTCATCTGTAAAGAAAAGTGTAATTACGAAATTCACAGGGCAATGGATGGAACTGGAAAATAGGGTCACTCGGGCTTTGGAAGACAATCGCCATTTTTATAGTAGTGTGTTTAACTCTGAGTGCTGGTAAAGGCAAGGAAATAGAAAAGGTCAAGACAAGGGATGCCTTCAGGGAGGAGGGAAAGCAGAACATATTGACTGTGAAAATGAAGTTATGTGTGTGGGGTATCAGGGGTGGAAAAAAATCTAAATGGGGACTGGTAGGGTAAGAAAGAAGAAAGAGAATATGAATAGAGGTAACTTTTATGGGTGATACGCTCCCCAGAAGCCATGGGTTGTCAAACAAAATTTCAGTGGTAGGTGTGGAATACCTCTTTACAAGCTTCAGAGAGGTTTCAGAGATACTTCAAAATAATAAAGGCTATGGCTTTTGCTCTTGGTTGTCCACAATAACTTGATGGTAGCATCCTATTGCTGAAGATGCCACACACTTTTGTCACAGAACATAGTGACATAAAGCTGGAATTGGGCCTATAACACAAACAAAAGTATGAGTAAAATTATAATACTAGCAAGCTGGCTAGATGGCTCAATGCGTGAAGGCACTTGCTGCCAAGCCTGAAGACCTGAGTTTAATCCCTAGGACCCATATGTAGAAGAAGAAACGTAACTCCCCAAAGTTATCATATGACTTCCATACATGTGCAACAGCATGCTCACGTGCATGCACAAACATACATAAGTGAATGTAATAAAAATGTATAAGAAAATAAAAAAAAAAATCCAAAATGCAGGTTCTATTTTATTTGAAATGTGCATTTTCATGGATGTTCTCTGTAGCTCTGAGGCACTTGGATAAGCTGAGCAACCTCTGGCATCTTGAATTTCAGCATCTTTATGCTCTGTGGTAAGAGTGGAGCATCATGTAACAAATTCTCTAAGGACTGTTTCTCTTCTTTTGTTTGAGGACTGATTCTTGCCTCACTCAAAAATACTTTGTATAACTGCAAGGATCATTTTCCCACCCCATGGAAGCAACATGTTCTACTGGCATGTATAGCCGGAAAGTTTCTCTGGTTCCACCAGGCCCCTGCAGTCCCATGGCCATCTTATAAAATAATCACTCAGACGCTTAATACCATTTATAACTTCTCGGCCAATAGCTCAGGTTTATTACTGACTAGCTCTTACACTTAAATTAACCCATAATTCTTATTTATGTTTAGTCATGTGGCTTGGTACCTTTTCTCAGTTTTACCTTGACATTTTGCTTCCTCTGTGCCTGACTTGTGACCCCTGACTCAGCCTTCCTCTTCCCAGAATTCTCCTCATCTGCTTGCCCACCTATACTCCCTGCCAGGCTACTGGCCAGCCAGCATTTTATTTATCAACCAATCAGAGCAACACATAGTCACAGGATACAGAGCAATATCTCACAACACTTTCCCTTTTCTTTCTAATCAAAAAGGGAGATTTTAACTACAACATAGTAAAATTACATATAATAGAACAGTTATCGGGCGTTGGTGGCGCACGCCTTTAATCCCAGCACTCGGGAGGCAGAGCCAGGCGGATCTCTGTGAGTTCGAGGCCAGCCTGGGCTACCAAGTGAGCTCCAGGAAAGGCGCAAAGCTACACAGAGAAACCCTGTCTCGAAAAACCAAAAAAAAAAAAAAAAAAAAAAAAAAAAAAAAAAAAAAAGAACAGTTATCAAGCAGGAATTACAATTACAATATCTAGTCCATTTGTATTTGGCAAAATTTAAGAAAATATTCTATCTACCATATATTTATGAGTCTAAAGTTTCATATCTAATTCATCTTTTATCATAATCAAGGAAAAATTATAACTATGAAGTCTTCAACTACATCAAAGACCCCAGAAGGATATTCTATTACCTAAGTAGACAAGAAGAGCATTGTAAGCAACTTCCAAAAATCTAGAATGACAGAGATAGCTGACTACCTGGACAGTTACCCAAAGTTATTCTGCAATGTTGGGGCATCCATCTTCAGCTTATAGGCCTAGAGTCTCTCAGTCACTTCTCTCTGTGTCCTGTAGAACGTCTGGTAGTCTCCTCTGCGAAGCAGGAACCTGAAGGACCATTTTGCCTTGTTTTGGCAAATTCAGTGGTCATTTTTCTGTGGGTTCTGCATGTCTAGTCAATACAACATTTTGTCAAGCAGTCCAGGCAAAAACAGTTTCTTGCCCAAATGGCTATTTTTGCCGTGAAGAAGATAAACTCCATATGGAGTATCTTCAGTGCACATCATCTTCCTTGAAGTAACTGGTGCTGCCAGGAGCAGACATGTCTCATTATCCAGGAAAGTCTAAGTTTTTAAAACATTTTAAATGCTGTATTCTGTAGGTCTTTGAAGTGTTTGAAGATTATCTACCTAATTGAAATATATCTATGTATACCTAGAAAACTTACCTAACATGACTATAAGTTTGATTATCATGGATGACTAGTTATTAATCTGTACTTCTTAATTATACATTATAATTTTAAAAGAACTGCACAAATATAATACTTTAAAAAGAGTAGAAATATACACACAGTATAAAAAATTAACTTTAAATTTGTAATAAACTACAATTTATAGCATTGTAAAACATTTCAAATAAGTTGTTGCTCTTTAAAGTAGGTTCAATAATCTATCCTTTCATCCTATCATATCTATACTATCCTCCTGTGTCCCTCTGATGTGATAGATCCTTATGTTTTGTGTTCGTCTTAGCATTTCTTTACTCTCTGATTACCCCCCCCCCAAAGCATCATCTGGTCCATTTCTTGCCCTGCTTCTAGTATGAATAATTCTAGCCTCATTTTGCCCATCTGTAAACTTCCATTCCAGATGTGAAAATCCCGAGTCCAACTCTCAGCTTATTCACTTGTTTTATTGTTCAGCACAAGTCTATGTATAAGGTGGTATCAGAGGTCCTAACCTGTACTCGTGGAGAAATAGTTTTCTTAAATAAAGCGTTGTGTTTATCTGTTTCCTGTAACAAGTACCTGAGATAAATCAACTTAAAAAAAAAAGATGGTTTAGTTAGAGTCACGGTTTCCGAGGTTCAGTCTATGATTACCTGCTTGTTTCTTTGTACCTGCGGCAGCATGGTGCGTCACGCTCAATCTGTGTGGTTCAGGAGTTGTTTCTATTTTTAAATTTAGATATTATTTTGTGTATTTGGGGTTAGATTTATATTAGGCATAAAATTAGATACGTATCTTGTCTACAGCTTCTCAGTCTTTGACTTGTTTTTATACCCTTAACATAATGTTTAATAGAGAAGTTTTTTAATTCTAACAAATTCTATTTGTCAAATTTTTCTTTTGAGGATGTTTCTGGCGCTGATTTAAAAATGGTACCAGACCATCTTCTAGATTTTCTAGGAGTTCTAGGGTACAGTGCTTTGCATTTAGATTTATGATCCATTTTGAGTAAATTTTTGTGAATATGTTTAAATTTATTTTCTTGTATATATGTCCAATTATTTCAGGACCATTTATTAGACAGATAAATGTTTCTCCACTTAATTGGCTATATTCCATTGTCAAAGCTCAGCACCCTGTATTTATTTGGGTCTATTTCTGAGCCTGAATAATTCTACTGCTCTTAACCTTTTACTAGTAGTGCACTGTCTTGGTTTATATTTTGTGTATGCTGGTTGCTTTTGTTTTGTTTTGTTTTTTGAGACAGAGTCTATCTGTTTAGCCTTGGTTACAAATGGGCCTCAAACTCACAGAGATCTGCTTGCCTTTGCCTCTTGAGTGCCCAGATTAAAGGCATGTGCTACCACCGCTTGGCTCTGTCTTGGTTTATATAGCCTGTGGTAAGTCTGAAAATGGGCTAATATCAGTTTTCCTACTTGGTTTTTTCTTTCCATTGACTATTGGAAAGTTTTGCTTTCCATATCCATTTAAGGCACAGCTTTCAACATTCACAAAATATCTTGTTATTATTTTGGTTGGAATCCCATTAGACATATCCAAGGAGTTGGAAAAACTGACAACATTTGAATTTTAAATACTAACCGAGGAATCAAAAGGGAATTTGATATCTAAGTTAGCTTGCTGGAAAAAATGTGATAAAATATAGAATCTTCAGATGGTGCAAAAGTCCAAAGAAATAAAATTATGACCATATTGATATGTATGTATAAGAGACTGTATAAGCAATAATTTTGTAAAGAGAAAATGGAGCAGATGGAGACATATGTTGTTCAGAATTCTTCCTACAAACAACAGAATGTTCTTTGGTGAATTGATGAAGTGAAGGGTTTTATTAAAATGTATTTGGCAGAATCCCTACAATTGAATGGAGAGTTAAATTGACTATGAAGACAAATGCAGTCCAGGGGAACCTTGGGGAATTTCTTAATAAAACATACTATCTTTCCATGTTTGCTGCTCAGCCTAAGGATCTGATGCTCCTAAGTTAAGAAAAGTGCTGAAGAACAGAGGGACTCCTATATTTCAGTGGCACTGACCCCGCCACTGAAGACTAGAGGCAAATATCTACCCTGGCAAGTGTGGAGAGTGTGGGTCTCTATTGTCCCAGCAGCCAGAAGACCAGGCCTTTTACTTTAGCATTTTAACTTCTAACTAGGAGAGTTAGAACTATAAGTCACACTGCAGAAAATAACAATATTCATTTATGGCATTCCATGATATTAAGTAAAAACAGGTGGTCAGTATCCATTGGACCATAGAATATTTAAAATAATGATAAAGCCTTTTGAAAATAAAAAAAAAATAAGATTTTTAGATCAAAGATGCTGGTCACAACCCAGAAAATGCTAAGATACAAAGCCAGAGACTCGGTCATTTCAGGGTATGTCTCTATCTCCTGGCCAGCTGCCAGTTATTACCATACCCTATAGAATTGGAGAGTCTGTGTGTGGGTCAAGCTCAGCGTGTTTTCAAACAACGTAAATCCATAACCTCCTTGGTTGGGCCTCTGCTCTCTGACAAAGAGGTTCTGAATCTCTGGGTCAGCCAACTCTCAGAGGGAAGAGCCCTCAGGCAGAAGTTTCTACTCTGCCCTAGTAGTCAATATATGTCTCTTTAGGAATGCGCTAAAACCACCCTTTCTTTCTTTGCTGTTGTTGAGTAGTAGATGCTTATTTCCTTTTTATCATTTCACTGAATCCTCAGGAGGCAAGGGATTTAGATTCATGCATCAGTCTTCTCCACAATCTCTAAATCTCCTCTAAGTGTGTTGTAAAAATTATTTGGTAATTCAGATATAAGCACAGCATTAAAAACTCCATGTGCAATCATTTTGTATTCTTTTGCTTACATTAAATTAAAAATGATCATCTGTCCTCTTTTAGATGATAATGAGGCACATCCATTGGAATGTTTAACACCTGCCACTTGCTTTTAGGTAATCTCATTCAGCGTTTTCATTCATTCCTTTGAAATGTTGTCTGAAATGGAAAACAGCTGGCCACCACTGGAGCAAAGATGACAAACACGAAAGGTTTGTTGTGTGATTTTAGTGACTATATGCATGAAATTGGGTGCACAGGCCAAGGATGTTGGAATAGGCTATGCAAACAGCATGGCAGAAGACCGGAATGATAGCACCCTCCTTTCTAGCAGGGTCATTCAGCTTGACACATTGCAGAAATGTGTTTCCATGGGTTATGATTGTCTCCTGCTCTCCGTGTTCATGGGACACTTCTCGCTCCAGTTTTAGGGGTGTGTGGGAACCTAGGACACTCAGCAGGGGACAGGCGAGACTACTAGCAGGCTAGTACAGTCCTCACAGCCTGAGGGTACAAGGCTTTACCCATTGGAATAGAGTGAACAACCAGGGACTGTGGGAGGCTGGGCTTCACCAATGACAATACAGTGGCTTTTCTATTTTCCTAATTCTCTTGATTCTCAGGAAAGGATGAGAGAAGCCCCTTGGAATCATTCTGAATGCAGATGCAAGCTGGGAACTTAAACCTCCTACTTGGATATTAACTAAGAAGGGCTGCTTAGCTAGAGAAACATCTACAACAGCAGAATGGACCAGCTGAGGTTGTGCTGGTAGGCTTTAATTAATCTAGAATCATGTGAGAAAAGAGTTTAATGGAGAAAATATCTCTTTCAGGTGAGTGTGCATGCATATCTGTAAGGGGTTGCCTTTGTTGTTGATTGATATAAAAAGACCAAATCCATTGTGGATGGTACTTTTATGTAGGCAGGGGGTCCTGACCTGCATAGTAGAAAAAGCTAGCTGAGTGCTAAGCAAGCATGTAGGTAACATTGGGTGCACCCTTTCTCTCTGTCTTTGGCTGTGGATATGATGCAACTGTCTCAAGTTCCTTCCTCTGTGACTTCCCTGCTACCATGATCTTTAACTTGGAACTAAAAGCCAAGTAAGTCCTTTTTTCTTCCATGTTACTTTTGGTCAGGGTGTTTTATTGTACCAATAGATATGAAACTAAAACAGAGTCCATCTTGATTTCAACTGTTATCAAGGAAATATATAGTTCCTGGATCTTCATTTGAGTCCTCAAATTGTCAGCATGTGCAAAGACAGAAGCACAGGTCCACACTGTCCTTGGTAGCAGCCTGAGAAGTTTCCTTCATCTCTTAGAAACACTGACACAGGTAAAACTGTAGCCTTGGTTTTGCTGGAGGGAAGAATTTCAGGATGAGCCAGTATGAAAGAGAGGTGGAGTTTATTAAAAGACGCTTTTGTAACATGGACTTTAAGCATGCAAATCGAGAAAGAGAGAAATGAAAAGCACACCTGGGAGGTTTGGTGTGGACTTGTGAAATGTGAGGGATGTTTGAATGTCTTAGTGAACGTTTTTGGAGTTTTACTACTTTTAAGGGACCATTTCCTCCTGCTCCTCCTCCTCCTCTTCCTCCTCCTTCTCCTCTTCCTCCTCCTGCTCCTCCTCTCTTTTCTTTTCTTTTCCACAATTGAGTTTTTATAGGCTCAGGAAGTACCTTGAACGGGATTATAATCTGATAAAATAAACCAGGGGTTATAAAGTAAAACTGGCACTGCACCAGGTGGTCAGGACCCAGCCTTTTATACACACAAGCTGATTTCAGGAAGGCTCCTAGAAAATTGCAGAGTGACACCTGGGGAGGGAGAAAGGTCTTAAACAAATACGAATTGTTCTGAAATTCTTGATTCTCAGCTGGAGAGAGAGTCTTTGACTAGATTCTGGGTAAGGGGCTCATCTCCATTCCTTAATAATCCCCTGTCCTTTATAGTTTAAAAAAAATCACAATATATCTTTTATGTGCATTGCACCTGAGGTTGATTTTCTTATTTTTTTCTATTACTTAATCAGCTCTACCAGATATGTTCTCTGAGAATGGATATTGTGCACACTTTTGAGAAATCTTCACTTACTAGGAGTTTGACCCTTTTAGGAGGTGTGTAGTTTGCTGAAGAGATTTTCTAGACTGAAGACTCTCAGTCAGCCTTACCACATAAAATGCAATCAAGGTAAATGGAGTAAGAGGCTCAGTGGCCTCACTCTGGCCTCCCAGTTAAATTCAGAGCAGTTGAACACATACTCTTTGAAAAAGAAAATTTTTGGTTCTCCTGAAAGAGATCACTGTTGATATGAATCCCAAAGGCGTCTTTGGTTACTTATTGATGTCTTATTATTATGTCATATTAGCTATGCACTAATAAATTTTAGAGAAGGTCTGTTATAAATCATGTAAGTAATTGGGGGTTCTGAGTTTCACGAGGAAGGAAGACTTGTTAGGTAAATGGAAAAGAATTTAGACAGTACTATTTGGCTTACGTTTCAATCAGCAATTTTAATGATTAATGGAAACGTTGGTGAATGAAAGTCTGTTGGAGCCTTGGAAAAGTAAACTTGTCTCCAGGTTTAGGGACTATCATTCAAGGAAAGTAAATCAACACAGGAGGAAAGCTGGCACAGTGGAAAGAAAGTTGGATTGAGTCAAAAGACCCTTGGTCTTGTTTGGGGATCTGAGGTTGGGTAAGTTTCTGAGTCCTTCATTGTCCCATTTTGTCTCCATCCCCGTAACATGTGGCATTAGCATAGTGGTTTCTTAGGAATACTCACTCCCAAATTATGTAATTAGAGAAATGCCTGGATTTAACCCTTTATGGCAGAGGTGGTGTTTCCAGAGGCCAGGACATCTGCATTCTGTTGCCATGCACATCAGTTTCCCTGGCCACCCACACTTCCTGTTCATGTGAAATCTTTTTTTGCAATCACGATCCTTCTTGGAATTTATGTAAAATCCTCATGGAAGTGCCCAAGTACAAAAAGACTAAGAAATGTTTTAATGTAGTCACCTTGTTCATTTTCATAGAACACCATAAATATGTCATAAAATAACTCTAGCTAGGAACACTGTCAGCTGCTGGCTAGAACTTCGCTCCTTGGTATCCCAGACACTCTCAAAGGCAGAGGAAAACAAAGTAATGGTATTTGTTTTTCAACTATTTTCAACTACATTTGTGTGTGTGTGTGTGTGTGTGTGTGTGTGTGTGTGTGTGTATGTATGTGTGTGTATGTGTGTGTATGTGTATGTATGTGTGTGTATGCGTGTGTGTGTGTGTGTGTGTGTGTGTGTGTGTATGTGTGTGTGTGTATGCTATAGTATACATATGGAAGCCAGAGGACTACTTGTGAGAGTTGGTCCCCTATTCTGCTATGGGGGTCCTTTGGAGTGAACCCAGAACCATAGGAATAAGTTTATTCATGGGTGCTAAAGTTGATCAGAGTTGTACTAATAACTATGGCTTTCTTTCTCTGGCACAAAAATCACAGATTTGCATTTGTTTGCCTTAGCTTGGAATGATAATAACACAGACAGTTACTTTTTACTGAGTACTTGCTATTCTAGAGATTTCATACATTACTTAATCTCCATGCATTTTTGAAGTAGACAACATCTGTATTTTACTCATGAAAAGAAACAGAGTTGAAATGCCTTGTGCGAATTCCACACAACTTTTAGGTGGTAAGGCTGGGATTTGAACCAAGCACTTCCCTTCATCAGTGGCAATATTAACTGCTTTTTAGGAAAGCATTGAGGATAATAATGGTGAAGAAACTGCAGTGAAAGGGGAAGCAGTACCACCCAGTCAGAAAGCAGTTGGAGGCGTGGAAGGGAAGAGCCCAAAACACAGGGAGACTGGGCACAGATCCATTCTAATTTCATTCTGGGCTTAAGAAGAACATTCTATCTCCTCACTACTTTTCCTTTTAGTTCTGCAAAATACAAATATCACAATACGGGGAGGTGGGGGAAGCTTGAGGAAAAGAAGAGACTCAGTTTTGACCTAGTTGTAGGAGAGTCGTAATCCACGCTCTACTACCCCTCAGTAGTTCTTTTCTGTTGTTTACTTCTCACATGGTAGAGTCAGCCCTCTTCTCAGAAAATCTGAAAAAGCTTGATACTCACTTCCCCAAATCTCTGCAACTAGATATGAACTTGTGACCTAAATCTAGCAAATGAGCTGTAAGACAAACGTTAGAGACTCCTGGATACAATTTTCCTTGGCAATAAAAGGAGTGGTGGTTTGGAGGGCCCACCGCCACATGCTAGGTTTGGGATTGGCCTGCAATGTTTGGTTCTGATGCAGGTTACACAGAGATCACATGGGGAGGCTCGGTCGATGTACAGAGCAGCAGAAGATCAAGGCAGTAGGAATTCAGCTCACCAGTGGGATTACTTCTGCAAGATTTGTTCAGGTTTAATTCATGCATTTAGGACTGTTCATCCATTTTGTGTTGTTTTGTGCAGGTGGGAGGCAAGAGACAAGGACTGTTTAGTAACTGACTGATTCAGATAACAGGACTCTTTTAGTATCAGTATTTGGAAAGATTCTTCTTTTTTCTCATTGAATTAGATTGGCACTTCTGCAAAAAAAAAATCAATGGCTACATATGTACAGATTTGATTTTGCATTTGTTCTTCATCCCATGTGGGTCTATATATTTATCCTCATGTCCAAATACAATGCTGTATCACATTAGAGATTGCTAGAGCTCCAGAGTAAAATTTAAAGTCCGATAGCATGGGTTCGCCAAATCTGTTCTTTAAAGCTCATTACAACTGTTTTAGATCCATTTTATGTCTGTGCATATTTTAGAATGAACCTCCTGACTTTTCTAGTGAAAGCTTCCTGGGATTTTGCCTGCAGTTAACTTGAATTATAGGTCAATTTGGGGTTAAATGGCAGCTTAATGACGGTGTCTTTTGCTGTTTGCATATGGCATATCTTTTCATTTATTTACAATGTATTAAAACCTAATCTAATCAACCAAAGTTTTATTATACCCTTCTAGAATATATCTTACCAACTGATCACTGATTCATGCCTTTGACATTACTATCAATGGTATTGTTTTAGTTTTTATTTCAACCTTGTTATAAGTAGATTTTAGTTTCATAATATTGGTCATGTATATATGCTGACTTTTTTAAGATTCAGTTATTACTTCTTGTGGTTTTTCTGTGGTTTCTTTATGATTTCAATAGATGCTTATGATGACTATGAAAGCCAAGGTTCTGCTTCTTTTTCTGTGGGCTTTGCATTATTCCTGTCACTGTCCAAATGCACTGACCAGGACCAATGTCATAGCCTTTATCAGAAGCTATAGGGCCACACAAAATTTTATTGTCCCATTTCTCACAATGATGTTACCTGTAGATATTTCTTTTCTTTTTCTTTTTCTGTAGACTCTGTCAACTCAGGAAATTTCCCTCTTTAAAACATATTCTGGAAGGTTTTGTCATGAATAGACATAAACTTGAAAATAATATTTCTGCATCTACTGAGATACTCAGTTGACATAGTGGTTTGTACTGACGGTTTTCAAATGTTAAAACAAACTAATTCTAGTGGTCTACCTTTTGCTTTGGGTGTTTTCTCCTTCCTTTGTGAAATACTATGAAAATCATTCACTTACAAATGCTTTTGATTTTTTTCATGACTTCTTTTTTAATCCATAGATACAAAGATAATATTTATTATTGAGATTCTCTTTGGCAATCCTGTTGTAGTCTTTTGGCATTCTCATTATGTATTTAAGAAGAACTTATATAAATTAAAGTCGTTGACAATATTTAGGATTAACACCATGTCTAATGCTCATAAAAGGAAAAATTAAAACCTTTACCATTACAATATGGTCGATGTTTGTTTCACAACATTCTTTGCATTGGCATCTATTTTTTCTTAACATTGACATAATCACTAGAGCTTTCTTTTAGCTAATATTAATGTGGCCAATGATTTATGTCTTTTTTACTTTCAGTCTATTTCTTAAATTTAAAATAGGTTTCTCGAAGGCAGCATGGACTTGGACCCTGTTGTCCATTCTGAGACTTTCTGACTTTAATTGGTGTCTTCATTGGATGTAATTATTGTTCCTTTGAATATGGCCAGCCATCTCTTATGCTAGCATCAGGGAGCTTTTCACATTCTGGCACTGACTGTGGCTCAGCTGAGGACAGAAGGTGGATACCCTGTAGATCTGTGGGATTTCTCCTCTGTGGGGAGCTCTTTTTTCTGCCCCTGGGCTCTCAAATCAGGAGGACCATCAATCAAGCTCTCTGTCTGGGCCAATATTCCTCCTTGGCAATGTTGGAGATTCTATGCAAAAAGTAGAGATTATTATCATAGGTAATTTGAGAAATTATTGAGTCTAACATAGGTTACACGAGCTGTCCTAGGTCACATGGCTATATAGGGCGAAGTTAGGGTTTGTGTTCAAGTTAGTCTAGCCTCAGAGGCTAAGGTTGCATCCTCCAAGCAGAAGTACTAAGAAATGTTCATGCTAAAAGACGTCCACAGAATTTATGTGTGTTGGTGGAATTTTCCTTATTAATTACTGATCTCAGCACTATTTTTTTGTGTGACCAAATTAGTTATTTCAAGTAGCGCTAACACATTGCAATTCAAAAATTCATGTTTCATCAATGGGGTTATGCCAATAAAAGTTAAATACTTGTTCACACAGCAGTTATTTTAATGATTCAGAGATAGTGGTGTGATGATGTCAGCCTTATGATGGCATTTACACATCCGAATCTGGCTGTGTCAGTCTAAATTAGTCTTGATTTTGACATCCTCAGGCAACATCACACCCCTAATAAATCACCTCTTAACTAAATGATTTTGTATGAGAAAAAGCAATAAGGCAATTTTATTGCTTGAAATCTCTTTTGTTATTTTTTTATTTTTATTTATTTATTTGATTTTTTGAGACAGGGTTTCTCTGTGTAGCTTTGCGCCTTTCCTGGATCTTGCTCTATAGACCAGGCTGGCCTCGAACTCACAGAGATCCACCTCCCTCTGCCTCCCGTGTGCTGGGATTAAAGGTGTACACCTGAGTAGTTCAGAAAATTGTTTAAAGTTTCTCTGTGAAAATAATTTAACTTCAATCTTTTCTGTCAATTCAAACAGTTTCTTTCAACAAGAATAAAATAATCAGGAAGGACAGAATGAGATGAGTACTCACTAGCTCCTGACACTAACAGGATGGTGACTATGGCAAAGCATAATGAACTGTGATGACTTGGGAAGTCCATTGCTAGCATAGAACAGTCTTCACAGAGATGTACATTTAGGCACCCTTGTGAGCCCACGTCCTCCATCAGCACTTAAGTATGTGCATCCCAAGGTTAGCACTAGGTCCTGTTAGTGTTCTAAGGGAGGGCTTGAGTCAAAAATAGGCACACAAAAATAAATGCAAATTTATTTAAATTAGTTGATTTTTTAGCTGTTAAACAATGTTGTAGTTTTGTGGACTGTTAAAGGAATAATCTAAAATCAGCAATGATCTAGTCAGTGGTCACGTACTGGAATTGATCACCTGTGAGTATTGATCTCAAGGTGAATTTAACAAATAAATATTAATCTATAATAAAACAATTAGTTTCCGGGTGGTTTTCAGAACATTTCCTTCAAAACAATAAAGGATAGGACTGTCACTGCTCTAGAGACAGTGGGACCTGGGAGAATGAAGTCTGCTAATGAAGCAGACCAATCTCATGCAATAGCCAGCTTCAGTCAGAATCTCAGACAATTTGGACTCTTGGGGTTAAGGGCTGTCACCTGAGTAAAGTTCTGGTGAGTTCAAGTTGTATACAATCACAAGGACCAGCCACACAGGGCAAAAAACATGTTCTTCCATAGAGGCATATAAAGCATAGTTTAAGCCTTTCATTAAATGACATCAGCAAGCAATAATGAATAATCTGAAGTAAACTCATTCCTACCCACTATACCTGGGAGGGGCACGAAAACACATCCCAAGAACAATTCCATGTTTTGTAGAAACTGAGATCATAAGACTCTTGCTTTCCTGTAGTTTTCTCACATGACCCCATTCTTGGACCATGTTTTGACATAGGGCCAGCGAGATGGCTCAGGGGGTAAAGGCGCTTGCTGCCAAGCCTGGTTAACTGAGTTCAGTTCCTGGAGTCCACTTGATGGAAGAGAACCGATCATCGAAAGTGGTCTGCTGATCTCCACATGTACACATGGCATGAGCGTGTGTGTATACACCTGCCCACATGCACACACACATACAACCCTCCCTCTCTATGTGTACGTGCACACACACACACTCCCTCTGTACACACGTATATATCCTCTCTGTGCACATACACACAGACTTTTTTAACACACACACACACACACACACACACACACACACACACACACTGTTCCTGGAACAGAATATATGAGGAAACCAAGTAACCCTTAAGGTCAATATGATCCTAGCATATTTACGGCCTGTCTAATTTGTCAAAGTAAATTAATTAGTTCCAAAGGTGACAAATGCAAAGAATCACTGATCACTATGCAGGAGTGTGGATACTTTCTTGCAAAGTACAATGGAGGAAAGCTACTCTAAGGAGATAGTGTGGCTGGAGACTGAGTGGAAAGAAGTGAAGAAAGTCAAAGCCTGGGTGAAGACTTGCAAACAGAGGTACAGCAGCTGCATAGAGCTTGGAAAAGGCACATGCTTGCTGTCCGAAGTGCAACAGAAGTTATGGTGGCCAGGGCGTGGTGGGAACCTGAGGAAACAGGCTTTGAAATTAGTTCCTAAGTGACGAAACGTACATGACACCCTACCTCCCGAGCAGAGCTGGGAGTACTGGAGATGACGCAGACCCACTGTGTGATGTTGCTTAGGCTCGAGATAGAGTGGGCCTACTCTGTGTGGGAGCAGGGCAACAACTGTGTTGAGGCTCTGCCCTGTACACCCATACTTTGTTCATTGTGTGTATAACACTTGACACTTATGAGATAGGACTTTTAATAATATTTTTTCTATTTTGCTTGCTCCTGCAGGCATGTATAGTTAGCAGTCACAAAACACTTTTACATATACATATCTCACATTTTCTTTCTTTTAGTTTCAAACACCTGGTCATCGTTTTCTGTGTCCGGTCACTTCCATGTATGCCACGTATACATCACTATCTTGTCAGGGCTTCTCTGTACTTAAGTAATTATTGTTGACACTGGCTGTAAAACCCAGACATCTGCATGGCTTTGCAGAGGCTGCCTGTCAAAGGCAGCTGCTGTTTAGAAATGTTCTTCCTGGAAAATTAAATACAAAGTAGGCCTAAGTATTTGAGGAATTGAAATAGTTCCAAATTTATGGCTGCTCTCAGCCCTAAAGCCTTTGGTTTGTGTTACAATAATATTTGGCTGTATGGCAGGAATCCTGAGCTCTTCGCATCCTGCCTCTGCCTGTATGTCTAGACTGCAGCTACCCTTGTCCTCACACCAGCATTTTGAGTTGTCATTTCTTCACATGGTACAGGACAGGCTCCTTCTTCATCTTCCATGCTCGCTTTTCATTGACTGTGCCAGGCTACCCTGCCCCGTAGAAGGTGCTTCCTCTTACTCCTGTTCTTTGACTTCATGGCACTTACATTAATCTCAAATTTCAGAACATTTACATGTGTCTACATGTTTATTATACATTTCCTTTTTTTATGTATAAGCTCCACGAAGGTAAGAATTTACCTGTTTTCTCTACTGTGTGCTTCATGAATTTTGCTGGACTCCCGAATCCAACCATGAGTGTGGTAGAGATTGTAGTTTTTCACTGTTACTCTGCTGAGCCTCAAACCTCCTCACAATAACATGTTTTCCTGTGGCTGAGAGAAGCCCTGATGGCTGAGAGCTCCGAGGTTCCCACGATGGCTCCATGCAGTCTTTCATTCTGGCTTTCCATGCTGGATCACGAAGAGCTGCATCTCAGGGGCCGCAGTTCTAGACAGCCTGCTCTAGGCTGTGTGTCTTCCTTCCTTCATGAGTCTTGCTGCCGATGCACGGCTCAGGAGTCTGTTTCTTTTGCATAACTGAATCCATGGGCTCTGACAGATGGTTCTGAAGTTTCTGCCATTGCCCAGCAGCATTTACTTTTCCTGGCCACCGTGAGTGTCTGGGTGTGGGTGTCACCGTCAGCATTAGGACTTGGCTAACTGAATTTCCAAGCCTGTCCTTGGGTCTGTTTTTGCTATCGTCACATGCAGCTCTCATCACTTATAAGTCTCACAATACAATGTTACCAGGATGACTTCTAGGAGTTATTCCTTGCCAATTTATAATAGAAAATTCTCTTTTTATTTGCCTTTGGTTTTCCATGTCTGTGGCTTTTCTTTTCTTTCTGTTGATCTATGGTGTCTGGTCCTGTGCGTGTGAAGAATTCCCTTGTGTGTTTCCCCCAGGACAAATCCTCTGCCTCTGAGCTGGTGCTCACATTATGTGTCTAAAAAGTTCATTTTGACTTTCAGTTTTTGAGAGATGGTTTTGTTAGATTATTTTCTGGGCTGACAGGATTGTTTTCTTTCAGCGATTCACAGATGTCATGTCACCGTCTTTCACTTTCCATAGTTTCTGACAAGAAGTTTGTTCTTCTACTCATCTATTTTCTTTTGTTCACGGCACGCCTCTCCCCTGGCTCCTGCAGGATTTCCTCTTCATCTCCAATTCACTGCACTCTGCTGGCCGTGTGTTTTGTTTTGTGTGTTTTTGACCTATTTTAACTTTGTTTTATTTTTCCTAGGTGTTGATCTTACTCCGGGTTCTTTGGATTCTTGGTGGAATGTATTTGTAAGTTTCTTTTAATAGCTTTTATCTCTTCGGTTATTTTTTTCCTGTCTTTCTTTTTTTCCTTCATCTTCTCTTGTGACTCCAGCTACCTTTGATATGGTCCAACAGCTCAGTGTTTGGTGTGTTTTTCTCCCTCTCCACTTCCCTTTGTGAGGCTGGTTTATATTCATCTGTCATTAGAATCAGTGATTTTTTTTAAAAAAAAATAAATAAACCCTGCATTTGCACTTGATGCTAGCTAATAGATCCCATCTCTGGCAAAACTCCTCATTTGCTCATGCCTGGTGGCCCCTCTTCTTCTATAGCTTTTAACATAGTCATCTATTCCTTGATAGCTCTAGTGAAAGCTAACAGTTGGTTCATCTCCATTTATATATTTAATCATCCCTTAATGATATTTTTTCATTTTTATATTTCTTTTAATTTTCACGCAACTGTAAACATCAAGTATGAAAGACTTAATAACAAGGAAATACTAATTACACTAAAATGTTGGGTCCCTGGTATGGGGTTGGGCTCTGTTTTCAATATGCATAAGCTTCAATCTCTCTAGTGTTGGGTCGCCATTGCTTCTGCTTGAGACAAGGCTGTGAGGACAGAGTCTCTGCTGCTTTCCCAACTGTCACTTGTTCTTCCACATGCGCATAGCATTTATCTTCATGCGGTGGCCTCTTACCCGTGGAGAGATTGCTGTTTGCCCATTAGTTTCAGACCCATATTGAGAATGGAGAAAGCCTTCTATTATTCTTGGCCACATTTCCTCTTAGACTGGTCTTAAGCTATGGATTCTGGTTTTACACCATCTGGTCTTCTTTCTATGGAAGTCGAGCTCTGCCTTTATTCAGAGTTAATCTTGGGGAAAACATTCTAGCCTTTTCCCAGGAGGTAGCAGAGCACCCACCACTGCTTGGTTCTGGAATAGGATCCTTTGGTCAACCTGATTTTCTGCCTTCCCCGGAGCATGGACATGTGTTCAGTAAGGCAGCCTGCATCACAGCAGGTCCTTTTCTGTCTTTAGAGATAGTGGGCTCAGCTTTCCATTCCTTAGTCACTTGAAGGATTTACCTCAGGTGAGAATGCAGAGATGGGGTTTCATAATATCTCCCTTTAGCATCTACTAATTACCACGGATGGTGCTGCTCAGGGGTGCTGATCCTGGAGTCCAATTCTGCCACAGCCTTCCTCTTGAGCACCCTGTCACAGTTCACGATAGTGGAGCCAGGTGCTTCAGGTGAGCCAAACATGACACCGACTGTCTACAGTGCCCCACTCTTTCACACTGACACATCAGCTCGGGCACTCAGCAATCAGCACAACTGTGGTTGTTTGTGACCAATCAGCCTACATGGTAACCAGTCTTTCCTCTTCCACTTTGTCACAAACCAACAGTGCATGTTCTGTCTTCTTTGGTCTCTGGAATTCGACTGACTCGATTGCTCTACTGATCAGTAATTTGGTCAGCAACCAAAGATCAGATTTTGTGGTGTCTACAGTTTCTTGTTGTTAGCATGACTGAATGACGTTTTTCATGTTTTTTTCATAGTTCTGTTTTTTTCCCTTTGTTCAATACCCTGTCAACAAATGAAAAGCAACTCAGCTAGTTTAAAGGTTGGTTGTATAGTTTTTGTAACTCTAACTTTTTTTCACTCAGAGGGCCTGCAACCTAATTAGAGAGGACATAGCTTCCTAAACCAAGTATCAGTCACTTTCACACCTAACACACACTCCTGTTTGTAAGGCAAGGTTACTGATCTGTTCCTGAGGTTGAATTTAGCCTGTCCTACAAAGGATGCATTGACCTTGTAAGGAAGAGCAGAAATGACTTGGTGGCTAGACTGTAGATTCCTCCTGGATGTTTCAGTATGGGTTTCAAAGCCTTTCTTTTTCTTTTCTTTTCTTTCTTTTTTTTTTTTAAATGTAATAATGTTATCACCACAGGGATGGCACAAACGATTCTGTTCAATGACAAAGAAACCATGTGCATTCAACTTAACAAAGATCATTTCCAGTTAAAGAGAGGGAGTGTTTTCTTAAACATTATTATAGCCTTCAGGGTCTGCTTTCAAACCTGATAATGATTATATAATTCTCAAAGTCAAATTATTTTGTCTTATAGAAGAGGAATGGGTCCCTGTAGTTAGAAAAAACTTAGGAGAGACTGTAAGGATGGAGTTGTTTCTTTGAGGGAGAGCCATTGTAAGTGTGGAGTTACAGGTAAAGATAGCCATCACACATCACAGGGCATAGGTTTTTATTTTTTTTTTTTTTTTTTTATTTTTTTTTTTTTTGGTATTTCGAGACAGGGTTTCTCTGTGTAGCTTTGCGCCTTTCCTGGAACTCACTTGGTAGCCCAGGCTGGCCTCGAACTCACAAAGATCCGCCTGCCTCTGCCTCCCGAGTGCTGGGATTAAAGGCGTGCGCCACCACCGCCCGGCCTAGGTTTTTAAATGTACTAACCAGAGAACGATACTTTCCTGTCTAGGGCTGCATTAAAAGAAGGTAATGGCTGCAAATGAATTCTGCTTCCATCACAAAAGTACACTGAGATGAACTCATCCCTTGAGGAGTGTTCCCCAACTGACTGGAGGGATTGTGTGGAACAAAGGAGTCTTAATAATAATGAGCAATAATCGGCTATTACAGCTGACCTTTCACATTGAATCCCCCAAGGACTTAATGCACATTGAATATTATAGCAATCTGAAATAGTAAAGAGGATTGTTAAGTCTAGAAACTATTTCAGACAGTGGCAAGACCATAAACTGTGACAGAGGAAGATTTTTAAAGGCCATCCAGGGATTATAGAGCAAACGCCTTCAGGTGTTGGTTGGGAATATATTCATAAGTGGCTGTGGTCTGCTGTAAGACAAACAAGAAATAGTGAGTTCTGAGTTCCTTGTGTAAAGATTTTCAAATCTGAATTTTTTTCAAAGCTGTTTCAGTCAGATTAAATGTACTTTTAGACTCTAAGGCCCCTCCTTCCCTGCCATGTCTTCAACAGTGACATTTTTATCAGTGAGGTATCTGAAAATTTCAATTTTGTTACTTGAATTTGTGTACCTTGACATGTCACATAGTCAACTCTTTCAGGAAATATTTACTTACTAGCTAAAATTGAGTCAGAGTCCTATGATCTCTAGGGAGATCTTCCTTAGCTTAGAGTATCCCAGTTACCCCAATTCTCTTCCTCCAGCTTAATCAATTGTCAAAATCCCACTCAAGTACTGCTGCTGAAATCAAGGCATGGTTTGTCTTCCAAAGGGAGGTTTAGCAGGCTCACACCAACCACGAGCTAGGCATCACTTCCATTCTGTAAGACAAACTTAGAGATGAAAGACAAGTGGAATCAAGACACTTTGCTTCCTTGTTTTGTTCTTTGGAGAATGTTAGTTGGACACGTTTTTAAGTGACAGTGTTTTTGTTTTCAGACAGTAGAAATAGAGAATTTTGGCTTGCCTATTGATCTGATTGACAGCAGGACACAGTTTTATCTAAAGGAAGAAGAGCAGCCTCATGCTAACATACCAAGTAGCAACACTAGGTAAAAACTGTAGAGAAGAAAGCAGTTAGATATCTGGTAACCAAGCCAGTTTCTCTCCTCTAGGAACTAGACACAATTTCTGGATGCAGGTAGGCATGTAATATTGAAATCCTGGGCTTAGAACCATATGCTTATATGGGAGGTGAAATAATTCATTTTCTTAATGACCAGTACCTGAAAAGGCAAAATTCATATTTGCTCTTATTATGCACAAAACAAACATGATGGTTCTGAGGAATTTAGCTGTATGGTTTCAATAAAATAAATAGCTAAGAGTTGAACAGATTTTTCTGATATTTTTTCTTAATTGAGATTCATGAATATGCAGGAGATGGTTAATGGATTACTCTGATTTAGTTCCTTGGGCACTGAGTTTATTTTTACAGAAAAAAAAGTATTTCTTTTATTTGATATGGTTCAGTTTAAAACTTGCTTATTATTTACTTTCTCTTTGAAACCCCTTCGCCAATTCTTAAAGGACTGTATACATGGACTTAATTTTCAAGAACACATTATACGTGCTCCAACATAGAATGGATAAAGTACTATACGCTAATAACCTAGAGACAAATGTAAAATCCAAATAAACTTAAAGATTCAATATATTAAAAACTATAAATACTAAATTTAATAAACTATAAAAGACATTTTATGTTGCTTTGCTGACAGTTTTGGTTGGCGTGTGGAGGGAGTATGGACTGTATCACAGCCAAGCATTTTATGCTACTGTGCATTCATACACAACTCAATTGCACATAATGTCTCCCATATCAAATTGAAATCATCCTGGCACACTTCACAGAGACCCTGGGATTGGCTCCCAATCTGCAGTATAAGAAGGGACGGGACACAGCTTATGGAACTCGTTCAATGTTTCACACTAATTGAGACACATTTTAAAGGATTGTAAGTAAATAAATAAAGATGTGAAAATAAAGCAAATATAGATATAGCATGCATTTAACTGAGATAAAATATTAAACACAAAAATTCTTGAATTTCTATTTTTTTTCTCTTAATGAAAAATTTCTCATGAAATCAAACCATTGGAATGAATTCCAGTGGCCCCTCCATTTATTATTGTTAATTTTTACTGTAATTACTCCAAT
The DNA here is from genome assembly GCF_049852395.1 of Peromyscus maniculatus bairdii. Lineage (NCBI taxonomy): Eukaryota > Metazoa > Chordata > Mammalia > Rodentia > Cricetidae > Peromyscus > Peromyscus maniculatus. The sequence continues at coordinate 56,118,615 of NC_134855.1, forward strand.
AAGGGTGTGAGTTTCATGGAGTGCTGGTCTGAAGGGCCATCTTACTTACTCAGAGTTCACCATGCTTATTTGGGAAGGTAGTGGCTGTCATTTTGCTAAAGAAAAGTCCATGGTCAGAAAGGCAGACTGAGAAAGATGGATTTATTGAAAGCCAATTGCTCAGCCTGAGGAAGGTTATCCAGGGGGATCAGTTCTAATTGGATGGGCTGACAAGCACATCATGAGGTATTATTTTAATTTCTCTCTTCCTATCATCATAGCCTTGGTTGGCATGACAGCTTTTACAGGTTAAAGACAGTATACACTCAAGCTTGAGATGGGAGGATGTAAGATTTCGCAGCTAGCATTAGCTCTCATGACTTGATGAGGACCTCAAGGCTGACTCTAGCTAAGTCCACTTCTGAAGCGTTAGGTCAAATGCCTTGCTCAAGGTGGCATCTAGAAAACTGAAGACTTAAATCATGTTGAAAACTCTTTAAGAATATGCAGCAGACCAGATTTCTTTTGTATATTGCCACAGGCATCTTCTTGTTGAAAAGTTTATATTTATTTGGTGAATAAGGAAGACAAAAATTGCTGGCCCTTAAAATGTCTAGAGGTTTTGTTGTCTAGAAGGCAAGATCATGCCATTAGAATGAAGTTAAACTTAGAGATTTCATGTCTACAGTATTTCATATAACTAAACACATCTTTGTGAATTTTAAGTTATCATTTTTATCATTATGTTACTTTGTATTTATTTAAAATGCTCTTGTCACTATGGGGTGGTAAGAGTAGGTGCCTCTCCTCTGACCATAATTCTATTAGAAATGAGAAAGCACTCTAGTCAGGGAGAATGCATTCAGTGGCTCGCATGGGCATTCTGTTGCCTGCAGGTTCTCTCCGAATGGCTTCTTAAGAACGTTATCCTCTGACTACATCCTTTGTGCTTATTTCTGAAGAAACCAAATGATGTTGTCTTTATTTTAAAATTTATTACCTCAGATTTGAAAACAGAAATATATTAACTTTGAAGTCAAGATATGTTATAGATAGCGGGACTTTTAAAACTTAACTATTGTATGGAAAGATATAGTATAATTAGACTAAATTAAATATGATATGGGAAAATATGGCTGAGGGCTTGAGTGTAGCTCCGCTGCAGGAGACTTGACTCACATGTGCAAGGCCCGGGTTCACTCTTCAGCACGGGAAACCCACAAACAAACAAACACACCACCTGCTTGCTAGTGCTTATGATCAACTGTTGTTGGCCTTGTTGTCCCCAGGCAGCTTCCTTAGTAAAAACCAACCTCACTGCTCCGTCTGCTCAATTAAATAAGAAAAGTGCCTGTCAAATCGGATTTGGAGGTGGTGTTGAGAATAAGCCTACTGTTGATGTAAATTCAATACAAACACTTAAGATGTGAAAGTGGGACAATGATATGATAAGCCTTTGTTTATTTATCATATTCTAGACTCGTTCTCAAGTGAGATTTTTCTTTAAAAATTACATTAATGAGCAAGAACCATATGGCTTGCAATAGAGACGTTGCAAGAGTGGCAGAAATCCAGCTGTCCATTCCAGCACATAAGCATGTTTTATTTGTGGCTTAATTGTTTTTTTGTAAAAAGAATTTCCTTATGTGTTAAGTATACACAAAGTATTTCATTTTCTGTTTTATGGTTAATAATGGACATCCCATCATCATTATTATATTATATTTGCACAGCACCTTTCTTTTGAGTAATTTATATAATTTATGACCACATCACAAGTCCATTTATATAAATGTTTTGCATGCCTGGTTAACAGCCTTGAAGCTTGCCATGTGTTCACATTCATGGAGTCACGAATAATTTATAGGTAGTCAAATTGAGACGAAATGCATTTTATTGATTTTATTTTCTGTTTACTTAAATGGAGGAATTGGGGAGTTGATGAAGAGAGAGTTAAGAATAAGAAAAATTTCATATACCAGCCTCAATTTTTTTTACCCAGTTGTATGTAATGCATTGGTTGGGTACAGCAAAAGGAAGAACATTCTGGAAGGATTTACAATGTTTACTGAGTCAATGTATTAATTAGCACATTTCCTTTCATGCTTGTAAAATACCCCAACATTTTCAAGTGACTTTTTTCAATTACCTTTATACCTAAGTATTACTAGCCTTGTGTGTTTTTCTGTGCACAGATGGAAGTCCTTTTCAGAGGGTCATCACGTGAGATGTCCTAGTGCTCACTGGCTTCTTCTGAGTGTTACTTTCAAACTTACAAGTTCTTGGTCTGCAGGAGAGGATAGACCCACAATAGAAATGTAGGTTGATTTGCAACATTTTATAAGAATTGTGCAGTTTGATGAAGTTAATGTTGGTGATAATAATGTACCTTAGTAATTCTTTTAGAAAAATCAGAAGATTTGGCAACCACACTTAAGTTTCTTCATAACAATGGTTTTTCTGGGGCTCATTAGCTATAGTTTTTTGGTTTGTCATTTAACCCTGCTATTAACAAGATAGTGCCTGCAATTAACAGCCTGCACAAGAATCTGAAACCTACAAAAAACAAACAAACAAACAAACAAACAAACAAACTGGCCACTTTAAAAAAGCAAAGCCTTCCTTCCAGCACAGGAAGATGCTGTTCTGTTCTCCAGGCACGTGGAAGGCATTCTTCCCTGAGGCAGCCACAGATTTGCTACTTTATTATGGTGATTTTTTTTTTGTACTAAAATATGATTTGTATGTTAATAAATCAAGCTGCCCGGGGGTCAGAGCTATTAGCAAGCCATAGCAAAGCTGGGCAGTGGTGGTCCACGCCTTTAATCCCAGCACTTGTTAGGCAGAGCTAGGTAGACCTCTGTGTGTTCAAGGATACAGCCAGCATTGGAGACACATGCCTTTAATCTCAATACCAACCATAGAAGACCTGGAGGTCTGTACAGACAGGCAGTGACTAGGAGGTCATGTGGTTGGGTTTACAACCAATGAGAAGGCAGAACAGAAACTTTATAAAAAAGACAGACACACAGGAAGTAGGTCTCTTTCAGAGAGGTAGGACAACAGTGACAGTGAAGGGTAAAGTTTTTAGCTCTTAGCTATTGCTCTGACCTCTTGGCTTTCATCTCTGTTTTGGCTCTGTGTTTCTTATTTAATAAGACAGTTGGTTACATCTATACTCTATGAAGTTGGAAATTCTGATTTGTGCCACACATGCACTGATGGAACCTTGACCTTTGACACACACATAAGAAAGGCCATTGCTTGATAAGGTAACATGACATTGAATGGACTCAAAGACGAAAACTTTCTGGATGACATAAAATCAACCCCAGAGTTAATAGAATGTCATGATCTTTCAGTGATTGTGTTTAAAAACCCAAACAACAGAATGCATGGGGAAACACTATCCTATAAGCAGGAGTCAGAAGCTATGGCAAATAGAGTAAGCCACTAATAGTTCTGCATATGGAGCTACTGAATGAAAACAATAAAAATGAACAAGTTATCTGGAATTAAAACATGAAAAGCTAACAGATATAATGACAAAGAGAAGTAAAAATAAACATGGAGCTTCTAGAAATGTAAAATAAAAGTGTCAAATTACAAGATTATATAAATAGGTTGATAGACACAGTTAAAGAGTATATTAGAGAAATAGAAGACTGAGTTGAGGAAATAATAGCACTTAGAAACAAAATGAAAGTGAACATGGCAAAGAATTAGGAGGCAGGGAGGATCCAAAAGGAGGATCAACATATGTCTAGTTGACATTCCAAGAGATGAGATTAGAGTGAAAGTGTGTGAAACACTGGCTGAGCATTTGATGAGGTTATTGAAAAATGTCAACCCTCAGATGTAAAAAGGCCAATAGATCCCAAAATAAAACTAGATATTTAACCAAGCATATAATAATAAAATAAAGAAAATGGAAAGAGAATACTGTCAGCATTTAGAGTCAAAACCTAGTTAGCTTCAATACAATGAGTCTGTCTCAGACTGAGAGCAAATTTCCCTAAGGATACCAGATGCTGGAGACAATGTAACAAGATAGCCAGTTAGTGTATAAGGACATGACAGATGCTAACCTATAACTTAATGGGAAACTGGAATGACATTCAATAGGGTGGAATGCTTTTATTGAACAAATAAAATCCAAACCTTCAAAAAGTCTAACTGAAAAGAAGGAGAGCGTCTGGGCAGGAATAACTCCACATAGAATTGAGAATAGATGATGTTAGGACCTGGGAAACTTGATTATGAACATGGATTGAAAAGAGGGAACTTACAGAGATAATGTAGCCAACCAGTAAGAGAAAGGAAGAATGGGAAAGAAATGCAAACAAAGACACTCACGTAAATTATCAAAAGAAATTGGGAAAGTTATAAGGCAGGTGGCAGAGCTGGCCCCGAGGCCATAAGAGTGGGAGAGCTGCCTCTCTCCACCAGCAGTTGCAACACTTGGGAGAGCAGGCCCTGTACCTTGGCTGGGCAGCACAATGGAGTCAACACTATTGGCTGAGGTGTGGGTAAGCCAGACCTGAAACTGTGAGCATGAGAGAGCTGTCCCATTACTCATCTGTCAGGTGGGGTGGGGGGAGGTTGCAAGGACAGAAGGTGGATCTGTAGGGACAGTGAAATGAATGGGATGGAGCTGCATGATGTGAAAGGACAGAATGAATAAATAAAAAGAAAGTTAAATAAATTACACCAGTGAGCCTCTGTGGATTCACTATTTGGAGTAACAGGAGTAAAACCATGGGTCTTTCTTTCTTTCTTTCTTTCTTTCTTTCTTTCTTTCTTTCTTTCTTTCTTTCTTTCTTTCTTTTTGTATTAATGGCTTCTGATCCCACATTATCTGTCTATAACACTTTTGTTTAATTTGCTAAGACTGCAGTTGAATATAGTAATTGTGAATTTTTTATTTCCTATGTATTCCTCAAGACAGATATGCGTATCAGGGTGTACAGTTACTGATTTCCCAAGTACCTTTTATATCATCTTTAGCTAAAAGTTCAACTCTGTGCTGTGACTTCAACATTGTTTGTTTCCTCAGTTCCTTATAATGGAAGCTTCGTGCTTGAGGTATTGGTATTTGTAAGTAGGGGGATCTTTAAGGGACAGGGTGTAGAACAGTGGTTCTCAATTTTCCTAATGCTGTGACCCTTCAAACAGTTCCTCAGGGTGTGGTGATCCCCCAACCATAGAATTATTTTCATTGCTACTTCATAGTTATAATTTTGCTACTGTTATGAATCACAATGTAAATCCCTATGTTTTCTGCTGGTCTTAGGTGACCCCTGTGAAAAGGTCATCCAGCTACCAGAAAGGTCATGACCCATGGGTTGAGAACCACCAGTGTAGATGCTCATTGAATTGTCTGAGGGCTTACCTTAGAAGAGACTGCAGAAACTTCACCTTTTTTGCTGACTTACTGCTTGGAAATCTGCTCTGTTTTTACCCACAGACACACACAGACACAGACACACACAGACACACACAGACACACACACACACACACACACACACACACACACACACACACACACACACCATGAAGTGGGATGTGTAAGTTTCTTACTAGAGATGGACAGAAGCCAATGCCATACACTTGAGAAATCTCCAGAACTACGATTGAAACAAAATCTTGTTGTTTTCCATGAAATTAGCTTGTCTCAGGTTCATTGCAGTAACAAAATCTCCTGTAGTTTCCTGTGAACATACCTTTGCATGTGCCGATGATGTTTATGAAATCTCTGCACAGCATCTGAACTCAATTCTCCTTACACCATTTGGGTAATTTTATTGCTCCATAATATTTCTACAATCAAGGCTTAATTTAACTATTTTACTTTACATAAACCAGGGAATGCCGTTGTCCCTAGATTCTTCATTCAGTGATCTTCCATTCTGGTCATCTGAGCCATGCATACGGGCAGCACCATGGTTCAGGTTTCTTGATTTGACATGTAACTATTTCTGCTTTCTTTACACTCTTTTCTACATTATAAAGACCTCTTAAACCTATACTCAAGTTTTTATCTCTCACATTTTCAAGCTAAATAAAAATAATGTGTGCAGTAACATGATTTTTTTTGGCTGATTGGTTATAAATTAGTAGATTCTTAGATTATAACAACATGATTTGCCATTGATCAAAGCACAGAATAAGTAGAGATGTGGGATTATTACAGTAGAGCAATATAAGTTTTTAGCATCTGTCATTATTCTGGTGCATGGTACAAATTACAACATTTATTCTGAAAGAAAAATAGTCAGTGAAAATGAAACTACACCCTAAATTGCTCATGATTACTTATAAAAATTTCAATTATTTATTATATACTCATTTCATAGCTACTCATTTTCAATTTGCTGTTTATTCATTAGCAATGAGCTTTTAAAAAACCCTTCAGTTGAAATAAGTAATGGTATTGATTTTTTCCAAATAGTATAATGGCCTGTTTGAATTACTGGTGCACTCTAGTGATCTTGTCTCAGTCTGTTTACAAGTCTTGCTTTAATCCATCTTCCAGTTTCTCAGCCTCAGTAGGAGTGTCACCAATCTCATCTTTAAAGGCTCCATGCTATTTTATGCATAAATGTGCTATGCCAAACGTAAATCTGACTGCAAGGTCAAGGGAGGCCGTTCAACATTGAAGAGATTACTTCAAGTACAATGAATATAAATGACAATAGGACTCTGGCTTGAAAATCATATAACATTATCTAATTTTATAATGATAGAATAATTGGAGGGCTATAGAGACAAGATCTGGGTAGATCAATAATATTACGCAAAGAGTAAATTTCAATAAGAACAGCATCATATTTGAGAAACATTATAAAACAAAGACATGCCATCTTTCAGTTCTTAGAGCATTAACAGTATAATCTCAGTGGCTGAAGGATTTAAACTGATTATAAATGAGTATTATGAGGAGACACATTCAGCAAAAAAAGAGAGGAAACAGCTTTTGAATATTTTTGTTTTAATTGGAGTTACTTCTGATATACAGATATTGACTCAATAATTATGAAAAAATTTGACTTTAGTCCCTACTATCAAATTATATGTATGTTTTACTTAGAGAGACAGTAGCATGTGAAGATATTTGAAGGCTTTTTAGAAAGCTTTTAGACATAATACTTAAATTAAAAATCATTAACAGACGGCAACATGTTATTCAAATGACTTTTAATTTTTCAGGTATAATTACATCATTCTTTTCCATTTGTTTTCCTTTTTCCAACCCTTCTCATGTTCTCCTTCCTCTTGCTCTCTCCATTCCATGGACTCTTTTTAATTGTTGTTATATATTCCTAAATATATAAAGCTCAAGGGTCGTTTCAGAAGAGATGGTGGGAATTTTATAAGAGTCAGAGAAAAAGGAAAGTTGGTGTGAGTGTGTCTCCTAGAAATGTCAGAGGCTACATCCATGAAGTCTCATCAATATGGCTTCCTAAACAAGACCTGAGACCTAAACAATGATGATACCAATGGGCATGCTACCATAGAAGAGAGAATGCTCAAATGTTTGTGACTCTACGAGATTTTCCACCTCTTGTTACTATTATTGAGATGTAAATGTAAATCAAGAAAGCCCAAACTAAAGTTGTCTTATATTTGCCAAAATTTTCATAGCAGAGAATGTCTGTGATAATTTCCAACTACAGTCCTGCTTTGTGAAAAAATTGACTAGGAAAGCAAAGGATCTACTCATATCAAGTCTGTGTGTAAACCCAGGAGTGTGGCTCATACCTGCAGTCTTAGTTCTGGGGGAGCAGAGGCAAGAAGCCTGCTTGGGAGTGGGGGCACAGTAAGTTTCAGGCTAGCCTGGGCTACAGAGTCAGACCTATCTCAAAACAACAACAAATGTGTTTTTTTTTTCTCCTTCTTCCTATGTAAACACAAGCCAACCCCTCACAGTGGCTAGGTTCTTAGAGCCATCTGTAATCACAGAGGCTTGGATGAGGCTGTCCCATGATTCTCTCTGTTACTGTTTTATGCAAAATCCTATGTAGGTCATCTTATGAATTTAATGTCTGGATGTGGATATAATATCTGAAGTCAATTTTCTGGTAAAATTATGCAATTAGTCTTTTTTGAATAACATAATTGTGTAAATAGTCTAGGGCTTCTATTTACATGAAATATGGTAATGGCGACATTATCACCAAGTGTTCTAATGTGTATCTTTCTTAGGATATTACTATACTTAACACATAAACTAACTGATCACTGGGGAATTAGTTTCCTTTGACTTGTTGCTGCTTGAAAAAAGGGACATATGGTTGCATGCATTTAAATTCTTCATTAAAAATGTTTACAGGAGAGGAAAAGTAATATACTCTAAAATGGCAAACATTATAGAGGGTTGCGAAATTTAGCTCCAAAGAGTTTTATATCATCATTTTACTACTTAGAAATAAACATTATGTCTAAATAACTTGTTTATACAAACTACAAGTAGCTCACTTTCTTGAGTAATTGTTTAAGTTGAAACTGTTCCCTAAACATTTAGTTATTTACATGGATACAGAGAAAGCATGTATTTAATCATGTTATTATATAGAATTTCAAAGACAAAAAAACATGCTTTGTTAGTGTTTTATTGCTCTGGTTGAAAAGGTATGCTTTATTTCAATTTGTTGTTTCTGTGATTGAATGTGGCTATATCTGTTTTCTATAATTAATTTTATGTTTATGTAGGATTTGTCTTTGTGTCCAACCAACTTACTATTCATACCTGGCAATTTGGGTGGTGTGTGGTGTTCATTCTGAAGTGCACAGTGGTGGCTATGATGTCTCTTCTATTAGCATCTGCCTGCGACAACTTTGCTCACACACAAATAAAAAAAAAAAAAAGAACAGCAAGACTAGTTCAGGAGGAAAGACACCATCTCAACTTAAAAAATAATGCTTTAAGGTCATCTAGAGGAGACCAACAAAGAACTGTGGCTAAAATGCAGAGTGGACAAATAGGGAGGAGGTTGTTATTCTTTCTCAAAAGGAATATTTTAAATACGGTGTTATAGACACAGTGCTAGATACAAAGTTGAGAGTACTAGAAAAGTCACCTCTAATTTGTTTGGAGGTTTAGCTCATGTTCATATTAGCTGTGAGCATTAGCATGGGTCTCTTCTGTCTTGGAATGTTGACTCCAGTGATGGCACCAAGCCAGGAGACCTTTGTGGAGGTCAAGGGCACATGCTTAATCAAGGCCACGCTTTAGTTAAAGTTTATTTTTTTTACATATATTCCTGTATTCATCATTTTGTGAATCAAGGAGATAAGATACCTGACAAAATCAATGTGAATAGGAAGAGCTTGCTCTGGCTCACAGTTTGTGGATGCAGTCCACAGTACGCAAAGTCATGGTGTCTGGAGTATGAGGCAGCTGTCACATAGCATCCACAGTAACAAAGCAGAACTGAATGCTAGTGCTCAGCCCGTCTTCTCCCTTTTATTCATCTGGTACTCCCAGTCCATGTAATGGTATCCCTTCATTTAGAATGAGTCTTCCCACCTCAGTTAACCAGATCTATAAAATCTCTCACAGAAAAATCCAGAGTCTGTTTCAATGGTGACTCTGAGTCCCCTCAAATTGACAAGTTTAACAGTTAGTTAATCAGCACAGTTGGCTATCCATATCGTCTAAAGGCAACAATTAATACATCAGACATCAGTGCTCCTAGAGTTCTCAGGGTCATGCTTGTTTCAGTCCCCAGGGCTAGTTCAATAGTCACTAGTACATCTGGTATCTGAGCTATAGAATATAAGTCAGCTCCAATGGGCTGCTGGTGTCAAAAGGCCTGAAGGAGGTAGCCTAACACACAGGCTCATCTTGCATAAGCTTTCTTTCAATTCTTAATATTTCTTTTAAAGAATGTTGATAATTTCAGCTTCTACCACTCCACTAACATTTCTTACAATCCTGTTATCTTAAATTAAATAAAAAATTAATATTACTTTATGAGAGCCTATAAAAATCAATATTTTTAAGAGGTAAGAAAAAGAAACAAGGAATACAATGAGACATTTAACTAGAGAACTCATCCTCATGTTAGCTACCAGAGAGAGAGAGAGAGAGAGAGAGAGAGAGAGAGAGAGAGAGAGAGAAACAAGCATGCACAAAAGTACACACACATGCACATGCTCACACACATAGACACATGCACACACATGCATACAAGCATGCACACATACATGCATGCCTCTTTCTATGAACAAACAACACAGCAAATCAGAAAATAAGAATACAAAAAAGTGACACTTAACTATTAAAGAAATGCAAACCAAAGCAGGTTAGCAGCTACAAGCACTTGCTCCTGCAGAGGATGCAGGTTAGGTTCCCAGCACCCTCATAACTGCTTACAGCCTCTTCATGCCTATTTGAGGAACAGGCACACATGAAGTGCACATACATACATACATACATACATACACATAGACAAACAAAACACTCATACATGTAAAATAACTCTTTAAAAAAGTTAAGATTCTACCTGTGCCTCTCATATTAAAAAGTAATTAAAAATTTCTGCCTTTGAACATCAAGCATAGAAAAAGAGTGTAATATCACATACAGTTAATAGAAATGTGTTAGGGTATTTACTTGGATAAGCATTCAGGATGGCATTTTTATTCTGTGATTATAACATAGTAACCATGACTTGTTTCTAAGAGTACAGTTTATTAACTTTAACATGTATACATGCATGCATGCATATATATTCTGATGTTGTATGGTGTTACAGTTCTATACATTTGAGGCAAGGTTAAAGAAGAGATGGGAAACTAAGGGACTGTGGATGAGAAAGAAGCCCTTCATTCTATAGTCTGGATGTTTCCTGGTGGCTGAGCATCAGAAACTTCAATACATCAAGATTTCCTGTAGAGACAGTATTTCATTTACCAAGGGATATATCAAACAAGAGTATCAAATTCAACAAATAGACTGTGTTTATTTAGGGGCAGAACATTGGAGAGCCTTGAATTAAATTGCATAGATACTCCTCTCCCATGCCTAAACATACACAACACTCCTCATTAAATTATCTTATGATTTCATTACAAAACTAAATGAAATTCTTTAAGAGAAATAAGAAAACCAGCTCATATTTGATAAGCATTTAAAACTTTACCTAATTTTTTAAATATTGCTTTGTCTTTACATCTGGCTTAAGCTTGTTATCTTTGCTTCACTCTGACATTCTTTCTGTAGCATAGTGCAGGATCTTGTCTTACCTGAGTGAAGGTTTTTGAAGGGATGGATATTCCTCAGGCCACAGGAGGCAATGACCCTATATCACTGACAATCTATCTAGATAGGTGTGTAGGAAGATACAGATAGATGGATGATAGATATTAGAAACTACTATCATATTTAAGTAAAACAAAACAAAACAAAACCTACTCCTCCTTTCTATTGTCACTCTATACTCTTAACCCTGGGCAATGGTTACTGCATTTTACCATAGTGCAGATTTGCCCTCATGATTGTCCTGTCAGTAAAGTCATATATTACCTGCAAGCCTGGCTTGTGCCACTCAGCACAGTAGACATCAGATTTAACCAAGGCTGTATAACAATTCTGTTCAGCATTGATTCTTTTCTATGGTGAAAGTGACTATTCATTCCTATTTTTCTCATACAATTTTCAACATTCTGGATTTTTGGCTTAGAATATCCATGTCCTTCAAATATTGCCCATTATGTGAAAGGTAAGTATAGCAGGAATCTTAAAAAGTTCTTATTAATAAGATCAAACCTGGAGCCAGGCATTGGGGTGAATGCTGGAAGATCAGAGAAGCAGAACAACCCACAGCTTCCTCACCTCGCCAATTCCTCAGCTCATCCTGTTTCCTCAGACTGGAAGCATCTGAGTCCTCATCCAAATGGGTTTCAGCTGAACTGCTGCTAGAAGTCCGAAAGCTTATCCAGCCAAAAGCTTCTAGTTTCTGGTTCTCATGCCTTATATATCTTTCTGCTTTCTTTCATCACTCCCTGGGATTAAAGGCTCACTTTCTGGGATTGAAGGCATGAGTCACCATGTCTGGCTGTTTCCAATGTGGCCTTGAGCTCACAGAGATCCAGAGGGATTTCTGCCTCTGGAATGCTAGGATTAAAGGCGTGTGCTACCACTGCCTATCCTCTATGTTTAATATTATGGCTGTTCTCTTCTCTGACCCCAGATAAGTTTATTAGTGTGCACAATATTTTGGGGAACACAATACCACCATATTTCCCCCTTTTTTGCCTTTAATCCTGATCACATGGCAGGCAGATCTGTGTGTAGCTGTTGCAATTATAGTCAAGTGTAGCTGACTGGTAGCTCCAACAGGCCTAAGTTGTTCATAGCACCAGCTGCGGGTAACCCTTTGTAGCTACAGTTGGTTGGGCCTAGGGCCTAGGCTGAGCTAGGCTAGAGCTCGGGAGCCTGGTCTCCGAGGCAGGAAACCAGGACCGCCGCCAAGCCAAGCCAAGTGGTTTTTAATGAATTCTTGTCCCACGTTGGGTACCAAATGTAGATGTAAACATCTTATTAAAATAGATACACAGAGCCAAATGCAGATTTGAAAGCCTAAGAGGTCAGAGCAGTAGCTAAGAGCTAAAAACCCCTTCTTACCCTTCACTGCCACTGCTGTCCTTCCCCTCAGAAAGAGGCCTACTTCCTGTGTGTCTGTCTTTTTATTGACTTTCTGTTCTGCCTTCTCATTGGTTGTAAACCCAACCACATGACCTCCTAGTCACTGCCTGTCTATATATATCTCCAGGTCTTCTATGGTTGGTATTGAGATTAAAGGCATGTGTCTCCATGTTGGCTGTATCCTTGAACACACAGAGATCTACCTAGCTCTGCCTCCCAAGTGCTGGGATTAAAGGCGTGCTCCACCACCGCCCGGCTTCTGCTATGACTTGCTGTTAGCTCTGACCCCCAGGCAACTTTATTTATTAACTTAATATTTATTTATTATTTATTTATAAAAATAAAATCACATTTCAATACAAATAAAATATCACCATAGGTAAGTTATGGTCTGTTACTCTTGGCTATTTGGATGTCCAGCTTACCCAGAACCATTTCTTCAAAAGTCTCCTCTTCCTCCATTAGTTCTTTTTCCTCCTTTGTTACAAAGTAATTGATCAGCTCCATTTCTTGCATCTCTCTACTGTTTCATTCATTTATGGAATGGATCTCAGCACACTGTCTTGGTTACCACAGTTGTCCATTCTGATGGGCAAGTGCTCGGCATTGGTTCTTAGCTCTCTAGACACTTGGCTGACTTTAGGAGTATGAAACATTTCAGTCATTATATACATTTTTTCATTTGTTAAGTTTCTATTGTATTCTTTTCATAAGTTCCATTTCTCTTCTGAGAATGCCTACCTTTAGTTCTATTGAAGTTGTTTCATTATCTTATGAAACTCAATTGTAACAGCCACTTGAAAGGCTTGAGCTGGTAGATCTAAGCCCTGGGTGCCCTCAGGCTTGTAGTTTCTCTTTTCCCTTGAGATTTAATCACATTTTCTGCTTATTTTTTATGTCCAGTCATTTTGGATTGCATCATGGATGATGTGAATGTTGAATGCAGATTTCGAGTCTTATTATGGTCTTCTGGAAAATATTACGGTTTCCTTTTTGGCAATCAACTTGGCTAAGCTAACTCCATAAGGTCTTTTGGTGTGTTCTTGGGGACTCCTTCAAATTCCAGCTAAATTCTCTGAGTCTTGTTGTCTGAGTTTGTCTTATGATTATATTACTGAAGGGCTTGGCAGATCCTCCTGTAGATTCACACACAGTTCTAGGCAATCTCCTCCTGAACCTTCTTTTCCTTGGAGCCCCTGTCCACAAATTATCTGTCCTGACTTTTCTCCCAAGCATTTTGACCAGGAGAGACAGGTTTCCTTCCTGTGAATTTAAATTCCCCAGTGACAATCACCTCTAAACTGAGTGCTGGAGGGAAAGGTGCTCCACGTGGGCTGCTCCTCTAGCTTTGATTCCCCTGCACAATCTTTTTGCTCGTGTTTACTTTCAGAATTCTCACCTAGGCAACCAAAAATGTGGTATTTTTCTTTTATGCTTTATTCAGGATGACAAGTGGACTACAGTATAGTAATGTCTTCTTCTCTGGTCACTATTTTCAAAAGTAAGAGACAGGTACAAATTTCTGTGCCTGATTGTATTTACTGGGGGATATATCAGTCAAAATCCCAATTTACGCATTATAAATCTATTTCCTTTTCCAAACTGGCCTCCCGTACTCCTTCTCTGTTTTAACTTGGATTGGAAATTTTTGAATAAGTAGGAGCCATCTAAATGTTTCTGCATACACATTTGTCATGCCGTTTCCTAACCTTTGAATGCCAAGTTTTATTAGAGGAACTGCTCCATGGTGACACTTTTGATGATTCTTTATTAGATCAGATTTTCCTTCTGATGATACAAGGATTCCTAAGTGAGACAGGTAATTTGAATAAAACTCTCTTTTATGTGTTGGCTGTTACCTGTTCTGCCCTGTCACATTAGTGAGCAGCCAGTTGGCCATCAGGTTCTGACCTTACTTTTTACACTTGGCCACGTTTTACCACTTCCTGTGGGCTGCTCTTTCATTACATCTTGAGCAGTGCACTGCCATTCTACTTCACAACCAAAACCCTCCATCAATTATTCATTCCTTCTTCGGATTCTCATACTCGGCTTCGCAAATTCCTCCTCTGCCTTTCTCCTGCCAGCCGGCTGTGGCAGCGGCCGCAGCTGGCTGTGAGTTGGCCGTGGGCAACTGGCTGCCCACAAATGTAACAGCCCCTCCGTCAGCTGGGCCCTGCATCTTTTGCTTTGCTTCTGAAATGTTTTTGCCACTAAAGACTGGGACTTTCTGTAGAAATCTGCTTAGTCAGCTTGGTGTATGCTCAAACCTTAAACGTGGGAAGGAGTTAGCATTTCCTTAAGCTTCCTTGTGGAAGCTGTTCCCAAAGTGAGTCATATATCAGTATCACTAGGGGATCTTTAAAAAAGAGAGAATCTCCTCTCCAGGCAGTCTCCTTTAATTGGTATGGGGTTCAGCCCAGACATCATGAGTTTTGAAAGAGCTCCAGGTGATTTTAATGGGCTTCAAAATGTGGGAACAGAACCTCGGGGTAGTTTTTGAACCACGGGATTTGGAAGCCAGTTGATAAATAATCCTTCCAAATATTAGATGGCCAGCACTGAAAACCCTAGAATTATGTATCCAAGCAGGCTCATTACGCATTCTGAACTGACACTTCCTCTTTTTGTTTACTCTCTCCATTTACCTCTCTGGTTTCCTGGGATCAATTCCATAATTAACTACCCAGAGATACTCTTCTCAGGCTCTGCTTTTTCAGGGAATCCAAACAAAATGATTAATACCAGGAGTGGTCCCAGGAAGCCAGCCCCGATAATAGGATCCTAAATTTGAATAGTATTTGGTCTGAAAGCAAAAGACCTATGCTGGTGAGGCATGGGGCTGATGACATGGTTAAGCAGGAGCGGTAGCTAGAAGTTGAGAACAGAGAGGCACTGGGAGAGGGTACAGAAAGGAGATAAAGCAACAGCTTAAGTTTTAGATGACAGGTAAACAGCAAGGCCAAGGGTGGTTTAAAGATGGTTTTGGTGGTATGAATAAGAATGGCCCTCCTAGAATCATGTATTTGAATGCTTAGTTATTAGGGAGTGTCACTATTTGACAATGATTAGGAGGATTGGGAGATGTGCCTTGTTGGAGGAAGTATGGCCTTGTTGGAGGAAGTGTGTCACTGGAATGGACTGTGCTCAAAAGCCCACAGCAGGCCCAGTCTTCTTCTCTTCCAGTTGACAGTGGATCAGGATGTAGAAATCTCAGCCCCTTCTCGAGCACCATGTCTGCCTGCATGCTGCCATGCTCCCCACCATGGTGACAATGGACTAAGCCTCTGAAACTGTCAGCAAGCCACCAATTAAGTGCTTTCTTTTATGAGTTGCCTTAGTCATGGTGTTCGTTTATAACAATAGAACAATGGTAAAAGATTATTGGCTTCCATTAATAATGTTAGAAGCCTTAGAGAAAGAAACTGATTGGTTTGGATTGTTGAGAGAGTAAACTCAGCACAGTGGGGATGTCAACAAACCTCCATTGGAAGGAGATTTTTATCCTCTGTAGCCAAAGGAAACAAAGCAAAAAGGTCCAGTGAAGAGATTCTGTTGGGATGATGGCAAAGTTTAGGTTCTGTTAGAAAATAGATGAGAAGCAGACGTAAGTCCTTGAGGATTGACAAAAGTAAGCACTTTGTATCCCTAGATTCTCCTAAACTGGGAACACCAGTTTCCTTTCTCTTTCTTCAAGTGAATTTCCTCTTTTGTCCTCTGATGTGGTGGCTGCATCATTAAGGAAGCCTGGTATCTCAACATGTGACTGGGGTCCAATGATAGCACATCCTAAGAGGAAGCAGTGTACTCTTCCAAAGACCCGGATAGTATGTACCAGCCAGGGCAGGAGACCATGCTTGGGGAAGGGCCTTGAGAGAACTGCACCAGAGAGAATATAAGGGTGGGTAGAGAACAATGCATTGTGAACAACTCTCTTGTGACTTCTGATTTAATGTCCTGGCAAGGACAGGTGAAACTGTCCTCAGTAGAGTGCTGGAATGGCTCCTTGAAGTTTTCACACGGTGAGCCCACAGTTGGTGAAATGGAGTGCCTACATATGCCATGGTAGAGCAGAAGAAAAGGGATTGAGAGCTTGGGAAGAACAGTGTTAGAATGAGTTTACCAACTGAGAACTGAGACCCTTAGCGGACTGTAAACCTTCCTTTGTCATGCTGAAGCTACACTAGGGAGCACTGCATTTTTATTATTTATTTATTTTGGTTTTATTGACTTTTATTTGTTGTAAATAGAGAGGGGTTCAGAAGGGAGTTCTCATGAAAGTGTATGATGTACTTTGACCCTATTTACTCCACATACCAACTTCTTCTCTCCTTCTCCTACCCCCAGTCCTCTTTCTTTTCCCAGACAGTCCTACTTGTATTCTTATGCCATTCATTCATTCATGAGTGAATATACACATATGAGATCCAGGGTCCACATAAGAAAGAAAATGTGAGATTTATCTGAGTTTGACTCATTTAGATGAGCATAATCTCGACTTCCATCCATATTCCTATAAATAAGGTAATTTCATTACTCTTCACGGTTGAATAAAAGTCCATTATGTATGGATAGCACATTTGCTTCACCCTCATCTGTTCACAGACAGCTGGGCTGATCCCACAGCAGGCCAACTGTGAAGAGCACGTGCATCTTTGCAGATCTCTCTGAGGCTGTTGTCCCCTTGTGCCAAGCTTGCATTAAGAAGGGATAATGAAAAAAAAAAAGGGATAATGCCATTTAGGTACACTTTTCAGTATCAGTAGGATGGATAGAATTCTAAAATAGCCAAGGATCAAGTGCCAGAATTTACCTGACAGCAACCAAGTAATATAAGAGACAGCAAAGCCAGAAAGGCAGCCAGTGCCAGTGACTGAAGGAGTTCTGTTTCTGTGGATGAAATAGAGGGCATACCACCTAGGGCTTCTCTTGGTTTATATAATAAAAAGCTGTCAAGTTCTGGCAGAAAGCTCATGTCATATACTGCAAGGGAAATTTGTTTTCCTCCACCCTCTTCCAGCACAGCTGAGTTTTCATTGTGATAGCCCATTCATTGAAGGAAAGGTAGGGGCTCTGGAGGAAGACTCCTGCAATGTAACCACAAGAACAAGCAATAAATATCTCTCAGTCCTTTTTCAAAAGACGCATGGCCATTTACCACAAGCAACTATGTTTTGAATATGGGGGGCATTTGATAAGGTAAACAAAATGTGGATATATTCTTGGGCTCTCTTATCCTGTACCAGTGAGCTACTTGGGGACTTTGAACTTCTCATCCTGTTCCCTCAGGCTCAATTTATGTGGAAACCTGACTCTCAGTGTGGTAAAGGGTATTACCACCAAATGCATGGTAAAACCTACAGTGAACCTAAAGCCTTAAAAAGCATGTGATCATTTTGGCTTTCCTGTACCAGTATATAAAGGAGCAAATTTTGGATGTGTCAAGTATTTGGAAGCCAATTTGGTAACAGAAAGTCTCTTAGTGTTCATCTGGCTCGTGACAACATAGATGGACAGTTATAGCAACCATGGCTAAGAAGAAGGGGAAGTCAGCAAAAGAATTCAGTTCCTCTAAGAATGAAGTCTGAACCACCACAAGTTACCTTGTCCTCTCTTAGTCCGGCCCCACGAAGAGGGAAACAGAAAGTGGAAGTGATGGAAATCAGTGGCGCTCTCAGGACAAATTGCAGCACAGGCTGACATTTGTCCACTAATCTCCCTGTATTGAGTTTTTGTCCCAACTTCTGGCAACACACATCCTGAAGCATCACTTAGCTTAGTTTGTTGTTATAAGTAGTACAGGCAGCTAGAGGCACAGAGAGAAAGAAAAAAGAAGGTTGAATTGGAAGCTGAAGTGCTCAGTGGCAAGGTATATGCCAGAAGTGTTTTTCTTGTGAATTTAATTCATGTGCTCTTTAAAAAGATGAGCAGTAACTAGTTTATAATAAATTATTATCTTAAGAATTTATACCTATAATGTCTATTAGCATTTTTATATTATACAATTTTTTCCTTTACATTTTTATTCTGAACATTGTGAAACCTTCAGAAAAGTTAACATTTTCCCCAGACCCTTTCTTAAATGATATTATTAATATTTTATTAATTATTTGAGAATGTCATGCAATGTACATTGATCATATTCATACTCTGAAACTTTTTGCAGATTCACCCCCACTTCCCTACCCACTCAATTTCATGTTTTTTTTCTTTCTTTTTGTAAGCCCATCAAGTCAAATTAGTGTTGCCCAAATATTATTGGCTATAGGGTCTGCCCTGGAGAGTAGACTAACTACGAAGGGTTGTACCCTTAAAGAAAATGGAGTCTCCATTTCCCAGCAGCTATCAAATGTCAATAGCTCCTCGGCTAGGGATGGGACTTCGTGCTTATTTTCCCACTAGGGTTTTAATCTGTCTTGGCTTTGAACAGAACTTTGCGATATCACGATCATTGTGAGTTGACTTTGAACAGATCTTGTGCTTGCATGTCATTGTGAGTTAATATGTGCAACTGCCCTCTTGTATCCAGAAAACACTGTTTCCATTTAGTCATCCACCACCTGTCTCTCACAGTCTCTCCACTCTTCTGAGATGACCCCCATACTTTGGGAGAGGGTATGTTGTATAGCTGCCTCAGTGAAGGTGGAACATTCACAGTTTCTTATTCTCTGTATGTTGACAGTTGTCGGTCTCTGTGTTGATTTTTGTCTACTGAGAGAAGATGCTTCTCTGATGTAGATTGAGCCATGCCTTGATCTCTGGGTATAGCAATAAGTCAATAGGACTGTTTTAAAACTGTCCTTATTCGGCAGGATAATAGGGCTAATCCATCTAGTCACAGGTTCTTTGCACCAACAACTGCCAAGTATGGGTTCCATCTCACAGAGCAGGTCTTAAATCCAATCATAAAGTACTTGTTTACCCCTGTGGTGGTCATGCCACTATTGAAAAAGTGGTGATATCTTACCAAGGCAGTTATTATTATAACTCACAGGATTTGCAGCTAGTTAAGATTGATGTTTTTTTCCTCTAGTAGTTTGCACAGCACTATGAAAGCTAGCCAGTATGGATGAAGCTTATCAATACCTACTTGATTTCTCCAATCTTTATGACTTAAGTATGTGATATCTTCAGCAATAGGGTCTTAGCTTCAAGTTATAGAGAGTAACAGAGATCAATAACCTAAGCCTGTTATATTTATAGATTTATAGGATCCCACTGGCCAGCCACACAGGGAGAGGCACCATTTTTGGTATTGAGGTTTTATTTTCTAGCATGTGCTGTCATGTTATGGCATTGTCCTCCCATTAGAGGGTAACTCCACTTAAATTCTATCTAAGTTATCTTTCTATTGCTGTGAAGATACATCATGGTCAAGGCAGTTTATGAAAGAAAGTACTTTATTGAGTTCTTACTTGCAGCTTCAGAAGGTAAGTCGATAATTACCATGGCAGAGGTCATGGCAGCAGCATTGGAGCAGTAGCTGAGAGCCCACATCTTATCTGCAAACATGAGGCAGAGAGAGAGAAAGCTAAGTCAGAATGGTGTGGGCCATCCATCACCGACCCCCACCCCCCCCCATGACACAACTCCCCCTACAAGGTCATACCTCTTAATCCTTTCCAAACAGTTATACCAACTGTGGAACAAACATTCAAATATATGAGCTTATGGGGCTATTCTTAATCAAACCACCATAAACTTTAAAAAAATATTTTCCTGGTTCTTATCCCTAATCCTTTCAGTATACACTTCTTTAGTTAAATACACCCATAACAAAGGGAATGTAGCTAAGGAAATCTGAACATTTTTAATTGTTCCTTTCCCCCAGACTTTTGTTTTTCTCTAATCATTTTCAGTGGAGAAATAAAGTTGTTGTGGAGGTGGGGGGCAAAACACACACATTTTAATGACACCTCCCTGTGCTTTCTGAATGGAGTTCTTCTTATCTACAGGGTGGTATTCTATCTCCTCTGGGTACACAGTTAAGACTTAGGTAAATGTGGAACAGCTGTGATTTGAGCTTGTAACCTTTTGTTCCAAGAAAGTCTATGCATGTTATCTGTGTCTACAGATAGGGGAATAATGTGCAATGTCTTTCCTCACTGTATAAAAGAGAATAAGGAGATGATTTTTGTTACATGTGCTCTGGGCAAATTTGAACACTTATTTCAGATTTACCTTGATATAACAAATTGGTTTTGCAATTCTTCTCCACAGAGTTTAAACCTCATCAAATTGCCAACAATAACTATTTTATATCTTGAGGCACTTTGGATATTTGCTACATCTTTATATCAATTGAGTAATACACAGTTCAACTCGTTGCTGACTACACTGTCTTCAGAGTTTATGCTATATTTTCTTTGAAATAGTTTTCCACTTTAGTTTTACTTTGAGGGTATTGGTGTCTTCATTGTTTGCCTTTCATTGGTACTTTTGGAAATGTTGGTGCATTTCCTATTTGCCAGAGCATTCATTTCTCTGAAAGTAAGAGACTGCTCAAGATGTCTCCTTTTATGGATTTTACTTTTCAAAGCCTTGCTATAGATTCTAAAGTTGAAAAACAAAGACATTGAATAAGTCTAAGTTCAGAAGAGGATCATTTCAGAGAGATGTCTACAGGTTAATTTTCAGGGGAAATTAGTGGTATAGCCACTGGACTGTGAAAATAAAATGTGAAAACTTGACTAGGTTAAATATTCAAGCATGACCTTATAGAATAGCCCTTCAGTTTGGCATTGAAAAGGCAGACCAGTGAACCAAATTGGATCTCCCTGTTATATTCTTAAGATTAACGGAGTGTAGCATGATCTGCTTAAGGGGCCCCCTGGCAGTAGGATCAGAATCTATCCCTGGTAAATGAGCAGGCCTTTTGGAGCTCACTTCTATGATGGGACATCTAGCACAGCCTTGAGGCAAGGGGAGGGGCTTGGACATGCCTCTACTAAATGTACCTCCCCATGGGAGGCCTTACCTTCTTGTAGGAGGGAAAGGGGGGTGGGTTGGGAGCGGTAGGCTGGAGGAGCAGTAGGAGGGAAGTAGGGGGATCTTTGGTATGTAAAATGAATAATTTTTTTTGTTTGGGAGGCCCGCAGGCAGTGGAATAGAACCTGTCCTTGGTGCATGGGCTGGCTTTTTGGAGCCTGGGGCCTATGCTGGGACACTTTGCTCAGCCTTGGTGTAGGGAGGAGGGTACTGAACCTGTCTCAGCTGAGTCTACCAGGCTGGGCTGACTCCCCAGGGGAGACCTTGCCTTGGAGTAGGTGGGAATGGGGGGTGGATTGGGGGGAGGGCTGGGGATTTGGAAGATGGAGGACAGAGGAATCCGTGGCTGATATACGAAATTAAGTTAATTATAAAATAAAAATACTATAAAAATAAAAATAAAAGATTAATGGAGCCATGATGTGATATATTTTTTTGAGAAATATCTTCCCTCAACCTCAGAGCAAGTATATGATTTTTTTTAATGGGTCCACCATTGGCTCATATAGCAACTAAGCCTAAAATAGAACTTCCTGTCTTGAGTGTAGTAACGGTATTAAGTATGAGTGTGTCAGAAGGAGCACATAAAGACAGGAAAGTCAGCTGGGCAGTGGTGGCGCACACCTTTAATCCCAGCATTTGGGAGGCAGAGGCAGGCGGATCTCTGTGAGTTCGAGGCCAGCCTGGTCTACAGAGTGAGTTCCAAGACAGGCTCCCAAGCTACACAGAGAAACCCTGTCTCAAAAAATCCAAAAAAGGGGACAGGAAAGTCAGGCTTGAAGTGTAACAATGTACATGATGTTTCAACATAGCCAAATGAAAACAAAGATGTTCAAGCTTTGGCAAATGTGTGCATTTCTGTGTACAGTGTGACTGCTGATTCATTCTGGAGTTCACAAGTACAGGGTCATCTTAAAACATTGATAGAGTTGAACATTAAGACTCTGAATGTTGCTAAAATGTACTTCTTAATTTATATGGAAAAGGAGCTTCAAACTTCAATAGGTCTCCCAGGGCTTTAAACATGGCTTGTTGCTCATGACTATTGAACAAAATAGGGGCATCCAGCTTCATATTATAAAACTGTAGAGATTATACCATAGCCTTTCTAGGCTGTCATTCTTAGCATTAGCTCTTGACTTTGTCATTGAAATATTGGAAGTTTTCTTGTGAAATATGGACTAAGAATTTTAGAACCTTTATTTTCCTATTTTACTCAACAGCCAAAAGTAAACATGATAATCCCAACATGATGTTGGCATGAGGCACACTTGTCTATTCCAGTACCAATCTGTAATTCACTCTACAATGCTTACTGACCATTGTGGCTACAGCCTGGACTGTGTGAAATGCCTCCGTAACTTATCCTTAGCTGTGTTAGTCAAATTTTTGCATTGATGTGGTGATATGCCTGGGGAATAGAACCCTTGAAAGCAGCAGGATCTGTTTTGGCTCACAGCTCAGGAGTTTCGTTGTGTGGCCAGATGGGCCCTGGTCATCAGCTTAAGGTGAAATAGAGAATCACTGTGCAGAGTTCGTACTGGAGCAAAACTGTTCACCTGTGTTCCGGGAGACAGATTGAGAGTCAGGGAGGAGCCATAGACAAGGTACATCCTTCAAAGTCTTACCTTAGGTGATCCGTTTTCACCAAACCAGGACCTTGCTCCTGGTCAGCATCACCTAGTAATGACACCACAGGATGCATCCATGAGTCAGTTACATCACTGAGAAGTTCAGAGATCTTATGATCTAATCACTTCCCCAAAGTCCCATCTCTAAACACTATATTGGAGACCAGGCCTTCATCATATGAATTTTGGAGAGACACTTCATTATTTAAACCAACATCCATTGACTGGTGCTCTGTCCTGAAGCCATACTTCAGCAAGTGGTATTTCCCCCCTTGTCATTTCTTTGGACACTATGTGACTGAGGACTCTTTTCTTTCTTTCTTTTCTTTTTCTTTTTTTCCTGGAACACTGCTACAGTCTTGTTGGGGAGTTTAAAGGACAAGGAAATCTTTCAATGTGGTGAGAAACTTCATTTTAGAATGCCCATATGGTATCAGAAAGGAAAAAACTAGGCTTCCAAATGAGCAGCCTTTTCCAAATTTGCTGCTTAGCCAGCAGACCTGACCTCCTTGAGCTGTTGATGCTGTCTCTGAGTGTCAATCGGTTCAGGCTGGCATGTCTGTGTTGCTTTATGTCTTTGGAGTTGACGTTGCTCAGTAAACCTCCATCCCTTTGTGGGATGCTGCTGGGAACCCACTGATGTATCTTCCCAGGTTGTGATTCCTTTCATTTATATTCTGTGATGGGTGCTCTCACGGTCTCCAGCTTTACTTTGTATTAAAGGCAGAACCTTTGCTTGCTCTAATAATAGGCTTGAAGTCAGGAGGAAGAGAGCTTTAACTCAGTTGGCATGGAGGGCAGAATATATGGTGTAAGGAATAAACAAAGACCTAGAAGGTTTTTGTCAGCCTAAAATACTCCCTGCGATTGTTTTTGATGAAATAATAATAATTATAGTGACGGCTAAGGCTTGCCACTGAAAACCTGTAATTTTTAGCAGCTGTGTCACGACCATAACAACTACTGGCATGTATAAAATAAAATGTACGTTTCTCTGAACTGATATTGCCCGTATATGTAAATATCCTATTACGTGCTGTGCCTGATTTTTAATTGTCAACTTACCTGAAGCATCCTGAAAATTCATATAATTTCAAAAGTTTTGTCTTAGGAACGCCTAAGAGATTTTGAAGGCAGTAATTTCTTTTAAATAAATTAATAGACTTGATCTAAATATAGTTTATTAGGAAAAATTGGTTATGCATAACTCCAATCACAGGGATCCTGCACACCTAGCATTAACTAATTAGTTATTCAATGGATGGAAATCTGCCCAACACCAGGGTTGTCAAAGGACTCTATGCTAGGAGATGATATGTAAATGTGATCTTCACAGTAGCCAACTAGTGTATTTCCAAAGTTTTATTTGCACTGCTTATAATTTATCAAAGAGGAATGGAAGGCCATCTGAGAGTCTGTTTAATATTTTGACAGATATTTCATGATATAACAGGATTTGCCAGATAAATGCCTACTACCTGCAAAGAGAACACACTTTGGTATAGTTGCTTGGTGTTGTGGGGAGTAAGGGAATCAGGTCTGTCTTGAGGAGCTTCAGTTCTGTTAAAAAAGGGAGGCATGCTAATTTGAGATAAGAACTTTAATCTGGAATCAACAGGGCTATAGATGTCCACAGGTGGTGACGTGCAGTCTGATGATAAAGGGAAGGCTTCAAAAGGAAGAATTTAAGAGCACATGATGACAGGTACATGGTTTATTTACTTTTCTTACTATCTGCTGCAGTCATAAAAGGATCTGGAGTCAGGGTCTGGAGGGAGGCAATGCTTATACGGGAGGAGAGCAGTATTGCTCAAAAGTAGAAGGGAATATTCAGAGTGGACAACACTATGTGTGGGTCTGATAGACAGATAATGAGTCTTGATTCAAGAAGAAAGGAGGAAATAGGGAGGAGACTATGGACCAAGCAAAGGGAAGGAGAAGGGCTGTGGACAGGAGAAGAACCACAGTGTAATAAGCAGGGAGAATTCATTGCGGTAGGCAATTGTGCACATAATCTGTATTCCTCCTGTTCCCAGCAGAATCAGATCTGGGATGTCACCAATTTTATTAGCAAATTCATACCAGAATGTGGTCATGTTCCTTTAATTCCTACGTTTTTTTCCTCCAGATTTTGTTATTATTATATATGTAAATGAAAAATTATGTGTCAATCAACAAAATGAACTAAATCCTTCCTCAGTTGGTGTGAAATCATAAATATGTTTGAAAACAATACTTCATGCTGGCTTTTCATAAACAATTTGAGATCCCCTCACAGTCTGGACAAAGCTGCCTTGCTCAACAGGGAGACAGAGAAAATACACAATGTTGTGGCCTCTGGTCCTGAAATAAAAATAGTGGTTTGATTAAATGCCAGTTGGTTGTAAACGATAACCCACATAAACAGTGGGAAATCATTACACTTAAGCAGTGAATTCTAATTTAATTTTATGGCCTTTGGAAAGAAATCCCTCAGGCAGTGAGCAGAAGCTGAGCGATGGTGACTGAGCTGAGGTTTGGAGGGATTGCAGGTAGTCTGGGCCAGCTCTGGGGTGCCTTATTCTCGCAGAGTGGAACTGTCCACTTCCATTCTGCCCTGTGTTCTTCTGGTCAGGTCATTTTGTGGTCTGGCCATTCCGATGAATTTTATGTCTATGTATTTCATTTATTCTGTTGCTGCATTTAAAATACCCCCATGAATTCAGTGCTTTCAAACTACTGTCTTATTGTAAGTAATAGTTCTTTTCTCTTCTTCTTTCTCTTTGTAACAGAGTGAAATTCTACATTTTATTGTGTGGAATCAATGCATTTGGTTGTTGCATTTACTTTAAAAATCATTTCATTGCACATTTATTCTTTGACAGTGTCATAAAAGTTTTGATGTAATTGGATCATGTACTCCTATAACTCTTTCCTATTCCCCTCTCACTTATGCTGGAAAGCCTGCTCGTCCCTAAGATCCCCCCTTCTATTTTCATGACATTTTTTGTTTGTTTTGTTTTGTTTTTACAGGTTTTGTGATCCGCTGAGTTTAATTAGGGTTTTTCACATGAGCATATGTAGGAGGTTATTTACTGGAGCATGTGAAACTAGCCAGTGGCTCCAACACTGAAGGAAGTGCCTCCCCCCATCATTAATCGCCAATGAGTCCTTAAAGAGAGTTGGAGCCTCTAATTCCCCAGCCATGATGAAATGTTGATAGGATCAATCGTATGCAGGTCTTCTGAGGAAACCACAGCTGCTGTGATTTTGTGAGTGGAATAGCCATGTCATGTTTAGGACACAGCTCCATAGTCCTCCTCTGGTTCTAATATTCTTTCTGCCCCTTCTCACTGAATGTCCCCTGCACTTTGGAGGGAGTGATATAGGTGTGCGATTTAGGGCTAAGTTTTCATTTGATTTGAGAGAAATTTCATCAGAGCTTAGCTGCATGATTTTTCTCCTTTCTAAGGTGTTGGTTGTATGGGGTCCCTTTATGATGTCTATCTGGTGTCTTGGCCAGTCTGAAGGTAACAAAGGAGAATTTACTCAAAAGCCTGCTATATTGAGGCCCATAGCTTGGAGACTGAGTTCGCATAGATCTTCGTCTTTATTGCATGACTGTGTCCCCTCCTAGTGTGGTCTCTCCAGCATGGCTGTAAACTTCTCCCAGGAGAGATGGAACTCATCATTGTAAAAGTAAAACAGAGGCTAGAATATCATCACTTTCACTGTACAGACTGGTAATAACAGTGACAGCTTAGCCTAGGTTCAAAGGGATGGCACATATATTTCATGTCTTGATAAAACGTATTAAAGGGCTTGTTATTTATAATTCACTGGCACACACAAACCAGAGTTTTGTAGACAAATACATCTTGGAAAGACTAAAATGGTCAATGTGTGTGACAGTCAATTAACAATATTTATAGAGTGATTGTTTCTTCATGCAGTACCAAACAGGTAAAACTGAGGGAATATTACCAATTTGTAAATCAAACTTACACCAATGAGATATGTTTCTTTATAAACATCTGATGTGCAGATTGGGTAGTGAGCTGATGCCCTAGCCTTTATGTGACTAGTTGTATTTTGTTTATGTTCTATAATTGTTCCTCATTAACTTTTTGCTTGATGTGCAGGTTGAGTTTTTATCAAACCATTAGCCATACTCGTTGTTGGGTGCTGTGGATGTGTAGACCAGGCAATAGATGCAATATACACTGTTGTCTTGGCAGCACACATGGTTTAACAACCGTTCTGCTTCTTCTAATCCTGTTGAGCTTGTCTGTGTTGGCACTGACTGACAGCAAAGGCGATAACATGTAAAGGCACCTGCTGGCATTGATTTGGCTTTGCAGTCAGAGAAGACAAAGGGAGATTACTTTTAGCATTGTGTGCCAGGGCTGTTGATCTAATCTGATCTACACAGGGGCTCATATAAAGATGCAAGTTGTTTTAGGCAGGCATCTGGAGCTGTCTGGCGAGAAGAGTTATTATGTATCAGAACAAATTAGGCAAAATTAGTACAGCATTCAAATGGCACCAGCACAGGTGTAACATTGGCTGGCTGCTAAAATATGTCACATAGCAACACAATCACACTCATTAAGGAAGAATAAGTTACATAGACATGGTGTGAGAGCAGAAAATATAGGCCATTTGTTCAGTAGCCATGATATGACTGGATTAATTAGAACATGCCAAAATTTGCTTCCAAGTGCTTTTGAAATGTTTTGCATCAGAGGATGAAAGACAAAGTAAGAAATGATGGGCATTTTCCCTAAGATCTGCTTTTGGATTTCTTCCCTTGTTTCTATGCTTCAGCTGAAGAAGCATTTATTAACTTACTCGTGTTTGTATACGTTTCCCTGTATTCACACACTCAACAGGATTTATTGAGGACTTGCTACTTACCAGGCACTGGGCCAGGAGCAAATGCTTGTTGGAGAGCAAAATTAGGCACAGTTCCAGTTTCAAGGGGCTTCTAGAATATTTATGGAGATAAGGAAATAAATAAACAACATATACATGATACACACTTCAATGAAGAGCTCTGTGTAAGGTAAGCTAAATGCTCATATTTGAAAATTCCAGAATTCCAGGGTGTGCGGTGAAGACTTTGCTTATTATTCTCGAGTTCAACCTGGTTGTTTTCTGTGAGGCAGCAACTGGCTGACTCTCCAGAAGAGAAAATCCAGGAGCCTGCTTTCCTATTTCTAGTGGTTCTGTCCATACCATCAACTATTTCTCACTGGTCTCCATCCAAATGGCAGGCAAGGGAAAGACCAAGAGGGTTGTGGGAGGGATGCTTGGTGAGTCTGTCTTAGAAGTAGGAACCTTATTTCTGCCCACACTCTGTGTTCAGAATTCAGGCACATGGTCATGTTTAGCTTCAAGGGAGGAGAGAAAGTGTAGTTGATACCCCAAAGGGTAATGGATATATTAGCTAGTTTCTGCCATGTGCTTGTAAAGACAAATTAAATTACAGATAAATGAAAACATAAGATATGAGGTCCTCAGGGAATTTATAGTTTTGTTGATGAACTATATGAATTAAATATTGAAATCATGCACATGATTGATATTTAAAAGAAAAAAAATGGTAAGCTAGCAATGACTCCAAGTCTTTCTGGATGTGAAGAACTGTGTATCATGAGGAAGTATTTGCTGAGATATCGTCTAATAAGTATCACAACTGAGTCGCTTACTTGTCAAAGAGACTTGAAATGTCCAGTGCACACACTACTCCTCATCGCACAGTTGAGTTGTGTGTTCTGTCTTCTGTTAGAAAAGTCAGCCCTTGCACTTAGTGGCATTCATTCTCAGCGCTGAGCTTTTTCTGAAGGAACCCAGTCAAAGGGACTTTGATCCTTAACAGAATCACAGCTTTCTATTGGCCTGGCCATCACAATCTGTCAGAGAGACTCAAGCAGAAGTTCATGCCTGAAGTCTGTCCTTGTTTGATTGGTTTGGAGGCACGGAGCCAAAACTCTTTCCAAGATGGCTAAAGCTGATCTACACAGAAGAATTCTGGAGCCATCTTTCTCAGGACCCTGGCCAACGTAACATCTGGCAACTGCTGACTGAAACTGGGATCATTGTACACTCAAGCTCTGGACTGGTTACAAGGACACGCTTTCAAAGGAGAGAAGATCCTTCTGTGTGTGTGTGTGTGTGTGTGTGTGTGTGTGTGTGTGTGTGTGTGTGTGTACACATACGCACCTGGGTGTGCAGTGCCAGAGGCTGACATTGGTGTTTTCCTCTGTTGTTCTCCAGTACATTTTTGAGACAGTCTCCCCCCCCTCTTTCTCTCTCTCTTTCTCTCAAACATATTATTTATTGATTTTTTTTTTTGGAATTTCATGTAATGCTACCCAATCCCACTCACCTCCCTGTCCCACTATATAGGCCCCTCACCACTGCAGTGTCACTACCCCAAAGGGAATGCATGCTCCCCCATTTAATTAAAAACAAAACAAAGCAAACAACAGCAACAGAAACCCCACCTTGCTCCTCTGTCCTCTCTGTCTCTCCAACACCTCTTCATTCATCCTAGTGGCATTGGAAGCTGTGGTGTGTCACACAGTATACCCTTTTGTCCAATCAGCCCCACACACAAATGTTCATTGCAAAGAGTCATTGGTCTGATTCCTCTGGCCTCTGGCACACTGTCATCAATGGACCTTCACCAAAACTCCGCTTGGATAGCTCTCAGTCTCCCCAAGTCATGGAGATCCTGTGGCTATCATTCTGCAGGACCAGTGCTTTCACTCACTCCAGCAGGTCATAGATGGGGTAGATGTTGGGGTGGGCCAACACAAGGCTGTAGCTGGAGAGCTTCTCTCTGGGTCTGCCAAGTCCCCACAGTCCATAGCCCAACTTATAAAATAAGCACACAGATGCTCATATTATTTAAACTGTTGGGCCATTAGCTCAGGCCTACCATTAACTAGCTCTTACACTTAACTCAGCCTATTTCTGTTAATCTATATGTTGCCACGTATTCCGTGGCTTTACCTGCTGCCTTTGCATAATGCTCCCTGGACGGCAGGCTGGCATCTCCTCTAGGCTTCCACCTCCCAGCCTCTCTTCTCTGTTTGTCCCACCTATCCCATACTTCCTGCCTGGCTACTGGCCAATCAGCATTTTATTTATTCACAACATACAGGACATCCCACAGCACAAGGCCCAGGATGTGGGTCTGCGTGGCAGCTGAGCTGGTCAGTCTGGGCTGCTGGGACCACTCCTTTCAGGTGAGGTATGGAGCCAGCTCTCCTAGACCCATGCCATCAGGGCCAGCTCTCCCATGCCCGTGGTGAGGGGTGGGACCATCTCTCCTGAGTGTGGGGCTAGCTCTCCCATGAGAGCCAGAACAGCTCTCCTGCTGCAGTGTCCAGCGAGGGGCAAGGCCAGCTATCCCAGGGCCAGTGAACGGTAGGGGGCAGGCAGCTCAGCGTGGACCTCAGATTTCAGCACACATGGTTCCTATGACTCCCTGTGGTAACACAGGACAAGGACAAAATACAGACCCCAGCTGCAGCAGGACCATGACCTTCAGCAGGAGCCCTGACCTGGACAACACTATGGTCCCCAGTGACAGCTCAGGCCACTCAGATTGGCATGACCTGCGCAGCGGCCACACCAGCATGGCCACAGGTTGCAGGCTAGACCTCAGGCCTCTGTGTGGCCTTTGGTGGCAACTTGGGCCATGGACATCAACAGAGAACCTGTTATTGTAGGATCACAGACCAGACATGACCCTATGCTATAGCCTGGGCCGGATGTCTCCCTGGCTCCAGGTGGCAGCACAGGCTACTCAGATTGGAACGGCTCTTGGAAGCAGCCCTAGACAGGTTCTCTTACTGAGCTTGGAGCTTGTTCTTTCAGCTGGACTGGCAGGCTAGCGAGCCCCCAGGATCTGCCCTCTTCTTACCCCAAGTCCCACCAGGATAGAGACTACTTCACACTGGCTGATTTTTATGTGAGTGCCCAGATTCTTTTATGAATTTGCCACAAGGGTTTTACCCAATGAGTCATCTCCCAGCTCCTTCAGCGCATATACGTGTGCATTGAGTAAATGCTTCTATATTGGAAACATTGAAGTTTGCCAGCGTCTTTTGTTAACTTCTGGTGTGAGGGGTCCTGTGAATTGGAGATATGATTTATAAGCACTTTGGATCACTAAATAAATTATAGCCTGTGTCTCATCAAGTCTTTTTTTTTGTGCATTGGTATGGCTTCTGAAAATGATATATTAATAATATATAATATACAAATCAAGGAGTATGTAGAGCAGATACTGTTTGGTAGGAGTAACCTCTGGGGGAAGAGACAGGGATTAGGAAAAGTCTCTGAAATTTGCAGATTGCAAATTTGCCAATGACCAGCTTTCTGCTCACCTTGAGTGTTCAATGGTGTGTGTACTGCTGGGCCATCTCCAGGCTTATGCAGACAACTTTCTGGCTCTTGATCTGGGATTCTTTGTGTCAGCCAGAGTTCCCTCAAGCTTAAAGAGCAGCTGCTAGAAAGGGATTGAGGAAAACCTGAGTGTAAATCATTAAATTGCCCCTCTCCACTTTCTAAGTAGATGTCAATTTTCAAAGTGAACATTTTCTAGTCATTCCAGATTTGGATCTAAGGGAAGCCTATCTTGATACACAGTCAAGTCAAATAATTTTCCTCTTTCTTCTTTCAAATAACTAGTCAAATGGAATTTTCTGGGAAGTGAAAGGCTGAGGAGGGGACACTGCCAGCCGTAGCCATGACAAGCAGCATGCGAAGATGCCAGTAAGCCACGAGCCATGTGGCAAGGTATAGATTTATAGAAATGGGTTAATTTAAGATATAAGAACAGTTAGCAAGAAGCCTGCCATGGCCATATAGTTTATAAGTAATATAAGCATCTGAGTGATTATTTGATACATGGGTTGTGGGACTGCAGGGGCTTGGTGGGACCTGGAGAGAAGCCCTCCAGCAACAGAATTGTTTGTCTATAGTGATCACTCTAGCCAGAATCAGCTGTCCCAGACTACGCTTGGTGTTCCAAAGGTCTTATGAGATTCAGCTGTCAGGACTGGAATAGAATTGTGCCGCTGTTACAGGTCACAGAAGAGAGTGCATTTTGCTTATGAGACATTGCCATAGTGTCAGTGGTGGCAGGGTTAGTCATACTCAACAATGAAGAGATCTTCAAGAAATTTCATTAAAAACCCCAAAGTTCTAAAATAACTCTAAATTATGAAATATTTATTTTGTAAATCCAGTTTCATTTGTGGTGATGATGAGATGCAGAGTGAACATTTTTGGTACCACATTCTGATATAACACATTTATATAAAGATTTTTATTTGGACTCACACTTGAAATTCAGAATTTGAATTTGATGTATAGGGAATTATGCTTATAAACCAGTTATACCAGTACATTGATGATTTTGACTTTTTTGCTGATAACATTATAAAACACAGGTATTCATAGAACCTGTGGTCAATAATTAGTGTGTGTGGGTCATCTATAATATATAATGTATACACAAAATTATGTAGACCTGATTTAGCAGTGTTTTTATAATAGCAAAGTCTTAGTACATAGAAGTTTGTTATGCATTAGTAGAGTGATATGGCTACTTCAGAAAAGAAAGAGAAAGACAGAAATGTAATGTACAGATGGTGGGAATTCTGGTCTCTTATACATTGTAAGTTTGTGTGTTGGCAGTATTCTCTCTGAATGTTAAAGGCATTGGTCACAGAGTGCCACCAAATGTAAGAACAGGTATAATGGATAGAGAGGCCCTGGGAATTGAGTCACATGAGAGACACAGTCAAGGTTTCAGTCAGAGGAGGTAA
This sequence comes from Peromyscus maniculatus bairdii, assembly GCF_049852395.1. NCBI lineage: Eukaryota > Metazoa > Chordata > Mammalia > Rodentia > Cricetidae > Peromyscus > Peromyscus maniculatus. The sequence goes on from NC_134855.1 coordinate 56,151,693, forward strand.
GCAGAGACAAACAGTAAGGAACATAGCAGGGTGTTATATTTTCACTTATTCTTGACACTTTGACCAGTTATGCATTAACCACTTCCCAAGTAATAAGAAACTCCTCTGAGGAAAGCTGAGAGCCACACTTATCTATGGGCCTAAACATGAGGATTTGGAAGGTGGTTTGTTGAGACATCCCCTTTTTATCAAGCTCTAATTCCAAAAAGGTGCTGTGACAGGAGGTGATACTTACATACTCAGCCCAAGGCTCATGCTATCCTGAATTCTCTAATAGTAGGCACATCAATCCAGTCTTTGTCCAGCAGAGACATTATCTTTATCATTATCTTCATCCTAAGCAGCAACCTTCATTTTCTCTATTTCCCAGAGCAATAGCAACAGATAACCTTGGAAAAGATCATTTAGAACACGGGCCTCTCAGCACCTCTATTCTCAGGGCATACTGCAAGGCAAGAGCCCAGACCACACTCTTCTGATAGCACAGTGAGGTAACATTTTAAAATTAGCCATGCTTATTGCTTTGCCTTCTAGCTTTTGCTTTGTTTAGACCGACAGAATTCTTTCCACTTTTGAGAGTATCACTAAGCTGGCCAGTGGAAAGGAAATCCACGCTTCCGTTTTTGTCAAATGTTTCCACTGATGTATGCCAGCAGATGAGGTCTTCCTGATGAATGAACTGTAAAGCCACCCCCTTTATTTCAGATAGATGGCTTCTTCTTGTCCAAATAACATTTATTTGAAATTATAAATAATGTTATTTTTTTCAAATCATGGCTATAATTCATTCTGAAAAACGTGCTTTGTTTAATACTTTCTTTAGCTTTGAAAATGTTGGCGCACCATAATCAGTCCTAGGACACTGCTCACACTAATGTAAATGTATATTAAGTGTCTATTCTGCACCAGAAGTTATTCCCAGCGTGCTGCCCACATTAGTTTTCTTTTCTCTCACAACAGTCTGAAGGAGGTACGATCCTCACCTGTCTCACAAATGTGAAAACTGAAGCGCAAACGTAGTAACTGTTTCGCTTGACATCAAATTCCTGAGTTTAAGGATCATAATTATGGGTTCTATGATTTCAACAAGATTTTTCTTTATTGCCTCATCTCCTTGAAAGATGAACACATTTAGGCACACATCCGAGATGGGAGTCTATGCAGTGCTGAACTATTGTATGTCTGTAGCTCACCTAAGCGTCTATTAAAGCTGCACATTGTCTCTCAGGGGGAAGATGCCTCACCTCGCATGCACACAGCATTGCATATAGCTTCACACAGCTGTTTTAAATGATACATTCAGTGTCAGTAAATGCATCCATTTGTGCCATTGGAGGAGCTATCCATGATAAATTCAGCTATTTGCTGTATTTTCCTTTGCCCTTTAGTGCTATTAAAGTTTTGGCAGCAGATTTTTTACTTACATATCGAATGTCCTGCGAGGTAAAAGCACGGCATCAGTGGCAGGAACGTGGGAAAACCCAGTTGTCACTTACTTTGTTTGCCCTTTGCTTCATCTGTCGTGGGAAGATAGGATTCAGCCTGATGAAGAAGACAGACTGGAGTCAGGCAGCTGGGGTTCAAATCTTGGCACCCTTCAGGGGCTATTTTAAAATACTTAGAAGGTATTGCCAGACTAACCAGTCAAAACGAGTATGCTCTGAAACAACCAGCTAGGCAGCCTTTCTGTCACCGCTTAGTAGCTGTGTCTTCGCGTGTAGCAGGAGGGCCAGCATAGTCTTCATCTTAGACGTGATGACACTGGAACCCTTAGAGCAGTGTTTGGTGATATAGCATAGCTATCATCGTTACTAATATGTGAGAGCATCGGAGCTTTACTTAAAGGGCCTGCTGAAAGAACCAAGGGAATATCTCATTAAACTTGAGCCCAATGAAAGACTCTCAGGGCTACTATATGCAAGAAAGAATTACAATTTAAAGAAGTTGAAAACATTTCAAAGGCTGTAAGACATACAGCGATGGTATCCAACAAGTATTAAATAACATGTTTTGCCTGTTGAGGTTTTTTAAAAAAAGTACCACCCTTTTAGATAAAAGAAAAAAGAAGCCTCCGAATTTTATATTCTAAGGAATACTAGATATACGAGATATTCCAAGGACTACTGTGGCAGACTTTTGGCTGGCTAATCAACAGGAGTGTGATGTCGCCTCCAATTACAGAGAACCTGATTTGGGGCACACAGGTCAGCCTGGCGTTGCTGAGTGCCCACACCACATATGGAATGTGTTGGCTTTTGGGAGTCAGACTGTGGATGGATAAATGGATAAAGGAGATTTGTTCAAAGAAATGTGACTGGGATTGTAAATAACAGAGTCTAAAAATCAAGTAACGTAGAGAGATAGAGATAAGGGGAGAGCTTGTGTGTGGTTTTCAGATGTCCAAATAACTCAAGTGTGGAGGTGTTTGCTCAGTGTGCTCTGGCAAGAACAAGACTGAGGCAGATAAGGGGACTCACCACTTTCTGGGGTGCTGGACAGTTGCTGGGCATCACTGACACATTTAAACTCTGCTAAAGATTTGCTGTTAGTGTTAATGATATGCTTCTCAAGATCTCACTCCAAGCCTCCTTTCAATGTTTATGTTCCTGTAAAGAAACAAGGATGTTGGGGGATGGGGTGACTTGACTGCCTAATTAGCAGTCTGCTGAGCACCCTTGTGGCTCTGTGTGCCTTGAGCAAAACCCTCTTCAGTGAAGCAGCCAGAGAGACCACAATTATACTAACGCTGGCCGTCCTGAATGCTCCACGAATGCCATAGGGAAGCTGGAAGGTGAGAGCAGCCAGATAGACCACAATTATACTAACCCTGGCCGTTCTGAATGCTCCATGAACGCCATGGGGAAGCTGTAAGGTGAGAGCAACTGCTTATTCTTGTGCCTGAGGGTGCAGCCCCAGCCAAGACTGCTTAAACAGCTTGCACTGGACTTTTCCAGCAACCCTGTTCACCTGAACAAGAGGAGCACTTTCCCCAGGTGGCCTGCACGGGGATTGCTGTGACTGGTACAAAGAGCACAGTGCTGTGATTGGTAGAAACGTCAATATTCCTCTGCATGAAAGGTTTGCTCATCCTGGTGCAGACACACAGTCTCTGGCTATATAAGCAGGCTGTTGGGCTCAGTTGGTGTGCAAGCTGGGAGACATCTTCCTAGGCCCCCTCTCCTGGTGTTGCAACCTTAGGTCCAATTGCTTAAAGTAGATACTTTTAGTTGAATCGGCTGAGCTGGTTACCTGAAGAAAGATGCAGTGCCAGCAGAGGCAACATAATGGCTGTGACGGTGGCAGCCGTGGCAGGGTGGCAGTGGCGTCGCAAATGAGCATCAGGGCAAGCAGAGGCACTGAAGCAAAAATGAGGGGGGGGTGCGCATCTTCGACAGCCACCACCGAGGGGAAACATGGAGAATGGTGGCAGGTTGTGCCGAAAACCGGGGAGCCATGGCAACCGAGAATCCCTGGTGATCAGCAAAGATGGAGCCACAGGAACCTGCAGAACCTTGACTAGTGGCAGAAGAGGAGTTGTGGCAGTGAGCTGGCTGTTGGCCTAGCGAGCCGAAGACTTGGGACTGGACAATTGGCCAGCCCAGCTGTAAAAGTGGCAAAGCAACCAGCTGCAATGGCAACTCCAAGGGGAGAAGCCTCAAGAGCAGAGACATCAGCAGCCAAAAGGCCGTAGGAACTGCCTCTTCAGTGATGGCAGCTGTGACCATGGTCATTACAACAGGACACGGCCGGAGAGTTGAAGTGAGAGGCAGAGCAGAACCATAGGGAAGAGCGACTGAGGGAAGGTAAAAGATCCAAGGATAGAAAGGTATGGGGAGACATGGAAGAGAAACCACTACCCCTGACTGTTTTGAGCCGTTCAGAGGCCTGTCACTTCTTCAGGGCCATGGGTCCCACAGACTCCCAACACAGGAGCTGTAGCCCTGGGTGCCATCAAGAGCTAAAGAATACCAGTTTCTATTCCTGAAACCTGTACTGCCAGTTGAAGAATCCTAACTGCCTTGCCATACACACGCGCTTGAGATGCTTACACGGCTAAGTTTCCTAGTACCGCGGCCTGCACAGGAGTTGAAACACTAGACGGCACCACCTGCCGCTGCCCCTGCCCACTTGCTGCTCTGCTCTCTACTGCTAGTTATCAAGGCTGTGTTACCTGCACTCTAAGCACTGTCACCATCTACCCATGGTTTCTAACTGGTTACAGCCAAAGCACCTTGGCAAAGCTGACCGGTGACAGGACCAATCCATGGTAAGAGTCCCGAAAAGACAGACATGAGTTCCACATGAAACATGATCTAAGTTATACTTGTAAATTGTCGTATACTCTTTCGACTTGTTAAGAGCAGACTCCAAAGACAATGTAGGCACCCTTGTCTCAGACTCAAGCATGCTTATCTTAATTTTCCTCTAATATTCCCATCCTGGGGCAGGCTGCTCTCCTGGCTCTGTAAGAGGGAAAATGCCAACCAGCCACAGGTATTAAACATGGCACCTCTGAGAACCACTGGAAGTTAAACCATTTCCAACAGAGATGCACGTTGTTTATCACGTTATTAAAATGTGTTCATTGGGGAGAGGAAACTTAAAACTTCAGCCAAGGGATAAAAACAAAGTTCTGCCCGGGACCTTCAGTTGGGAACGACAGCCGGCCATTGCAGTGAGGTACCTCCCACCACTTCTGTAGGGTGCTGTCAGTGCCCAGCTTGAGATTGTGTTATTTCTCTGCTGCTTCCTGCTTGCTCTTTTGCTTTCCTTGCTATATGACTAATAAACTTACTCATTCAAAACTTAAAGTATGAATACCATAGATCGTTTTCCAGACAACGTAACCGTCTCTCAGTAGATATACCTGCCCAGACAGCAAAGAGGGTTGTCCTTCAATGGAAGCATTCAAGACCAGAACAGAAAGTGGTTAGGACAGAATGCTATAAAAAGAAGTTTATCAGGTGAGTGAAATTGTTCATTTCTTGCTTTCCAAACCCAAGTTCTTTAAATCTATAGTTTTAAGCTATGAACCAAGTTAGTTATGAAAGCAAGTATAAGGAAAAAAAACAGTTATTGAATGTGAGTAAACATGTTAGTTGATTCTGACAGATTTAATTTCAACACAAGGATTTTCTAGAAAACGAAATTATAGAAAAACAGGATCATTTTCCTTCTGAGGAAGTCTGTCCCCTTTGGAGGTGGTCAGTGATGAAACAGCCATGTGTCCTTAGTAGCTGGCAAGAGCTTACACAACTTTATTCTGCTAAGTGAGGGATGCCGTGTGAAAGACTCCTGAATTATTTTAAGACATACTAGAGGAAGCCAAAATCTTCTATTTCCATGGCTTTATTTTGTGTTATTTCTGCTTTCTACACAGGTACACTATTTTGTTTGTTTGCAGGGGAGATTCAATATTGAATTCTCTCCATGACTACCCTAGAAATACCTTTTACTGAAATCAAATCAATGTTATACGAACCAAACATGATTACTCTTGCAGAAGGCACTTATTGATTTTACCAAACTTCTCAGTTGACTTGGATGTTTTTATTAATATATCTTTTTGATTCTTGATAATTCTTTGTTCCAAAGTCTTATAAATGCAGAAGATGAAAGTGGCAAAAGTGTCAAAATTTCATACACTCAGAATTTCAGAATCTACTTGAATATAGGGTTTTTCCCCCAAATATTTGGATTGCAGGTTAACTTTAAAAGGTTATAATTATCATCTCCAGAGTATATATGATTAGGTCATAATATATTTTCAGTCACATTTTTCTGTCAGGAAAGAAACATGTTTTATTATGAGAAATCCACTTTAGTCTGTTTAAGGGGTAACAAGGATTTATTAAGGTAATAAAGGGGAAGACACACTCATGAATACAGAACCAAGTGAACAGCCACCTTCCATTCTGCCCAGGAGTGAATGGATCCAGCCGTCTGAATCTACCCCAAGATGAAGAAGAGACATGCCCCCCCCCACACCTCTTTTTAAGTGATCAGACACATGGATCAGAAGCCACGCCCTAAGGTTTATACCTCAAAGCTAATTGGTGGAACAAATTCCCACCACACTTCCCCTTTTTGTCTAAATAAGAAGATTCTAAACCCAACACAAAACTATATACAATAAGAAGAATTACCAAGTAATGTCCAGGAGAGAAAAAGGGTAATAACATAAAGAAAAATAGAACTACAACCAACAAGAACAACATCAATCAAGAACCATATACTAGATGTACAGAATACAGGTAAAGGGCAAAATACAGAGATTATTCCAATAGCTTTCTAATCCTGAAGAATCTAAATCTAGCACCTGATACTTAGCTAAGATATGAGAAGATTCTAACTGTAACCATCTAGTCTATGCATAAAATAGAAAAAAAAATCTTACCCATGAAGAGAAAATTAATGGCCGCTTCATAGATTAGTTTCCTAAGGCAGTTACAACAGATCTACCTTGCCAGCATGACAGAGTGTCCAAGGAACTTGAATTGGCAATATTCCATGTTTCCTGATTCCAAGTAGTTTTGTCCTTGATGGCTCCTTCTCAAGAAGGTTCCTGGGTTTAGTAGTCTGAGTGACATGAGGTAGGCATCAGGTCTTTGTTTGTTTGTTTTTGTTTTTTCTTTAAAGGCACCTGGCTATGCTGAAGCAGTCGTGTTCAGACCAAGTCCCTACGCTGTATATATGGTTGGTAAGAAGTGCAGGATTTCCTGCAGCTGGGACAGACAGCTTCTTGACACTGAGGCTAAGTGTACTCCCTCAATGTACCTCATGTCTGAAGTACTAGGTATCCCTAACACCCCACCCCCACTCCCATACCAGTCTATACCAGGGAGCCAGCATTGGAGATATGGGCACCCTGATTTCTGCTTGTCTCTGTGTTGCCCTTCTGCTCCAGTTAGCTTTCCCATCACTCATTTGTTGCTTTCTCGAGCTCTGCCTCTTTTTCTGCTCCTGGAAAACATCCTTTGTTGTCCCTGTTCTTCTCACTCAGAGTCATGACAAGATGTAGCTGTTCTGTCACATTGCTGTGGAGTCTCCCTTTAAAGCATTGTGCAGCCACCACTCACGCCTCGTCTCCCAGACTCTCTACTCCCCACAAAACTGGATTTATTGACAGCCAAATGATATATCTTTTATTTATTTATTTATTTTTTGAGGCAGGGTTTCGTGGCTGTCCTGGAACTTATAGTCATTTCCCCATCCTCTCATACCTTAGCCATCAGCATTCTACATTCTGTGTTTGATTTTATAAAGAGATGGAATCATGCACTTGTCTTCTTCTAATTGGCTTATTTCAATGAATGCAATGTCGTCCAGGTTCTTCCATGATGTAGCACAGATCACCGTTTTCTTCCTTTCTGACTTTGATATCGTTTCATTGTGCCTGCATTCATTTTCCTTATCCATTAATCTGTGGATGAACCCTTGTATAATTTCCATATTTTAGCTATTGTGAATGACATTGTTATAGGTGTAGGTATAAGCTATATGCTATGTAGTACATGCTATATTTTGATGTACATTTTTATGTTGTTTGTACCTGTTATGAAATTGGGGTCTTGAAACATCCTTTTTTGCTTGCTTGATTTATTTCATGTTATAAATGTTTTCTTGTAGCACTCATTAGCTTCCTATACTTTTTGTTTTAGTACACCGAAATAATTCTAAAAACACTCTACTGATGAGTGAATTGCCTTATGTCCCCCTCCATTTGGCTTTACTGAAGCAATGATAAGCTTCATTATACAGGAATCTTTGGCTACACCACACCTTGTTTCCACAATGTGAAACCTATGTTAGAAATGGAAATAGATTGGCTCCAGGGGCCATTTATTTCATTTATATATTTAATTCATACAGTTTCATATATTGAGTAGTAAATAAGTAGACTGAGCACTTAATAGATCAACTTAAGTTTAGGGAAGACATACTTTCTAGCATGTAATCTTCTTTCAATATTTAATATGTTGAGTTCTGTATATTAATGAAGGCAATGGGAGAGTTACTGTCCATATTAGAGATGAAAGTGAATGTTGACTCGGTTTGCCTGGACTGAGAGTGGAGCTCACCTGCCTCCACAGGGCATGTCTTGCCCCAAACCCTTCCACTGCTTCCTCACTACATGGTTGGGAGCTCTGCTCTGCCTCAAGCTCTCCACTGTGATATTTTCTCACTAGGGCTCGAGATCAACACAACCATGGCACATTGGATTGAAATTAATCCTTTCCCCCTTAAGTTGTTTTCCCCAGGCATTTTGTCTTAGGAATTACCCTGAGTCACACAATCATGGAATCATCTACCTTTGTTCTTAAGCAAATATTAAGTGTGGCTCATTTCTGTCTTTTCTAACTCCTTTCATGCTCACAAGCTGTGTTTGATCTGCATCACCACAAAGACACCAGGGAAGACAAGCAGGAAGCTTGTCGTACCTAAGGATTTAAGGCTTTCTTTCCATGCTGACTTGAATTCTCAACTTGACCAGCTGTGTATATGAACTACAGACTGTTCAATGTCATTATTCATTTATTAAAATGAACATCTCAAAGCTATACCTTGGGGGGCTTTAACATTTTAAGGCTAAATTTTCTGTGTGCATTTTCAAGTTGAAGCATTTAAATCTATTTTGATTAGGATCATAAAATAAAAGGACAAAAACATGAATTAGCAAATCAGAAGCAAAACACCCCAGAGCCGCTGAGCTGGCTCTGCAAGTGAGGACACTTGCTGCTGAGGCTGACAACCTGAGTTCCATTCCTAGGACCTCCATGGTGGAAGGAGAGAACTGACTCCCACATCACGTATCTACCATGGCCTATCCCTCTGTATGCATCCAAATAATTAGATGTGATGTGATACGTGTATGTGTGGGTGCCAGCCCATGTGTGTATATATGACTAAAAATCAGGCTTTGGGGCAATGTCCATCTAAAAAAAAAAAAACATATTTTTCTCATTGCTACTGATTACTTTATGCATGGAAAGCTGGAATGGATCTGTTAGATTATGTGCATATATCATATATCTCTTTGTGTGTTTTAAAGAAAAGCCAAATATCTAAAATGTTTTGAATAAAATATTCTGACTTTAAAATTTTAAATTATGCATGCTCGTATGTGTCTGTGCAAGTGCCCACGGAGGCTAGAAAAGGTGGTCAGATCCCCTGTGCCTGGAGTTGTGAGTTGCCCAGCATGGATGTAAGGAAACAAACTTCTGTGCTCTGCAAAGACAGAGCTTGCTTTCTCCAGAGCCATCTCTCCAGTCCCTTAAGTAGAGAAAGCAAAGGAAATTTACAAAGCATGCCAAAAGCAACATTTGTAAAACAAAATAACATGATTGGAGAGAGTATCTCCTTTTGCAACCTTAGTACTTAGCTTTAGTCTAACTTTGACTTTCCTTCAATGGAGTGGCCAAGAAGTAGCAGAGATCACTGGTGCTGTTCAGTTTTGTTTGGTAGACTGGGTTTCAGTTTGCCCCTTCTTACCCTTGAGTAACCCAAAGCTACTCAGCCTGAGGGATAAAAATCCTGTGCTAAAAATGTTGTGAAATTCTTTCAAATGGGAGCTCACAGTTGGTCAGCCTTAAAATTGTAACGTCAGTTTAAATCTCTCCTTTGGCACTCAATCAATTGCTTTTGTCTTTCAGTGACTTCAAAAGGTCAAGTGAAGAATTTCATTCTTTGCGTACATAAACACTCAATCTTACTTATTTGAGGAAGACAGCATTCCAGGCTAGTAATTTAAGAGGAAATCATTATGTTAAATTAAGACATGAATTGATTCATTTAAGGATTTATCTAAAGAACTTGATTTAAGTAGTTCCTTTTGTATGGAGAATAATGGTATAATTTTAGCACTTTAATTTTCCTTTATGAAATTTTGTTATTATATTTTTCTAAATATATTAATATTATAATAATTCTCTCTCATATAAAATCTTTTGAAAACTCTAAAACATGTTTAGGGTTTTGTTACTCACATTGCAAACTGGGATTCTTAATTTTTGTTATGGTGTTTAAAGATGGCAACTGGGATTAAGTTGATATTTCCCATAGTTAATATTAAAATAATTTTATATAATAATGTTATACTGTACGGAATTATTATACAATGTGAGTAACCAGAGTCTAAATATTGAGTAAAATTTACCATTTGTTTATGTGACATTGACAATGTAATTGAGTTTCTTCAGTGTGTACAATGTCAATCACGGTACTTATCATTTAGTTATCTTCACTAGCTCAATTGTCACTCGAAACAAGCTGGTCTGCTTTTGACTAAAATTGATTCCTTTGTAATAGCCAACAACAATTCTGCTATTCCTCAGAGGGTCTCCTTATTTCTGGTCCAGTCAAAATATACAAAGAGCTATTGACTAGAGAATAACTCAAGCTCCAAACTTGTAATGGAACAAGAGAGAATTTAAAGAAAAATATTGACAGAAGAAGGTGTTAGAAAATTTACACTTCTATTGTGTTCTCATGCCAGTCAGTGGCTTCCCAGAATAGACTTGTGTGAAACAGTTGCGAAATTCTTGGAAGAGCAAAACAATCATGGCCCTTATGGTCGATAAGGTTATTGCTCAGTTGTCATGTGGCTAGCACCCTTTCAGACCGGGTAAGTTTAAGGGGAAGAGATCATCTGTGGGATATTATATGAATATATACCTAACAGGATTTGTTTGGCAGTGTGAGTATAAGTTAGGAGAAGTAGACAAGTTCAAGTAGCACTTTAAAGCTTTTGCCTAAGGAGCTGGATGTTTCACGGTGACTCATACTGTAATGGTGATTCCTAGAGAAAGGCCATAGTTTTAGGAAGTAGACAGGAATGAGCAAGAACTCAGTTTTGTATTTGCTAAGATAAATGCCCATTAGACATTGTAGGGCAGGCATAAGGAACCAGAGAAAAGTCAATCTAGAAAACTAAACGTGGAAGCCATCAGTAAAGATAGAATCAAGCGGTAACACTTCAAAATTACTTTTTGTATTTAAATACGTTTTGTATTTAAGGTCTCATTTGGTTGTAAGAGCCCTATGGCCTGAGAAGTGTCCCAAATAGATGGCAATATACAAAAAAGTAGGAAGGAGAGGCGAAGCAGTAGATAGGCATGCGAAGCAATGAGGGGAACTGGTGTCAGTAGAAGCGGGTCTTCAGAGAGTTCAATTTCAGGAAGGGTAGGCTTTGAATGTGTGTTCATCCTCGTGTTTGATTCCCAGTAGCTCTGGATTGAGACTTGCACCAATTTCTCCACAGGCCTCAGAAGCACATCCTTTCCCTTTTTCGGGGACACTTGTTATCTTAAAGAGTGTTGGTGCAATACTATAGGAATCCTTGGATGCCCTAGTCAGCACACAGGTTTGTGGAATCCATATGCAGAAGGGCCAGGCCCTTACAGCTGCATGAGCTGGACTTCCTGCATTTTAAACAGGTATCCTTGGGAATTCTAACAAACGGGACTTGTGATCACTCTCTGAGCTACTGTGTTGTAGTTCTGTTTGCTATCCGTGAATACATGGGAATCTGAACCCTGTACATTTTAGTTTTTTTTCCAGAAAAAAAAAAGATATTGTACAAGTATCACTCCGCTGGTATCAGAATTATATGTAATCTTCATCTTTGCTCTCCTGATCCCACTTTAGAAAATGAAGTGGCAGTTGAAATAAAAGTACAATATTTTTTTTTTTTTGTAACTGTGAGGGTTCTTATTCTTATGGTGAGGAGGGGGAACATGGTTTATTTTAGATAGCAATCCTAATATTCCCTCTAATACTCCATCTATCCCTGTAAGTGTACATTTCCAAATTAAAATAATAACTCTGATAATCTCCCAAGGAAACATTTGAAGATTGTGAGCATATTGTCAGCATCACCAGCCTGATTCAAGGACCCGTGACCCAGGCAGGCTCACCCTCTCCTCACTGGACAATTGTTGACAGAAACCCCTTTGGAAGAGAGTTTGAAGTTCCAGATAAGACAACTGTAGCTGAAGTTTACTTGTGTCCCACCTTGCCCATGGTCAGGACAAATCTCTCTCATCCACCAGTCCTGCAGCCACTTGGAACGAAGTAAATATACAGAGGCTTATACTAATTAAAACTACTCGGCCATTAGCTCAGGCTAAGTATTGACTAGCTCTTACACTTAAATTAACCCATAATTCTTATTTATGTTTAGCCACGTGGCTTGGTCCTTTTCTCAGTTCTGCCTTCACATCTTGCTTCTTCTGTGTCTGGCTGGTGGGTGACTCCTGCCTCAGCCTTCCTGTTCCCAGAATTCTCCTCTCTGCTTATCTTGCTTATACTATACTTCCTGCCTGACTACTGGCCAATCAGCATTATATTTATCAACCAATTAGAGCAATACATTCACAGCACACAGAAGGACATCCCCAGCAGACAACCAGAGTATCAGTCAATTAGAAATCCCTGTTGTCCATGTCACCATTGAACAATTTAGACCAATACCAGCATTGGCTACATCTTTTATACTCCTGGAATGGGTGGCTCTTACAATGGGCATCTTCTGCTGAGTGAGTTTATAAATGTCCAGGTGTTATGAAATCAGGACTGAGTAGAAAAGGCAGCTTTAGTTACAATTCTTTCTTTGCTTTTACTCTGGAATACTGAATTCCTGAACGTCTTTAGGATTCCTATTCTGCCATCCTTTTTTTCCTGCCTAAATTTCCTTTTGCTGTATATGCTCAGCCTCAGCCTGTGATCTTTTGTCTAGTTTGGAGAAGTGTGACCCAGCTGTCCCTAACCTGTCTCTAATCTGACTATCACTATCCTGGCTGTCACTAACCTGGCTGTCACTCATCTGTACTTAACACTCTTCTGAGATATAAAGAGAAAATAAGACATTTCCTTAATTTCATAATCTTTGATTCAGAGGCAGACTTCAGGAGAAGCTAATTGAATCTAATCTTCATTAGACTCACTTGCTTAGGCTAGCTCCAAAGGCTAAAGATGACTTTGGTGTTGGTTGACATGCTGGTATGGTTCCAAGTTTATAAAGAAAAGAATTTTAACCATACCCATTAAGATTCTTACTTTGCCATAGATGCTCCCAGTATAGCTATGGAATTTGGGAATCAAGATGAAGGAAGTAGAGTGTGAGGTATATTTACTTTGGAGATCTTTTGGGCTAGTGTCTTACTGCCAAGGTTCTGATGGGCCTTTCACTCTTAAGCTTATGCCCAGATTTCAGCACCAGTATTTAGATATAGAAAGAACAGGTTGTGCAGGCTGGTCTATAGGTCAGTGTAAAGGTGTATTTCAGGTGAGCAAGTCCTTTAATAGTGCCAGCCACTTGGACAGTGGAAAAACTGAGATAGGCAATCCAACAGCAGCCCACATAACAAAGGAAATTCCTTACATTTATGATCTTTATAGGGGAGAGATATCTGAGTTTAGAGGATTTCTCTGAGTTTTGCAGATTTGTGAAGGTACTAGATAGGATGTTAGGCTGGGACTTGTGAAGGTAATCCTGTGGCGACACCCTACCTTGGGGCTGTATAACTACTGGACCTCATCAACTTAGGGGAAGGACTAGAGAGAACAGAAAGTGTGGCTGAAACTGTCTACAGCAGCTAAGAGTGATCATCTAACAGTGACCTTTCATTGCCTATACCTTGGGAGACAAATTTCTGATGTGCCTGCCACATCTCACATTGGTAACTCAAAGTAAGATTTGCTCCTAAAAAGTTGTTTCCTGGTATCTCAGTAGAGAGGTTAAAGGTTAGAGGTCACACCTATTCATAAGTTGATGAATAGGGAGGGTGAAAATATGCAAAGCCAGAAGTAGCCTGGGATGAATTATTTTGAGTAGCAGAGTGTAAAATTTTAAGCACTGGATTCTGCTCTCATTTACATCAGGTCTAATCTGAAGTTCTCTCCTGTCAGGGATGGCCTTAATAATGAATACATACAATTACAAATGTATTATGCATATCATATTTTAAGAGGTAATGGGATTTATTAGAATTCCTAGTAGGAAGGTACAAACCCTAGGCAGCACTACAAAGAGAATATATGGAAATGTGAACAACCATCATTGTTGCATCTCAATTATCAATAATGAAAATACATCTCAATCCACTATTCTAGAGGAGAGACAACTATCATTATTCTTTCTTAGTGGAAAATGTTATTATAAAATCATGATCTCACAAAGAGGTAACAAAAAAGTGTATATAGTTCATTATCTCTGGAAAATGATTCTTTAGCTTGTATGTAACACATTTACAATTTTGTTTGTGCTTTTTCTCATCCCTTTAAAATTAACCATTTTTGTGATTTGTTCCTTTGCTACAAGGAAATAATTATTTTGTACTAAATTCTGTATGTGTTATTTTTTTATTGCTTGGTAAAAGATTTCTATGAAGCACAGCTCTGTGTTCGATGGAACCTGAGGATGACCTTGTTTCTATTTTCTAACAATTTTTTTTGTCTTAGTTTGTAGTGACTTGAAATTGCTTAGCTTTCTCCTTGATTAGTAGTTATCCCACTGACAAACAGTGGCTGGGTCATAGAGAAGATCTGGAAGCCATGGGAATTCTCTAATACAAACATTTCTAGCAAGTTTCTGCAGAACCCTTGACAACTCAGGAATTTTAGGACTACAGGAAATGATGGAATCTCTGGTAATAATAGTGTGAGTTTATGAACAATTTACACAGTTTCCTTCCACTGGAAACTCAAAACATATTGCTGAATATGACGAGATCAGTAAGATATGGAATGCACCCTTTCCTAGACAGGTGTTTACTTTAGTCATAGCACAAAATAAGGTACAAGCATGTAAATGCAAAATTTTAAAATACTTTCCCAATGATATTAAACAGAATAGGTGGAATGATGCAGTTTTTTGGCACAGAAATCAATTACTGCAAGTCTCCAACTCACATTCTTTCCCTGAGTACATCTGTCAGGAATCTGTTGACGTTTCATAGGCAAAAATCAAGATTGTGTGATTCCTCTTTTCAGGACTGAGAGGTATGAAGATCTGTGGAAAGAGGCATGTCAGAGAATAAGCCGAAGCGTTCTGTTATTTTATAACATTAGATCTTCTTCCCTGTCAAACCTGTCACTTGTGTCCTGACTGTGGCTGAGATGATGAGAACAAAATGGAAATAAAGACATGGAATGCAGGCACTGGGAATTCAAGGAAGGTGAGAAGCGTTTCAGTGCATGGCGCCAGCTAGCACCCCCTTCTTCAATAGCCTCTCACCCTTCCAAACCATGGAGGGACTCAAGGGCGGCAGCATGTGAGCTCCTCCGTTAGTCACAAAGCAAGACAGGTATTTTTAGAAGCAAATTCTTATATTAACGTACTATCAAAGTGTCGTTTCTGTTGCTTCCCACTAACTAAATCTTTATGCTGTAAGCTGAGCATCCCCAGAGGCATCACAGCCAACCATTTTAACCTTTCCAATATGTGCTCAATGAATTTGTTCTAATATTTCCTTCTGAACTTCAATGGAGCATGCTCAAGAGTGCGCCCATTGCTTTACTGTTTACCACTATGAATAGGTATAGATTCCACTAATAAAATCCCTATGCTTCATTTACTCAGAGAGGACACTGCTTTGAGAGGACTCCCATGCACCCTGGCCTGCTGCAGATAATAAGGTCTTTTCACCTCTTAAATGTCTTGTCCATGTTGGTTGGGATCTGTACTCACCAGGGTGTGAACCTATTGCATTCAGTCACACTCAGTTGAGCACATTTCTCCTGGTACCACAACCTAATATCAACTACCTCATTAGTTCCTCCATGTTTGTTTCCCCTCCTGCTTGGAGACTGCCTCTTGGTGCCCATGTTTATATTTAGAGGTAGTTGATGGTATTTGTGTTTTTCAAATATTGTTTTTCTCTAGTGACTAGCCCTGAACTCTCATGGAAGTCATCTGACACTCAAACAAGAACAATTGAACTTTGATTTTCTCTGGTACACTGCACCAGGGTCTGTAGTGTTAGCAGAGGTGTGAATCTAAGGAGCTGTCGGCCAAGCTGTGGAAGATGGTAGATTTTGCTAATGGGAAATAATATGGGCAAGTGGGGAGGTGGAGGGAAGAAGGGAGGGAGGGAGGGAGAGACAGAGACAGAGAGAAGAGTGCAACAATAAGTAGAAACTTACAGAGGAAGAAAAGAGGATGTGCATGTCAACATGAAAATGGGCCACACATAAAGTGCATTGTCCTTCGAGATCCACAGAGAACTGCTACTCTTTTCCTCTCTGGTCTTTCTTATTCCCACCATGTACCTTACAAACAACCCATTTCCACAACTACCACAACTCCCATTTACTCGACCAACCTCAGCATTTTTAATTTTCATCTCTTTTCTCAAATGTACACTATGTGCTTTGACATTCTGAATGACTTCCTGGATTCTGTTGCTGACAGTGGCATTGCTAAATGGTCTTATTAATAAAAAACCCAGAGCCAGGTATTGGGGTGAAAGCTAAAAGATCAGAGAAACAGAACAAGGCAGCCACATTTTTACCTCTATGAAATCCTCAGCCTCAAGTGAGCGAGTTCCTATTTCCTCACACCCAATATACCTTTCTGTGTCCTGCCATATTACTTCCTGGGATTAAAGGCATGTGTCCTTCCCATGCAAAGACATGAGATCTCAAGTGCTGGGATTAAAGGTGTGTGCCACCACTGTCTGATCTCTATGTCTAATTAGTGGCTGGCCTTTTCCTCTGATCTCCAGGAAAGCTTTATTGGGGTACACCATATATCACCACATTTCCATAGCATGGGAATGTAGACATCTCAGTGACATAGTCCCACTGCTTCTCCAGCCTAAAGGATTTAGTTATAACGTGTGGATAGTCAAAACTGGATTATTTCTTGTTTCTTGAGTGCTCTACCTCCCAGGCCTTGATCCTTAGCCTACTTGGAACTCTTTCTTGTTATCTATAGACAACCTCAGGTTTCAGGAATCATTTCAAATGTGATTCTCTCCATGAAATATTTGTATAAGTCATCCTCAGTTGATTTTCTTACACCGGCAAGCTCCTTCTATCTGGCATTGGAGCTATCTAGATACTCATTTCATTTCCATATGAAAACTATAAACTCTATGAGGAAAGGGAGTGCTGCAACAAATTTTGTGGGCTGATTGCCTACTCACTTAATAGGATTATTTTCTTAAGCTACGGACATGAACTGAGTTACTAGGGACATCCAGCGAAAATGTGAGGCAGACTCCACCAAATGCTGTTAAATATACATGGACCACTTTTCTTATATACATTCTTTCCTGTCTGCAGATTCACCCATCCATATTCCAAAAATATTGTTTTAAAAAATCCAGAAGGTTCCAAAATGCAAAACTTAACTTGCAATGTGTGAATACTATCTGAATCAATACAAATTAAATTATGTGTAGACACACCTTGCTGCTGTTAGGTACCAACCACTCTAGAGATCTGAAACCTGTTCCTACTACCTTTGTGATTATCACATGTCTGTGTCTCATGTGTAGACTACATAATTAGGTCTGTGATGTTGAACCTGTACTCAATAAATACTGATCATTTCTTGTAATTATTTCATAAGTAGTATTTAATAACAATCATTTCCATAGTGCTTACATTTTATTAGGTATAATAAATATACGTAGATAATTTAAAGTATTCAGAAGAATATATGCAGGTTATATGCAATTATTACACCATTAATATGAGCATCTATATATTTTGATATCTTACAAAGTTCTAGATAAGTGGTTCTCAACCTATGGGTCACAATCACTTTGGAGGTCACTATCAGATGTCTTGCATATCAGATATTTATTTACATTATGATTTATAACAGTAGCAAAATTACAGATATGAAGTAGTAAAGAAAACAAATTTATGATTGGGGTTACCTCAACATGAGGAATTATATTATAGAGTCATAGCATTAAGAAGATTGAGACTGAGCAAGCCTCAATGAAACATCTCACTATTAAGATAAGAATACATACTCTATCAAGATGATAATAGAAAAATAAATAAATTAATTAATTTTAAAAAATAATAAATAAATAAAAATAGAAAAAATTGAAATATTAAACAAACAAACAAACAAACATTTTACTAAAGTTAAAAAAGGGAGAACTAGGGACTCATCATTCCTCTCCACATTCTATTCTTTCCCTTGTTTTATATATTTTAAATTTTTTTATCAGTGGATTCTGCTGGAGTTTATCGGTGAATTCTGCTGGAGGATCCGATGCAGATGAGCACTGGAGGGCTCATCTTGCAAATCACCCTCTGGAGCGATGGAAGGATCTTTCTACCAGCACGTGGAGGAGACCTGATCTAGTGTTGGTGTGGCCAGGGAGTTTGGTTTATGTCTTTCCTCAGGACAATGAGGTTCCTCTTTGGATTCCTGAGCACTGAACGTGCCCTGTGGCTGCTGCTGAAGCCCAACATGACAGAGACCTAATAGGTCTTCATGAAAAAAATCTACCCTTCTGATGCCAATGGAGATTGAGAGCCCAATATGGCAAGCTTTGGCAAGCATTAATGTAAGCCTAGGAACTGTAGCCATGAGATTGGATTCTCCAGAAGAGCTGCCAGCCAAAGTCATGCTGGGATCAAGAAAAACAGGCCTTGGTGGTTCATGTTCCTGGAGTTGTATCCATGCCAGTGGATGTCCACACAATCCAGAAGAGAATTTGACATTGCTGCTGCCGCTGTTGCTGGTATAACAATGGCGCACACCACTGCTACTGTTTCTGGGATTACCATTTCATAATTGCTTACTTCAGCTAGTGCAGTGGAGACCCTGGCAACAAAAGTAACTACCACAGTTAGTTAATCTTTCATTCTATTGGGCATGATAAATTTAATTTAGTAGTTATATACATCTCGATTGGCTTTGAAAATTATAAATTTATAAACTCAAGTTCCAGTTGCTTTTGGGATACTATCTTACAAGGACTCCAACACACAGTATGGCTCGATAAGGAAGGGAATGGCTCAGTTGCCTTTAGCCTACTGTCTATGGGTGAGATAGGACCTCTGTTGTTCTTTTCTGTATCGAACACACAGATTGCAAGCCCAGTGCCACTTTGAGATCTTTGGCAGCAATTAACCATGCAGCTCACACATGATTGAGCCGGTATGATAATGAGTATTCAGAGATGGGTGATGCCTGGGGGGCACTCACCAACCTAAGACAGAGCACCTATGTGGCCTGGGCAGGCGTCTCCATGACAGGTAAGGTGACCTGCTGACATCCCACGCAACCCAAGTCAGAAGCTCATTTTTTAATAAAAGGGAGACCTGCAGGGTCCTGGGCCCCATTTTGGGTAACTGTTGCCTTGCTTGCGGACCTTGACCTTAATATTCTCCCAATGCTAATTCCCTGCCAGGTTCCACCCTCCTGAATGCTTAAGAGAAGTTTCTTGTCTGTGTATCCTGAATGATGGGCGTTAACAGCTTAGATGCAAGATTGTAAAACATCAGTAGCGAACTTCTGCCCTCCGGGGTCCTTCCATTGTGCTGTAAGCCTGTATTTAAGATCTCCTACCCCCTTCAAGAAATGACATTTGACATTTAAAATTATATATATATATATATACACATATATATATAAATAAAATTGAATGAATACTGCGAATATAATCTATGAATACCACAAATGTGATTAATATCATGAGTGTAATTTAAAAAATAAATTAATTAATTAATTAATTTAAATAAAGAAGATTGAGAACCACTGTTCTAAAATAAATCCTGCAGATACTGAGGGAAAACTCGGTGTGTGTATGTGTGTGTGTGTGTGTGTGTGTGTGTGTGTGTGTGTGTGTGGTGTGAAGCATCTTATGTGAAGAAGCTGTCAGATAGACAAAAGAGGACCTGGGCTGCCTCACACACTGTTAAGCCTACCTATGTGCATCCCCAAATGTCAGTCCCTGTATCACTCTGTATCATGATGCTTCAGTAACTCTTTGCCTGGCTTCTTACCTTCTGGGTTTATTTAGAACGTATTTCATCCCTTTAATGCCTGAGAGGTCACAGAAGGGTACCTGGCAAAATGAATATGCTAGTCATTGTGCCCACCTCCAACCCTCACAGTGTGCTGGATCAAGCATGATCATTTATGTATTCAGTGATATAAACTATTGAAAATTGTTTTCTTGGATTAAAGCCCAGAATAATCCAAGGGCTGGAAGGACAGAAGCTATGGAATACCGCAGATGCTGATGAGCTTTATAAAAGAGCCCTGTGGAATACAATAGCAAAATCTTGATACTATATATTGTCTTAGTTACTTTTCTATGGCTGCGATTAAGGCACCATGGCTAAGGCCGCCTATTAGGGGAAGTATTTACTATGGGACGCATGATTCCAGAGGGTTAAAGTCCATGATCATCATGGCAGGGAGCATGGCAGCAGGCAGCCATGGCTCTGACTAAATGAGGGTTCACATCTAATCTGAAAGGAGGAGATAGAGAGCTAACTGGGCCTGGCATGGGTCTTTGAAACCTTAAGGCCTGCCCCATGTAACATATCTCCTAATCCTTCTCAAATAGTTCTACCAACTGGGGACTAAACATTCAAACATAACATAGACATAAGGGCGTGGTTTTAATTCAAGCCACAATTATGATGTGCCTCTACCTTTTCTTTCACATCCTTTAGCAGGAAGAGCATGCTGTCTGTGACGTTAAATGTTCTAGTTAATGTTACCACTGCTGTGATGAATCCCTATGACCAAAACAACTTGAAAAGGAAAGGGTTTATTCTGCTTAGACTTTCACATCACTGTTCATCACTGAAGGAAGTTGGGACAGGAACTCAAACCACAGGAACCTGGAGGCAGGAGCTGATGCTGAGGCCATGGAGGGGTGCTCCTTACTGGATGACTCCTCAAGGCTTTCTTCTAGAACCCAAGACCATCAGCCCAGGAACAGCACCAGCCAAAATGGACTGGGTCCTCCCACATCAGTCACTAATTAAGAAAACACTCTACAGCAGTGGTCCTCAACCTTCCTGGTGCTGCAACCCTTTAATACAGTTCCTCACGTTGTAGTGACCCCGCCCCCCCAACCATAAAATTATTTTCATTGCTACTTCATAACTGTCATTTTGCTATGGTTATGAATCCTAATGTAAATATCTGTGTTTTTTGATGGTCTTAGGTGACGCCTATGAAAGGGCCATTGGTTCAAAAGGGGTCATGACCCACATGTTGAGAACCACTGCTCTACAGGCTTATCTGCAGCATAATCTTACGGAAGCGTTTTCTCAGATAAGGCTCCTTCTTCTCAGATGACTATAACTTGTGTCAAGCTGACATAAAAACCAGCCATCACATAGAGTGTGGCTAGCGTTTTAGTTTTGGATCTTTAAGTGCCTGGGACAAGCCTAGCAACACTGGGTATAAAATCTCGTATTCTTCTACCTCAAGCACTTTGTCTTCCTGTCCTCCCAGGTGTTAGACCATCTAAGCCCCACAGAACAATGGGTTTGTTCCCACCCTATAGCTTTCCCTGTTCAGGAATCTGCTGCCAACTCCCCAAATTAACAAAGTTGACATTGAAAGGAAAGATTTAGGAACTTTCAGTTTTATTTTGGCTGGGAAGAAGCCCCTGTTTATTTCTCTTTCCATGCCTTTCAGCCCCAATGCATCAGGCCGAAAGCACAAGAGAAATATGACATACATATATTCATAAATCTATTAGACAGTGTCTCTCTTCATTTTGACCAGGGGCAAAGCAATAGCTTGTATCTACACTTAGGGTAAATTTTCCATGCTATTTGAATTTAATATATGATGAATAGCATGCATGTCCAATCAAGGACCATAAAAAACAGATAAGCAATGACAAAATACATTTTGCAAGTAGCGATTAGGAGAAAGCAGATGCAATGACCTAAATTAAAATGCTGAGAAATGATCCCAGTCACCATGGAGTCCTTTGTGTCGCTGTATGTCTTTAGAGTAAGGCATTATGTTCCCTTTGTTTCAGACTTTTCTCTTGAGGAAGGCATAGTCAGCCTTTCAATATATAGACACTATCTGGATCAAAAGGCAAGATTCTTTACTGCTTAGCATAAATACTTTGGGTTTCCTTCCTGTAGCATAAGCTGCTGCATTTTCCCACACAGCTGGATCCAGTTCTGACCTCTCTATTAGACTTGTTGTCAGAAGAACTGACAAAGATATAATAGTGCCATCTATGCTTTCTGTGGTGTGCTAAAAAATGCCCACTGGTTTGGACCAAGGAGTCTATTGTATTTAGTCACCATCCATAAATCAATAGTAGACTAATTGGTAGCTTGCAAATTGGGTAAAAACTTCAGGTTTTCCAAGGCCTTGACAAAATGGCCTTAATGCTATGAAATAAATAATAAATAAAAGCAAAGCCCAAGAGAAAAACAAATGATATTATCAATATTTTATAGAAAGTAAAATATAAGTCTCTGGTTTAGTATCTTTGAATCTTTCTAGTGAGGGTATACAAAACAATGTAATATCGAGGAAACATTTTTTCCTCATCAACATATTGATGAAAACTAAAAATCACAGTAACTGCTAGATCAGGAGGGTTGAGAGTGAGGTGGATGCTCTCCTGTCCTGCCAGTGGATGAGGGAACAATGAAACAGCTCACAGCAAGTTGTGCTTATTTCTGTCTGTCTACTTGGCCAGCCTTCCTTCTTTTGCCATCTGTCAGTGGGGCTTCTGTCCAGTGACTGCTTCCACTTTCTAATTCTCTTTCTTTACACACACCTATGCATACACAAATGTAGATATGCTTCTGTGTGTATATGTACACATATACACAAATAAATGCATTAACAAAAGCTGCTTATAGGAACATTTTTGGCCAGATCAAACTATGGGGACATCACGGTATTCTCTAGCATAATTATACTTAGATCTAGGTAAATTTATCCATTATCATGAAATAGGATGTGCTAATATATGAACAGATGAAAAAACTACAGATATACTATAAAACATTCCCTTTATTTAAAAGAGAATAGATTGTGTGTGTTATGTAAATGTACTGTAACCTGTCACAATGAAGAAATAAGGACTAGATGTATTATTTAACCCAAAGGCTCCCTTCATGTGGTGAGAGAGAGAGAGTCATGGCTTATACTGAGTTAGCACATCAACCCTGACAGTAGCCTGTCCAGGCTTTGGATAGAACTCCCGTCCTAATGAGACAGCTGAGTGGCTGAATGACTGGTCTGAAGACTGAGCCGCTCACTCTTTCTAAGCTCCCCCCCTCCCCGCACCCCCCGTATTCGCTAAGATAGCAATATTGTAACATCTACCTCACATATTAATGAAAATTAATCTGTGAAAGCATGATTCCATTAGCACAGTTCTTTCTGCCACAGGGTAAATGATGGTAGTGATAAAACTTCACACACTGACTCACTTACTGTGTCATTTGGTTTACTCTGTGGTAGGACCCCCGCCCAATTTTGTCTTTTTGTACCTGATAAGTAACACACCTTGCAGTCTGTAACACAGATTTCCATAGTGTTTTCTTATAAGCCCAGTCAAATGGAAATTGAACCAAGACCTTAAGTGTGGGAGACTTGCTCCCACTTTTTCCCCCAGGGTACTCTTGAGTAGGGAGAAGGAGAAATATTGAGATAGAAATATAGAGGGGAGAGAAACAGATAAAAACACAGGATAGCCTTAGGAGGGCCTGAGTCAAAACCCACCAGCCCCTTCTGTCTCTGCTAAAGGGTTTTTAAAGGAATGCCAAGGGATGGAGCAAAAGACCCCTCCCCCCCCCTCCCCCTCCCCCCCCTCCCCGCTAGATCAAAGCACACCTCAGGCACAGCCAAGTGTGGACCCCTTCCAAACACCTGGTAACCACACACACACACACACACACACACACACACACACACACACACACACACACACACACACGGTCAATCCATCCCCTTATGTAGGCCTGCTGTGTAAAGCAATCTCAGATCTCACTAGGAAACCTCTGTGGACCCCAACACTTAAGGCACATGGCTAGGATGTTTAACCTCCATGAAAGAGGAAGAACTACGACAGTAGATGGCTGACTGGGCTTGTAGTTAGGGTAATGTAAGCATGTTTGCAATTCATCAGTTAAAACAATGGCTGCTTTTATATTTTAAAAAAATTACCCCATGCCTTCTTAAGTAAAAACTACAGTCTCAGGTTAAATTGAATGCAACAACCCCTTAGAAATTTTTAAAATGTAATCATCGATCTCAGCCTTTGTTGCAAAAGATCAGAGAAATGAACCCGGTGAGCTGAGAGTCACCCGAACAAATTCCTCAGCTCTGGAGACTACAGTGATGAAGCTATTTATAGGTCCCTTTCTCCTTACCTTAGAGAAGAGCGAAAAGCTGGATCAGGAAAACCCCATTTCATTCAGGATTGCACACACTGTTTGCATTAATCAGGAACCTGATTACTTTCCCTGAAATGATTCAAGTATTAATGATTTCCCTGCCAGAATCTAATGAGCATTTCCTTTGGATTGATAGTTGCCTTTGCTTCATTCACATACTTACAAATTTTGATCGACAGTTTGGTTTGGTAAAACGTGATTGTTTTCTAGGCCATCAGCATATCAGCTAGAGAGGATGCTAGAATGATTCATGCAACTTAAAATTGGAATGTGAAACGATGGCAAGTTAAAATATGAACATAGAGATACTCCATGGAGTCCATGACAGAGACCGTTGAAATGGAACCAACTGAGATCCCTTAGGAATGAGATTTTACCACCAGTATTTTCTTTGCTCTGACCTAGAGCAGGGCCTGGGAAACAGCCTATGGAAAAGCCAGGGGAGGAGGCAAAGACCCAGGTTTAGCTGTTCAGTCCCTGGTGGAAACAAGCCATGAGTTGGTTACCAGAACTTCCACAGAACCTCCCTTGACACCAACAATCAGAGGGTTGAGTCATGATGAATACCTCACTGTCCTGTTCACAATCTCCTTTTACCCTTTGTCAGATGACATCTTCGGTAGCTATGAAAAAGAAAGGCCCCCTGCAGGAGGTGGGAATGGGGGGTGGGCTGGGGGGAAGGGGAGGGGGTCAGGAAGGGGGGGGGGAAACAAGGGAATCCGTGGCTGATATGTAGAACTGTATGGTATTGTAAAATAAAATAAAAGAAGAAAAAAAAAACCAAATAAACTGATATTGACTGAACCTAAAAAAAAAAAAAGAAAAGAAAGAAAGAAAGAAAGAAAGGCCCATGTGTATAAAGAGCAGGAATTTTCTTGCAAAGTCCTAAGAAGACCAGCTGGGATTGGTTGGAGTGCTGTTTTCTTAGGACAGGTGAAAGATGATTTATAAAATGCATTTCTCTACATTGAATGTTTGTCTTGGGAAGATGTCTGAACTTCAGCATTTTAGGTAAGAACAGATGGACAGAGAAGCCAGTGAAGGAAATAGCATCCCACAAATGCCAACGCTTGATGATGCTAACTCTGTTGTTATTGGCCAAGTTCAATAGATTATCTGTGGCCTCAGTTTTCTTGTGTATAACATGTGGGTAACTGCAGTACTTGTCTCTTACAGTTATTTTTCAGATTAAATGATTTAATTAACGAAAGCTTTAAGATTATCTAGCACTTAGTGAATAAGTATTTCTAAGAAACAAGTTGGAAAAAAGCAAATATCAAAATGGAAATTGCTTCCTCAATGTGATGGTAACTTTATATCTCTTGCCTCTAAGTTGCCAGAAACAGAAAACTGTGCTCCTCAACTCCTCTAGTTAGTGGGTAAAGGGGGCCCTAGATGGGAAACCGTGGTGAAGATCTGAGCACATTAGGAGAAGGTACAGCAAAAAGAAATTTCAGTCATGGCCAGGAGAGGACATTCCTGTCAACCAGCACTCATAGGAAGAGACTGGGCACTCCCAAGTATCACTGGGCTAGACTTAGCAGTGGACATACCTGGGAAGGAAGGAGACAGCTTCTCAGAGGGTTTTGTGATGAGCTCTCCCATGTGATGGTTTGAATGAGAATGCCCCCATAGGCTCATATATTTGAATGCTTGGTCCCCACTTAGTGGAACTGTTTGGGAAGGATTTAGAGGTGTAGCCTTGTTGGAGTAAGTGTGGCCTTGTTGGAGGAAGTGTGTCACTGGAGGGTGAGCTTTGAGATTTCAAAAGCCCATGCCAGGCTCAGTCTCCCCCTCCCCCTCTCCCTCCCCCTCCCCCTCTCTCCCTCTCCCTCTCCCTCTCCCTCTCCCTCCCTCCCTCCCCCCTCTCTCTCTCTCTGCCTGCAATTGAGGCTTTAAAGCTTTCTGCTACTTCTCTAGTACCATGCCTGCCTGCTGGGAGCCTATGAACCCACATGATGTTAACTTACTAATCCTTGGAAACTCTAAGCAAACCCCAAATGAATGCTTCCATCTACAAATTGCCTTGGTTGTGGTGTCTCTTCATAGCAATAAAACAGTAATTATGACACCCTATGTACCTTCACATCTTTGCTTCCAAAAACCACAAGATGTAACATTACATTTACATCAGTTAATGATGAGTTTAGTGGAGGTCAGAGTGCTGAAGGGAACATGCCCTAAAAATTGTCTAAGTTGATGTTTCTTTAAGAGGCACAAGGAACAGCCACAGGAGTAGAGGGAGATCAAGGATTTGCTTGCAGTTTGCCTTGTGATTCAGTTCAGAGGGGCAGACAATGAGAAAGCCATAGGCAGAGAGGTGCTTCTGCCAGGTATGTGAGACCCCACTGTTTAGTGGCTGTGATTGCTAGTGCTTAACACTGTTTCAAGTTTTTAATTACCTGTAATGTTTACTAGGATTTCCATCTAGTTCCAAAGAGTGCTAGGAACACAGGTTTGAGGACCAGTACTGCCAACAGCTATGATTCCACATGTGGATTTGAGATGACCTAACATTTTCTGTGCAGGTACATCGTACTCTAATACGGAGATACGAGGATGTTACTGTTTAAGTTCCATAACTGTAGGTGTAAATGTGAGGTTAGAGACCCCTTTCAACATCCTTTTCTTGAAAACATTTTTACAGAATCAATTTGAAAGGAAGGAAGATAATTGGGAATTATGGTGTGATCAGAGCAAAGCAGAGACATCCCAGCAAAGGACTGGAAAGGTGAGTAGTACTGAAATTCTCATGCTAATGTTTCACTGAGTAATTATTGGTTTTTTGAGTAAAGATATTTTTTAAATGTGCCTGTACATAACTGCTGATTTGTTATTAATTCCATAAATTAGACCATACTAGAAACTAATATTTCCACATTGCAATTGTAGTTAAATGACATTCAGATGGCAGACATCCATTACTTGACAAGCCAGAGGCATGGTACTTGCCATGATTTTGGAAAAAAAAAGTTATTGTGCTAAACATAATTACAGTTATTTCTTCTTCAATGGGAAGCTTAGTAATAGAATTTCTGTTTATGTTCCAGAATCTAAATTTCTGTTTATGACTGAACAGTTCCACAAAGTAATTGGTCTATTTTATTCATATAAAACCCTAGCTATTGGTAGTTTGAAATATAGACATGTTGCACAAATGTATGAAAAATTTACAAACAGAAAATAAAATCCATTGTTACTTTCAAAGCAGAAAGCAGTGTTGACAGGAGCTTGGGGGAGCCTGAGTTTCCATTTGGTGTCTGAGGACCCAGGTCATAATCTTCATTTAGAAACTTAACAAGAAATTTTAGCACATCACTGAACTTCATTGAATTTCAGATTTTGCCTATGCAAATTGTATGCAAATATCTGATCTAATCACCCTGTCCAGTTTCTATGAGATTTGGGTATAAATTGTGTATGAAAGCACACATTATTTAACTATATAGTGCTATTCATCATGGTATCCTCTTCAGCATCCTGCTCTCTTTTTGACATTAATATTTAGGTTTCTTGGTTTAAAATTTCCCTTTTTATTACACAAAGAAAATGTAACTATGTTATCATCTTAGAGATCAAAGCATTACCATAATATACAGAGAAGAGAAAGGAAGAACTTTGACTCACTTATCTAAATATTCTTTTCTCTTGAGTGCCATCTTGAATAGTTTAGTTTTCCTTCATGAATGTTCTAAGCATACACACATGTGCATATAGGAAACAATTTTATTTCAAATAAGTTTATTTATAGCCTGCAAGTTAAGTTCACTGAAACAAAATAAAGGCTCCCTTCCTCTGTTTTCTGTGTAAGAAAACACACCACATGATTGACATTGCAGCATTTCCAGGTAGAGGATTGGTGGAAGACGGAAGGGGTCTAGGGAAGATAGATCACCTTTCTGTACCCACAACAAGGACAAATCTTATATACAAATGAATGTGTTCCAGTTGTCATGGTCCTGAAACCCCATTGTGTTAGCAAATGGGAAGTAACACCTCATGGCATGCAATCTAAAATAATTCTCGATGTGTTGAGTACCACTGGCAGATCTGCCAGGATGTGCGGAGTCCCAGTGTGATCACAGGGATTTCTCTGGTCACAAACAGAGAAAAGCACAGGATTGCTCTGAAAACGATGACAGTGCTGCCGGCCCAGAAATCACAGCTCAGGCTCCTCTGTGATAGCAGACTATCACACCTGCCATTTGACAGGTGTGCGCTAAAATTTATGGAAAGCTTTTCTAGCCAAGCCACCGGCTGCTGAAAAGAATGGTGGATGCCTTGAGCCTTGACATTTATTACAGCTTTGCCAGCATATCTGTCTTGTAGAGTGTGATTTGAAAAACGATATGTCTAAGCATGATCTTAATAAGCTCATTTGTTCCAGGATCTCATTGTACTTGTGCTTTCCGAGAGATGAGGAGAGGACCAACAATATAAATAATGGAAGCCTCTTTATGGAATGGCTGTGCTTATTTCAATACGTAGACAGTCCCTGCACCTAATATTGTCAGGTGCCAACTGAAACGAAGGACCACAGTGCTGCTTGGACTTGCTCCTAACTGAGGTTCCATTCCATTTTAAATAGCCTACATTTCAACTAGTTTGCCTAAAATCACTGAAATTAAAACATTCAGTAGATATTCTGTTAGTGACACAATATGTCCTTAAATGAGTGTCTTAAAGGCTTTAAACTTTTCTTATTTGGCGTTAAATTTTTACAAGACTGACGTGTTTCTTGTATTTCCTTATTTATTGTTGAGATAGTCTTGATGGCTAGTTATAGGACAAACATCATCCCTGCCTAATACAGGATGAACGAGAGGAGGGGAATTAAACACTCAGCAGCAGCCTCGCTCAACTCGTGCCATAGTTAGTGCACAATTCCTGATTATCAGTGTAGCTATTTTTCTAGATAAATATAGGCCTATATTTGAAAACATTCATTTTGATAAATGTGTCTATCTATTACAATACAATGCACATGTGGGCTGAGCTAGTAAAGTAGCACTTTAAAGGTGATTATTATGTTATCAAGACACACAATATTGTTTGTCTTTCAGAGAATTCTGTCCTTTTTTTGTTCCCTTACTGCTATTAAATATTTCACTTGCTGAAAAGTTTGCTGCTTGTCTCTCTCTTCTACCCTCTATCTTTATTCTAGGCAGTTAATATAGTTTTTCCATTGCTTTTCTGTCTCCTAATTTTATTCATTTGAAGCACCAGCCCTAGTGGTGAAAATTAACCAAGAAATATAAAATACACAAGTAAGAAAAAAAAATCTAGTGAAATTAGAGAGAACAATGGTTTATTGACAAAAGACATCTGTAATGGGGAGAAAAACTATGAAACTCTATAAAAGCGCATTTTAAAATCTAAACAAAATAAAATTCATATTTTTGTAAATGCTAATTACTACATTTATCTTGAAAAAGCTAATAAATGTGAATAAAGATTTTGGTGTATTTGTATGATAGAGAGAACTGAAAAAGCCACCACAGAATTACTTTCTAAGTGTGAACCCAGCACTTGACAGTTTTCTAAGAACTGAAGATCCCCTTAAGACTTCTTTCAATAGAGTGAAGAGAACAAAATGCTAAGGGATCCATTTTCTGTTAACCTGATGGTAAGTGACCCCTCGTTATATAGAATATGCTTAGTAATATGCAGAATGAAGATGGGCTCACATGGCTATGATCTCTACACTGTAAATTCTAGTAAAAACAAATTTTACATGTTTAGTTCATCTCTGTAGGGAAAGTAAATGATACATAGAAAGGTGTAAAATATGTATGAGTAAGTATGCAATAATAAACATTTTGATGGCAAACAAACTAAATGCAAATTGAACACAGCATCATGTTTTTGAAAAAAAAAGTGCATTTTCTTGGGCAGGTGTAAAGATAGATTGTTACCATGGAATTATTAACATAAGTTACATAGATTGATCAAAAGAGACAGATAATACTTTAATCTCAGTTAAATTGCTAAAAGCATTTGATAGATTTCAAAGTCAATTTTCAAGCTCGACTCAGATGCTACCTGTCTGAGCCTTCTTTGATTCCTTTGGCTGAAAGTAAATTCTCCCTTGTGCTTTCTTGACACTGAATTTCCTTCCCATTCACCATACTTCACTCTACCTCACATGTATACACATTTGCATATCTACCCCAGCTGCTTTACTTTGGTATGATCTCCAAACATTGCATTTATTTCTCATCTCTCATAGCATCCAGGAGAGAACTGCTTTCTAATAATGCTTGCTTAAGAAGTGTTTAAAAAGAAGCACATCCCGTTTAAGATGATAAATGATACAGCATGCATAGATAAGGGTAGCAATTACTTGTATGAATATCTTTCCTTGGCATCATTTGATACTGGGTGGATAAGTATCCCCTGGGTCAGAATGCAGTTGTCCAATGACATGGATACTTCTATGACAAAACTTTAGAAAGAACTGTGTATTTATTCTATTGTGAGATACAGTAACATTTACTCTGAGAAACCATTACTGCTTCTTTCAACTCTTCCTATTCTTGTCATGTTTGGACAATGGTTGCAAATGGTTTAAGTAATATAATAATGCAACAATTGAAATTATCTACACATTTTTTCATTCCCATGAAGTCACAATTAAGTCATATAATCATACAGCAAACTAAAACTTGTCTTTTCAAAAGTCTATACTTTCCCTCTAACAAGCACAATATGCTTTCATCGAAGTATTCTTACTCTACTAAAGTTACAATATATTATATAGTCTTGTGTTATTATAGATCTCTATTAGGAAGTTACATCTTAAGAATAAATCCAAAGTTTCTCCATGACATATAGGATTTGGCCATTATTCACACAAATATGATGATCTCATATTGCTTTCATCTCTACATTGTAAATAGTATTATTATTTTTATTTAAAATATTTTTTTCATAGCTCCAGTTGCCACCGGGAGCCATACAAATGCCCAGGGTCTGAACCACCACAAGAGGCCAGGTTAGAGCCCCAGAACATGCTGCTGCTGGGCCCATCTGGATCTAAGAGGTCTGAGCTGCCACCTTGGGCCATGGTGACATCTGGCCCAAGCTACTGCTGCTGATCACATCTGGGTCCATGCTTCTGCTGTATCTGGGTTCTGTATGAATGTCCATTGCCCTTGTTTCCATGTATGTATTGAAGTAAAAGGGCCCTGGTGAGCTGGCCCCATCCCTCACTCATCTGGAATGACTGCCTGCCCCTCACAGAAGAATTGAGTATGCCTCCCACTGGCCCTTGGATAATGACCCTGATGACTCAGGCAAGGGAAAGATGGCCCCACCCTCTATTAGGAGAGCTGGACCCCACATGCAGGATAGCTTGCACCATCCCTCACCATAGGACTTGGGGGGGGGCACAGGAGAGGGGAGGAACCCCTCACCTGAAAGGAGTGGTCCCAGTGGCCTGGACGGACCAACTCAGCTGGAACTTGGAGTAGGCACACACCAACATCTACCCCATCTATGACCTTTTGGAGTGTGCAAAGGGACTGGAGTGTGTGAAGAACCATAGCCACGGGGTTTCTGTGACTGGGGCAACAGCAGGATATCAGAGCTGAATGTCAGTGGGGGTCCAGTACTGATGGTATACCAAAGCCAGAGGCCTTGAACCTGACCCACAACTCATTACAGAATAAACATTTGCAAGTATGTTCAAACAAAGCTGTTTGGACAAAAGGGTATACTGATTGATACACAGCAGCCCCCAAGGCCGCTGAATGAATGAAGACACTATGGAGAAGCAGGAAAGAAGGAGACATGAAGTCTTTTTCTTTGTTCTTTTTTTATTATTGTTCATTATTGTATTATTTTTATTTTTTTAGCTTTCGTTTGGGAGCGTACACTACAAGAGGGAATGGCAGCGATGGAGGGACAGGGAGATGAGTGGGATTGGGGTGTGTGATGTGAAATTCTCAAATAATCAATACAATAAAGAAAAGAAAAATTTTTTCATACAATAAATTCTGATAAAATATCAAAACTTTCTCCTGCCCCAACTCCCCCCACATCCTCCACACCCATCCAACTCTATGCTCTTTCATTCTTTAAAAAATAAACATGGAAACAAACAAACCAGAATTAAAAAAAACCACAAGAAACACACACACACACACACACACACACACACACACACACACACACACACACAAAACAACATAAAATTGGAAAACATATTATAAAGACAAAAGACAAAAAAAACCCAAATAAATGTAATATGAGATTAAAAAGTCTCCAAAAATATCACTGAGATAATTTTATATTGGCCATCTACTTCTGGGCATGGAGCCTACTTTTATTGTGGTTCATATACCCAGTGAAACTCTGTTGGGGAAAACTAATTTTTTCTTTGCAAGTGGATGTTAATTGGATATAGGTTCTTGGTTAGGGGCACAAGCTCATGTCCATTCCCCCTCCCAGTGCTGGGACCCCCATCTGTCTTGAACCTGTGCATGCTTCCACAGTATATGAGTTTATATGTGCATCAATCCTGTTGTGTCTGGAAGACACGGTTTTCTTGGAATCATCAATCCCCTCCAGTTCTTACAATCTTTCTGCCTCTTCTTCCACATAGATCCCTGATGAAGATCTCATAGAGCTTGATGAGGACATCCCATTCAGGACTGAGTGTTCCAAAATCTCTCATTCTCTGCCCATTCTGTATACATTGTCCCATTGTGGATCTCTGTGTTAGTTTTTATCTACTACAAGAGGAAGCTTCACTGATAATGGCCGGGCAAGGAACTGAACTATGGGTGTTTTAGTTACTGTTCTATCACTGTGAAGAAACACCATGACCAAGGCAACTCTTACAAAAGAAGGCAGTTAGCTGGGGGCTTGCTTGCAGTTTCAGAGGGTTAGTTTGTTCACACAGCAGGGAGCATGATGGCAGGTAGGAGAGCAGGCATGGTGTTGGAGAAGTAGCTGAGAGCTTTACATCTTGATCTGCAGGCAGCAGGCAGACACACACACACACACACACACACACAGACACACACAGACACAGCAACAAGACACAGAGACAGAGACAGACAGACAAACAGAAACAGACAGAGACAGAAACAGAGAGCTTACCTGGAGTAGGCTTTTCAAACCTCAAAGCCCACTCCTAGGGGCCATACCTCCTACAACAAGGCCACATTTCTTAATCCTTCTCAGTAGTCCACCAACTGGAAACCAAATATTCAAATATATGAGCCAGTGGGCGCCATTCTTATTTTAATCATTACTATGAGTATAGGATTATGTCATTAGGAGTCATTTTACTGCTATTCTTTTAGTAGAACAATTGTATTTAGTCTTTCCCTAGGTCTATGACCTATTTAGTCTTAGGTTCTTGGCAAGCAGAGCAGTACAATGCACGGATTTCATCTCATGGCGTAGGCCTTAAGTCCAATCAAAGAGTAGTTGGTTACTCTCACAATGCTTGCACCAGCATATCTTGCAGGCAGGTCACCAATGAAGACCCTTAGCGACTGACTTCTGCCAGGTAGGTCCTACTTCTGCTAGCTTCCATGACCTTTCCATATAGTGCCATCAGCTCATGACTAAGAATGCAACACACAAATCTTTGAGAAATGTGGACTGAGTGAGAATGACCCACATTGGGTCATGTATTTTGAATACTTGGTCCCTAGTTTGTGGAACTGTTTTGGGTAGATTAGGAAGTGTGGCCTTGTTGGAGGAGGTATGTCACTGGAGGTGGCTGGGCTTTGAGGCTTTTAAAGCCCACATCACTCTCAGTGAACGCTCTCCTTCCCTCCCTCCCTCCCTCCCTCCCTCCCTCCCTCCCTCCCTCCCTCCCTCCCTCCCCCCTCTGTCTTGTAGTTGTATCTCAAGATATAAGCTCTTACCTACTGCTCCAGTGCCTGCCTCCCTCCTTGCCTCCATGCTCCTCATCATGATGGGCATGGACTCACCCTCTATAACTGTAAGCCCCAATGAACTCTTTCTTCTGTAAGTTGCCTTGGTCATGTTGTCTCATCACAGAAAGGGAAAAGTAATTAAGAGAGGTGAAATCTAGATTCTAACTATTTAGCATCCATGTAGTGAAATATGGTTTTCTATTTTATCTGTTGTCTCTACTCTTTTTACCATTGGTGATCAAAGACTGTTTCACTTTATTCTTATTTTTAAATGTTTTTACCATTTTAAAATGCTAATAATTTGGCTTTCTGTACAAAGGCTCTTCTCCAGAAACATCGCTAAGTTAATTTAATACTATTGGCACCAATAGAATTAACAATGCCACAGTGCTAAGTGTTTGGAGAATTGGCATTCATTTTTGGCTAGGTCTAGTAATAAACACAGGCTCATTGGATATGAAATAAATTCAAGGAAGATTCATATGCCATTGTTCTGGAAGCTGGAGGACAGAAAGTCTGGAGTCTAATGGCTATGTTAGAAACTATGGAGAGGACAGAAAAGCTAACCATGGGGACCAGGCCAAAGAGAGAAATAAGAGAAATAGGAGACGTGGTGATAGTAGAGAGGAAATAAACCAGTTTTCGTTGAAGAAAATGATGAAGCTTTCAAAGTGGAAGAAGCATCTACTTGATTCTCTGTTTTTGATACATGACCTTAAACAGAGCTCAAGGGCAGTAATGATGAAGAGGTTTCAGGGTGAAAAAGCATGCAGACTTGCAGAATCAGCCTTCGGGGAGTGGCTGTGTACTGCAGGATCCTTGTTGATCACATGTATTTGTTCTTTCAAATCAGAAAATGAAACTTAATGTTCTCTCAATATCACAAACACTGAGGTGTAAAGTACAAGTACTGGGTGTTTGAACAATCACTGAATCAAAAAGTTCACCTCTGGGAAGCAAGAATGTAGGGAAAAGGGGCTGGCTAAAGAAACACACCCTGACCCTGGAGCCCAAAATTAGGGAAGGATGGCTCAGATAAGGCCAATGAAAGAAACACAGTTTGGCTCAGATCAGAGCCATCTCTGCCCCTGTCCAACTGACTTGTGAAATGAACCAATCACAGAGCAGGACAACAGAATCCTGGCCCCAGGGCCCAGAATCAGGGAAAGAAACACAGCCTGTATTTGGGACCTGAGCCAGAGAAATGAACCAAGGAAACGTGCCCTGACTCTAAACCAGTACCAAAGAAACACTCTTGGCCCCTAGAATCAGAGTCAGTGAATGAAATGTACCCTGGCCTGAGAGGTAGTGTCAAAAAGCTAAGTAAGTCCAGTGAGAGAAACACACAGTTTAGCTCAAATCAGAGCCATCTCTGCTCCTGTCCAACTGACGTGTGAAATCAACCAATCACAGAGCAGGACACCAGAAAGGAAAGAAACACAGCCCTAATTCTGGGCTCCAGGGTCAGGGTGGGTTTCTTTAGCCCCTTTTCCCTACAAAGAATAGTGAGGATAGTGTCAGTTCTCAAACCCTTAGAAACACTGGAGCCCCTGCTCTGGCCCTTTATGGCTCCATTTCCAGACAGCCAACAGTCAAGTTCTCCTTCTCTAGAACTAAGAGCAATAATCAGTTTCACAGTGTTTTTCCTCCAAGCACCTTCTTTAACATGATAATAGGTTAAGCTTTCACTGAACTTTTATTTTCAATTGTGGTACTGAGGCTTGAATGTATGGCAATTTGCATGGCCGCTAAGTTATATCCTACCACTAAGTTATATCCCCAGCCTTGTTTTTCTTCTATAGTTTGCAGACATGGCCTCACTAAGTCACCCAGGCTGGCCTTGAACTTACTCTGTCCCTCAGGCCAGTCTTGAACCTGAGATTTTTTTCTATCTCAATCTCCCAAATGGTTGATGCTACTTGTCTATGCCACCAGTCCCAGCATTTTGAACTTTTTTGTGTTCTTATTCATTACAAAGTAGACATTTTAAGTTGGTTGGACATTTTCTTACTGTTATTAAGTGCTAAACTTGAACATAAACAAAATTTTCATTGACAAATGTCATTATATAATAATATTGAATGATGAACATCAGAAATATGTCTTTACTAAGAATGAGAAAAATAAGATAAGAGAAATAAAGGTTAGGCAGATTTAGCATTATCTTTCTTTAGTCATGTTTGATAAAGTGAAGGTAAAGACATTTTTGAGTTTTAGTTTTCTCCACTAGAAACCATGCTCATGACTATGGACATTTGGGGAGTCCTATGCATTGCAGAGTTGGCCACTTTCCTCATTGAAGTTGATGTTGCTTTGGAGAAGTTTCTAGCATCTCTCACTTGCTTATAAAAAGTCCTAATTTGTATGTGTTCTGATTTTATTACTTACAAGAACAGTTTTGCCATTCTGTGGAAACATGATATATAGCCATGTTACAGTCACTTGCTAGCTCCCTAAGGTCTCTCTTCTTCATGAGGCCACAGCCTTGCTGTGATCTGCCTCTTGCCCTGACCTTTCAGGTTCTACTCAAGGGGTTTGTTCCTCCTTTCTCATCAGGAGTCACACTGCAATCTTGTCATGCTATCTGGGACACAGACGGAATCCTGCTGTAGTGTTTCCCCAGGAACTTCCCATTGCTGTTTCCAGGTCCTTCTCAAGAGGAAATCCCACCCAACTCAAGTCTGCTCTCCTTTCTTGAAGTCTTCTCTCAATATAGAGTGCAAACTTTGTACTCTCATTTTTCATGGGCATCCATTGTTCATATCACTTTCTTCTCCCATTTTCCAAATTTTTTACTATTTCACCTACTTCTTAGTTTCAAAAACCAGTTTACTATCTATCTTCAAGAGTAGAATACAGATTCCATGAAGACAAGGCTTATTGTTTAGAAAAATCATCTATCTCTCCAATGTTTAGAAGAGTTCCTGGCACATTATACATGCTAATTAATATGTCTTAGATAGATGAATAAATTAATTATATTCATTATGAAATCCATGTTGGCATATATTTTGTATGCTAAATTATGAATGTTGCATTTTGATTTTTTTATTCATCTGACAACATGAGTTGTAATACTTACACTCTCTTTTAAAGCTTTGTAGTTACAAGTTTTCAATGATCCTTGGGGTAAAAGGAATATTTCCAAGGTAGAAACTATTTTCCAAGCTTACTCTAAGTTTTGAAAATGTTTTAAAGAAATGACAATAAAGCAGAAATTTTCTATTTTTGCCTTCTTATTGGGATACTGAAATCTTAGCAGTTACAGACTTCATTAGTGGCCATATGGCTAAGCAATCTCACCATAGACCTTTGAATTAATTTGCATTTTCATTTATTTCTGCTTCTAATTTGTATGTACTAAGATTGATGATTCATTTACTTTCAAAGGAATTAGAGATTCTCATTCCATTGATTAAGCTTTCTTCTCCTGCTTCCAAACTGATCTTTATAAGTCAGTTTTATTTCTACTTAGATTAAATTTGTAAAAATAGAAAAGTAGAATCATCTTCCAGAACTTTGTCCCAAGTATTCTAACATATCAAAACACAAAACCTTCATGCCAGGTGAAACAGCTAACTTGGACAAAGCATAATGACTCCACGTGCTGTGATTTAGGGGAATGAGCTCTTCTAGACCCTTGAGCAATAGCTCAGTGTGCAAGAAGTACTAACATTGAAAGGAGAACTTGTAACCTCCTGAATGGAAAATGGTCAGTCAGGAAGAAAGGTAATAAAGCAACCATTCCAAGCAATTCACTATAAAGGAAGAGTTTGGCTTTTCTAAAGCAGACACAGAGATGGACCATGGGGCACAAGATGTTTACTGGTGTTCAATTTTTATTAGACAAAGGGAAGAGGAAATTGGCAAGAGGAAAATGTGGTTTCTGATGTAGTCTTGACAATGCCTTCATCCACCTGTCAATGGGTTTCAGAGGAGTATTACTTACCAGAGTGACCAACGTCTGTCTGGATGAGATGGCTGGGCCATTTTCACACGATTTAGTTACTGGATGTGCTGCCCAAAAAGGGTATGACCCTGAGGGAGGCATCTTTTTATACTTTCTTTTGGATTCTTCACCTTGACAATGCCTGCTGCTATATTGTGACAAAGTCCTCTCAAGAGAGGTTTGCACAGTGAAGGACTGAATCGTGCATCAATCTGGTGAATGGACCTTCCTCCATCTGCAGCCCCTTTCAGTATCTTGAAGATGTAGTTACAGCTCTAGTCAACAGCTTGGCCACAGTCTTAGAGACTTCGAACTAGAGGCACCAACTATGACACACATTGATTCACATTACAAAGAAATTTAGGGCACAAAATTGGGGTTGCTAAGTTCTAAAAGTAAATTTTCTTCAGCAGCAATAGAGAGCTAAAAGTCCTGACAGCTCATGAAGGCATTAGGTCTTTCCTTAAAGGTGGATCTTGCTAGTACAATTCCATATCCACCACACTTCACCCTTTAATTATGTATACCAACTTCTTTATGTGTGTTTGAATAGACTGTTTTTCTAGAGAATTGTGGGGAAAATCTCTTTGTAAGGGAAATTAAGAAGAAAGAGGTAATCTGAACCAACCACAGCCCTGTTGCTGCAGTCAAGTTCTGTCCTAAACTGATGCCCCTGCACTCCTTATTTTAGATTCATTACACTCTGTAGTCATCCCATCTTTCTCATGCCTGCATTGCTGAATCTGTCCATTTTCACTTAACATTGACCAAGGAGAATCATCTATGTTTCATATGTACATCTTGCTGTTCTCATTATATAACAGCTGCTCTCTGTCCTTTTGATGTCCTTTTAACTCCAATTAATCATTCTTGCTAAGATCATAACTTATCTTTTAGCCTCAAATTCCCAGATTGTTCATAATTCTTATAGGACTATTATGATAGTCTTCTATTGAAATTGTGGGCATTTATAACTGTGAAGAGCATAGTTTCAGGGACAGAAAACAAAGAGTTCCCCAGCGATTTTTGGTTATGATGGTAAAGTGGCCATATTCCTGTTTTTAATTCCTGTTTCTGGGGTCCCTGGATTCTTCTTATGTAAGACTCAGTGCTCAAAGGTCTTTGATTCATGGAGAATACTGTAGCTCAAAGGTTGGTGGCCTCTGAATAGTACCTCATATTTGGATCAATGGCTGTTTATTAAATAGGCAGCCACAAAGCTTTCTTAGTCCTTCAGCATCTTGATAGTGTAATTTGTTATTGTCATAGTACCAAAATAGTACTTCTTATGTTGTCAGTTGTTTCTTGGTATGAAGAAATGTGATATTAACATACATAATAGTAGACATCACATTTTGTAACTACTTGGACAGAATGCTGACTTGGGTCTTTGGATAGGAAAATAAAACCCATGCCTGGAATGCATTTCTCGTCTGGTCTTCTAGATATAAACTAATGGCACTTCTGTGGTGAATGTGGCTTAAATGACTCAATGTTTCTCCCTAAAGAATGATGCCACATCAGTGGATCCACATTGGTATCTGTTATTTGTAGGTTGGTGATTCGGTAGCTAAGTTTGCCTTATTGAGTGGGAGTCCATTAATTAGCATGTGTTATCGTATATTCTGCTGTTATAATAACTGTATCTGTATTTGTAAATCATCATTGTAGTGGGTAATGGCAGAGGCTTGCTGATATTAAGTGGAAGAGTTATATTACCAAGTTAGTTGATTACTGGGTCTTTTATAGTAGGTATTCCTTTGTAGACTTGGATATATGATACACCAAACTTTACCCTTCATATCCATTCCCATATGTGTACCACATAAACACCCCATGTATCTAATCCACCTACCTTATAAACAAATATCTTTCTTTTACATATCTGTAAGCCCAGCTAGAACTTTAACCATTTATCCACAGATATGAATATATTATACTATTACTCAGTTTTTCAAAATGAGGAAGAGTGTTCATTACATTTCATTTATTTGCTGGGAGTCTTCTCTTCCTTGTTCAGATGGTTATAAAGGACTCCCTTTACAGCTATAGGAATAAGCTGGGAAGGAAATATGGTATAATAGTGGCTACTTCCATTGATGCTTAGTTACCTTTATCCTTAATCTACAGCAGTTTATAATTTGGTTGATTTTTGGCACAAGGAAGAAAACTGCTGCTTTTCTGTAGTATCTCTCTCTATTTTAAATTTATCTTTCACTGGAGTTTCTCCCAACAAAGTATTCACATTTCAATCCAAATTTAACATTTGCTTTTCAAAGGACTTGAATGAATGCATTTCCCTAGTCATCCAGGGATATTGACAATAAATTTCTAGATATCAATGCTAATTTTAACCTGTATGCAACTGTCTTTGAAATGTCTCCCTATAAACTTCTCATAAAAAGGTTCAGTTAATTATCATTGTCAATAGCCAAGTTCCCCTCAAGCAATGATTGAGGGTTCAATACTGTACAAGTCTGATGCAGTAAGCATGGTCTTTCTTTTTAAGGATCCAACAACATCTTCAATCACTGAATTATGGGTCTTGGAAATGGCTCAAGTCTAAAGAAATGGACAATAGATCTTGACTTTTGTTGGGCAATAGCCCTTGGCCCTCTGGTCTTTTACACTTGATTTCCTCCGATATTATAAATTGAGAAGTTTTCTTGCTGGATATACATCTATACAACCCTTAGGATACTGTGTTCTTTCAAGTGTCTCCATTATTCTTTGAAGTTGCCTTGTTCTGTGTTGTCATTTAAAAAGCCATACTCTTTTGGCTTCTAGAGGTTGATTGCTATGTAACTTGTAGGATTTGGGGTCCATAGTATCTTTGTTTAGATCAACAAATCGATGTACATAATAAAACTTTCTATTTTGTATACCTTGGCTTATAAAGAAGAGCCAATATTAAACATTGTATTCATGCTATTGCCTTTTTAACGACTGAATTCCCGTGCCTTTGGTAAGTCTTCTCTTTCCTGTGACTTCCTATGGGAAACAGTCTTCTAGTAAGCCTTTCAACATTTTCTTGTATAGTCATTTCAGGATGCTCAGTTTCCTGAGCCCTTTCTTTCTTTCTCTCTTATCCACTATGACAATTCAGCATTTTACCTTCTCTTGGGTTAATTTTTCTGTGCTTTTAGTATCATCCTAGTAATAAGCTCATACTATATCTACCTCCTAAATTATGCCAGGGTGTCTTAGTTACTTTTCTGTTGCTTTGGTAAAATACCATGACCAAAGCAACTTATAGAAGGAGAAGTTTGTTTGGGCTAACGGTTCTAGAGGGATACAAGTCAATCACAGGGGGGAGGCATGGAAGCAAGCAGCAGGAAGAGGAAGCTGAGAGCTCACATCTCAGTCACAAGCACAGAATGGAAAGAGTAAGAGCTAACTGGAAATGGCTGAAGCTTTTAAACTTTCAAAGCCCGTGGAGGCTCACAGAGGTTTCCTAGTGAGATCTGAGCTTGTTTTACCCAGCAGGGCTGCATTAGAGAATTGCTTGACCATATGTGTGGTTACCAGGTGATTGGAAAGGGTCTGCACGTGGCTGTCCTGGGAGAAGATCTTTTTTCTCCACCCCTTAGCATTCCTATAAAAAGTCCTTTAGAAGAGACAGAGGGGCCAGTGGATAATGACCCAGGCCCTCCTGAGGCTATCCTGTGTTTCTGTTTCTCTCCCCCTCTATCCTTCTATCTAAATATTTCTCCCTCCTCCCTCCTCAAAAGTACCCTGGGGAAAAAGTAGAAGAGGGCCTCCCACAGAGAAATGTGTAGACTTCTCCACAAAAACCTGCCTCTAGAAACACATCTTCTCCAACAAGTCCTCACCTCTTAAACCTCCCCAAATATTGCCACCAACAAGGGACCAAATATTCAAATACTCAAGACTATAGGAGACGTTCTCATTCAAACCACCACACAGGGTATATCTGGAGAGAGAGAGAGAGAGAGAGAGAGAGAGAGAGAGAGAGAGAGAGAGAGAACAAGCACTCCAAAGCCCACAAATTCTTCCATGTATAATCTAATGCTCTGGTCTTCTTATTGAACAACCATAGACTCTGTTTTCTACATGCATTCATGCAGCCTCTCTAAGTTTGTGTTGGATTGCTTCTTAGAAAAAGTTCTTGAATTTGATTACATACTTACACACTTTCCTTACATATTCAAGTACAAGTGACAGGCATGGTCTTGTCTTTAACCTTTTTGGAAATAAAACTGCTCATACTATTTAAATCTGGGAATTTTCCTCAACTCTCTCTGCTCCGCATGTGGGTCATGAGAAATTTTTTGTATATATGTAATGAAAGTAGTTCTTTGGCCTTCGTACCTGGATTTCATTTGGCTGTTAATTACCTTTTTTTTTTTTTTTTTTTTTTTTTTTTTTTTTTTTTTTTTTTTTTTTTTTTTTGGTTTTTTCGAGACAGGGTTTCTCTGTGTAGCTTTGCGCCTTTCCTGGAGCTCACTTGGTAGCCCAGGCTGGCCTCGAACTCACAAAGATCCGCCTGCCTCTGCCTCCCGAGTGCTGGGATTAAAGGCGTGCGCCACCACGCCCGGCCGGCTGTTAATTACCTTTATTGCACATTTTCTTTAATAGAGCATCCATGGCTCTTAAATATAGCCATCCTATTCTATTATATTTGTAGCTAATATTTCTTCCATATGTTGCAAATATCAGATAGGCTGTTCCCAGTGTACTACTTTCTACTGATATAGCTTCTGAATTCAACCCCTTGTTAAAGTTTTATAAGGAGACTGTCACTTTGTGACCAGGGCTATTGGTACTTTACCTCCAGCAGTGATAGAATACTCATTGCTAGTTGGATATGAGTGATCCAACCACAAAACTATTTTATGGCCTGATTTCTTAGACTATGGTTGAGAGTATTCATCATTCTGAGCTATTAAATGAACTCTAAGATATCAGGTATTTATCAAGGATCAATAACTATGGTGAAATTTAAATGTACTGAAATGTGATTTTATTTGTATGTTAATAAATAAAGTTGCCTGGGGCTCAGAGCTAATAGCAAGCCATAGCGAAAGCTGAGCGGTGGTGGTGCACGCCTTTAATCCCAGCTCTTGGGAGGCAGAGCTAGGTGGATCTCTGTCTGTTCAAGGATACAGCCAGCATGGAGACACATGCCTTTAATATCAATACCAACCATAGAAGACCTGGAGGTCTGTACAGACAGGCAGTGACGAGGAGGTCATGTGGTTGGGTTTACAACCAATGAGAAGGCAGAATAGAAAGTCTATAAAAAAGACAGACAGGAAGTAGGTCTCTTGCTGAAGAGGACAACAGCAGCAGAGAAAGGTAAGGTTTTTAGCTCTGACCCCTTGGGCTTCCATCTCTGCATTGGCTCTGTGTTTCTTACTTAACAAGACCATTCATCTACAAATAACTGTGATAAAGAAGAGGAAATAGCAAGGAAGTCATTTCCAATACCTACTCTGCAAGAAATTCTAGACTAAATATTGCCTGCCAGAATACCCCATGCCAGGCCAATATGGGTAGGCATTTATCCATCTGCATTGCTTGGTGAATTAATATGGCTTTTTCCAAGCGAAAAATGGAGGTCTGAGTCAGATTAACTGTGCAAATGAGGCAGGTAAAGCAGTTAGGAGTCAGGGACTGTCTGTGTACTTCTTGAATCTAAGCAGTGGATTTTGTTGTATTCTATAGCAGAAGCATGCAGAGACTGTTATAGGACCAAAACGAGTGTGAGAAATCCTTTTCCTTGGGTGTAAACTACTTGTAATGAAGGTTGGGCTGGTAAAAATTGTACTTGGCTTACACAGTGTAAATTGTTCTTTTCCAATATCTTCCCTTCACATTTCCTTTTGTGTTCTTAGCTATCATTAAGAAACACAAAATCATACAATTATAGAAATGGAGAGCCAACCCAGTTAATATCATAATAAACACCAGATCAAGTAACCCAAAAGAAAAACAGGACTCTCATACTGGTAACTGCTTGTGAATAATTCATTTAGAGTATTACACTCTTTGGGAGAATATACATGTCAAACATTTTAGCAGGGAATCTGGTACCTAACGAGTTCTC
Organism: Peromyscus maniculatus bairdii; assembly: GCF_049852395.1. Classification (NCBI taxonomy): domain Eukaryota; kingdom Metazoa; phylum Chordata; class Mammalia; order Rodentia; family Cricetidae; genus Peromyscus; species Peromyscus maniculatus. The sequence goes on from NC_134855.1 coordinate 56,195,983, forward strand.
AATATGTTTAGCTGGAAATAGTTGTAAGGGTTCTGGGGGATAATTTGATTTTGTGTCTGAGCAATTTGCCTGGAGGCAGCGAGAATTAAATCACGTCAGAATGGGAAGAAAACTTATAAAATTGTCCTAATTTGTTGTACAAGACACCATTTTTGAAGAAAATGGTAGAGGGGCTTCTAGGACTTGCTGCAAGAACACAAGATTTTACCACATTCTAAATCTGAGGAAACACAAAGGCTCTGTTTCATGTACAGCACACTAACTCCTCATTCCCATGCAGACAGCGGCTCTTATCCAGGTCATTGCAGCAGTGACAACCGGGGAAGAAATTCTTACTAAGGGTTTTTACAAAATGACTCAGTCCTATCCAGAACCAGAAATATCTAACTTCCATTCCAATGTGATCTAAAACCTGGCATAAAAATAGCACAAACTGTTTCAACACTAAGGGAATAATTATTAATCACTTTTAAAGAAAGCAGCTAACATTTTCTTCTTGTTGAGTGGGGCATATGATTTATTTTTTGTTCCTTATCAAATATGACATAGTTAACAAAATCTATTTCTCCTCTGGCCTTGAGATGTATTGCATAACCCAGTGTGGTATGGCTTGCAGCTGCCAGGTGCTTTAAATAATGCACCCCGAGAAAGAAAGCACCCTGATCAGGTTGCCCATTGCACATTGGGTGCTGCAAGCCAGCCTGACCCCACCTATAGGCTGTTCTCACTCAGTGGCTCAGCTCATTGAGAATGAGGTGTCAAGGCTTCTTTGGACAAACCAGCAGGTCAAAGCTAGTATCCATAGCCAAAGTCATGATTTATCATGAAAATGTAATGGACATATTAATAGATTAGAAAGAATGGAACATTAGTTAAGTACCATATATATTAATAATATTAATCACAGTTATAAAAGTTTCATAAAAGAAGGATGCAATGTTCTGCTTCCAGAGTTTGGAAATAGATTGGTCTATTGCCAATACTGTGAACACAGTGGGATCCACAATCTGGTCCTTTTCTGGATTCAGAAAACTCTGAAGACAATAAAGGTATGTGACATAGGGTCATCCTGGCTGTTCTTGTGTTGTGTTGATTATTATGTGATCAAGTCAATAATATATTGGAGTATGTACAGTTTAATATATGACTACCATGTACTGAGGACAGGCTATCAAATCAGCTTTTTGATATTTTAAGGTTTACCTTAAAAGCTTGAAATTTATATAAACTATGAATTAACATGCTCAGCAGTCCCAAAACATATTTCTGACTTTTTTTTGGTTATTTACTTGAACTGGTTGGAAAAAATTCTGCCTTGATGTGTTTGCAACATCTGATTTAAGGATGCTGCTGTACCTATTCATGTGAAAAGTAACTTTCTTCAAACAACAGTACTGTGAATTTTATCCTCATAGTAATAACTTTTGAAAAATTGAAGGATGAAAATTCTCATTTTCATAGCTTTTGAATGATTACCTCTCCTAAATAGTCAATAAATTAACTAGTATAAGATGTTGTTAAATATGCTTCCCATGCTTTTCTGTTTTGCTATGAATGGCATTAGCAAGGGCTAACAATTATTTTTTTTACTAACTGTTCAAGATAATCATTGAGAGATGTAATGACCTTTAAAAATTATTACATTTATGTATCTACTCATTCATTATGTGTGTATGTGCTTTTATGACAGAAGATAACTTGTAGGAGTCAGTTCTCTCCCTCTACAATATGTGTCCTAGGGTTTGAACTTAGGTCGTTAGACTTGGAAACAAGGATTTTTACCTCCTTAGTCATCTCACCAGTCCTCTGTCAAGTTTGATGTCCTAACTATGTAACTGCCTACAATCTTCAAATATTAGCTTCCTAAGTAGTTGCTGAACTCTCTGCTGTGTTGATAATTCTGGATAAAAAATACTCAAGACGCTGAATGTTCTCAAATTCCGCAGGCAATTTTCATGGACTCACATTCATATTTCCACTTTTAGCTTGTCTTCTAGAGATCTCATGAGAGAGTCTTTGTTCCTCTCTGGCTTCAGTCTCAACTTCTCCCTCACCATGGTGCTGTTTTCATTTCTCTTTGGCCTCTGCTCTGATTCCTATCTCGTTCCCCATTCATTCTTTTGCTTCGTTTATCCGTCTTTCCCCAGCCACAGTGACAACTGTTTTCAGGATGGAGAAGATATCAGAGTTGGGGAGACATCCCGGTCAGTAAAGTGTTTACCTTACAAACCTGAGTTCAATCCCTTATCCCAGGTTTAGTGAAAAAACAAAACAAACAAACAAAGCAATGGGCACAATGGTAAATCACTGTCATCTCAGTGCTGGGCCAGCAATGAAGTGGAAGGTCTGGGGATTGCTAGCTTACTCCACCCAGCAAGGTCCAGGACAGCAGTGAGACCCTGTCTCAAACCTTGAGGTGAATGACTCCTGAGGAACAGTGTCCCAAGTTGCCCTCTGGCTTCCAAACAAAGGCTCACACACACTTGCCACCTGATTCTCTCTCTCTCTCTCTCTCTCTCTCTCTCTCTCTCTCTCTCTCTCTCTCTCTCTCTCTCTCTCTCCCCCAAACACACACACACACACACACACACACACACACACACACACACACACACACACACACACTCTCTCTCTCTCTCTCTCTCTCTCTCTCTCTTTTTCTTTTTTAGTTAAGAAATTTTTTTATTTATTTTACATACCAAAGATCCCCATCTTCCCTCCTCCTGCCCCTCCAACCTTCCCCTTCCAACCCACCCTCCATTCCCTTCTTCAAGAAGGCAAGGCCTCCCATGGGGAGGTACTTTTAGGAGAGGCAGTTCCAAGCCCCTCCCGCCGCCTCAAGGCTGTGTGAGGTTTCCCATCATAGAAGTGGGCTCCAAAAGGCCTGCTCATGTACCACGGATGGATTCTGGTCCTACTGCCAGGAGGCTCCTTAAGCAGATTATGCTATACAACTGTCTCACTATGCAGAGGGCCTAGTCCAATCTCATGAGTAAACTGGAGATGAGGGGTGGGCAATGGAAGGTAGGGGATGGGGGATGAGAACATAAGGGAATGTGATTGTCGAGCCTAAACAGAGATGGAGTGGGAGAACAATGAAAGAGATATCTTGATAGAGGGAGACTTCATGGGGATAGGGAGGTACCAGGTGCTAGGGAAGTTCCCAGGAATCCACAAGGATGACCCCAGCTTAGACTACTAGCCATAGTGAAGAGGGTGCCTGAACTGGCCTACCCTGTAACAAGATCCGTGAATACCCGGAACTGTCATCATAGAGCCTTTCTCCAGTCACTGATGAAAGCAAATGCAGAGATCCACAACCAAGCACCAGGCCAAGCTTTGGGAGTCCAGTTGGGGGGGGGGAGAGAAGAGGGATTCTGTGACCAAGGAACATAAAGATCATGATGGGGAAACCTACAGAGACAACCAAATCAAACTAGTAGGAACTCATGAAATTTAGATCACACTTTTTTTTTTCAAGGAAGATGTCAGGATGCTGAGAAAGTGGAATTGAGAATGTTGTATTCTTCCTTCCATTAAAACCAAGCCAGAAGAACTTGGAAAAATGTGAGGAAGGATTTGGTATTACCCAATACATACAGCTTATCATTGTTTTAAATTTAGCACCCCTATTAGAAAGGAAGGTGAGTGGGTGGGGAGGCTCAGTCAGCATAGTGTTTGTCACACAAGTGTGAGTACCTGAGTTCTATCCCCAGTGCCCACATAAAAAGCTGTGTGTATCAGCATGCATGTGAAATCCAGAGCTGAGAAGACAAAGATCTACCATGTTGTTCAGCCAGCCTAGTCAACTTAGGGCCAGGGAGAGACCTTTTACAAAAAGTAAAAGATGGTGAAGACTTAAGGCCTCTAGCCTCCATGCTGACTTGCACATAACACATAAGCACACACATGCATTCTACATACACACCCACAGTACACATACACACTCTACACACACACACACACACACACACACACACACACTTCACATACATATACACTACACACACACACACACACACACACACACACACACCAAAAAGGAAGAAAGGAAGGCAGAGAGGGAGGGAGGGAGGGAGGAGGGAGGGAGGGAGGGAGGGAGGGAAGTGAGAAGTAAATTCTCACTTTTAAATTTATAAATACAAGTCAATTGAATTTCTCCTGAAATTTTCAAATACTCTTATGCCCACATAAAATGCATGTATCTTGTGGTTGCCATGCTGCATGTATGCATTGGTTTTCCTGAAATGTATTATTTGCACTGCTCTACCCTGAACCAATTGAAAACAGAATTTTAATCTGTAACTCACATAAAAACTTCATTTTTACTAGGAAGACAGTGTCAAATCAGATCATTTTCTATGTTACATGAAGGTAAATTCCTTAAAAGAAGAGTGTAAAAGATTTGAAACCAAGCTATCCATAGATAATCTATAAACTAGATTATGAAGTCAAGATGCAATAGTTAATTCAAAATAAAACATCAATATTGTCATAAAAGTTTTATCATTCTTTTCTATAAAAATATCTTTTGAAGAATATACTGCATTTATTGATTATGTATTTAGACTGTTTCAAGGTGGTTTATTTCCAGACTGAAATGCATATAAAGTACAGTGACACTCCAATCCGGAGCTAACCTTTTCAAATGGATTAGTTAATTCTTATTCTTAATGTCACAACAGTTGATCATTTACCATACTGACATTTTATTAACATTTATGGTCATTTATTAAAACAAAGGATTTTATCTTGTTGGGCATGTTTCTAATTATGAACCAAAGATTCAGTTGACCCTCTTTTTATTTGAACCCCCCTCTGTGTCAGAGTTCTATGGATATGTGATGTAAAACCCCACATACTGTGGGTTACTCTTAAAACTCCACCTGCATGCATTTCTTTTTACTAAAAATTTCAGCATATCCTTTGTATGATGGAGAAAGTCTAAACCTTAAAGCCAACCTTCCATAATTATGAAACAATTTATATGTCATGTGCTGACATTATTCTGAATTCACTCAAGTTCACAGAAATGTGAGGTAAGTTAATCAACTACTAACACATTTTTTGTTAAAACGTTATGCCTAAAAGGTCTGATTTACCTGTGACCCTCAAATCACACTAATCTGGAAACTGACCATTTGACCTTGAGGTCACTGGGACATTTGAAGGTTTGTATAGTAAAAGCACCCTTTCCTCAGGTTCACAAGTCTGTATTTCTCCTGGCTATGCACATCAATTTAGTATCAATAATTCATAAGGGGAGAGAGAGAAAGAATTACTAAGTAGTCAAAGCAATGAAGGTAAGTAAATTGTATTTTGGAGCCAGGCAGGGCAAGGTGCTGTGGGATGTCTTTCTGTATGATGTGAATATGTGTGGCTCCCATTGGATCATAAATAAACCTGCATTGGCCTATGGCATGGCAGGATGGAGCCAGGTGGGAAAATCCAAAAGACATAATGAGAGAAGAGGGGCGGAGTCGAGAGAGATGTCAGCCTGCCAACAAAGGAGCAACAAGATGCCGGAAGACTGGTAACACCATGGCCACGTGGCAACATATATATTAATAGGAATGGGTTAATTTAAGATGAGAGATCTAGCTAGCAAGAAGCTGAAGCCATAGGCCACACAGTTTGTAATTAATATAAGCCTCTGAGTGATTATTTTACAAGCGGCTGCTGGACTGTGGGGCTAGGTGGGACCAAAAAGGTTCCGGCTACAGCAAGGTCTTTGACAAAGAAGTGTAAGTTTACAAGAAGGAAAAATAATTAGCAAGTCAGTTCTGAAAATTGGATTCAAAGGTGCTGGAGAGAGTAGTGAGAGGAGTAGAAATAATAAAAATACAGTGTACTCACGTATGAAAGTCTACAAAAAATTTTAAACAAATAAAAGAATAACTAGTGGAAATACAAAAGGCTTTTTCTACTCTCTCAAAACTCTGAGAGTTGAGTCCTTGAGTCTAGGTTCTGTTTACTCTTCATTGCCACTTTACTGATATATATATATATATTCAATGAAATTACTTATGTCCTTGGAGCAGTACCCTGCCTAAAGAATCTATGTATGTCTTAGTTAGGGTGTCTATCGTTGTGAAGAGATACCACAACCATGACAACCCTTATACAGAAAATCATTTAAGTGTCAGCTTACAGTTTCAGAGGTTTGGCCATTATCATCATGGCAGGGAGCATGGTGGTATGTAGGCAGACATGGTGCTGGTTATATCTTGATCAGAAGGCAACAGGAAGTGGACTGAGACACTGGGTGTGGCTTGAGCATATATGAGACTTCAAAGCCTGCCTCCCCAGTGACACACTTCCTCCAACAAGGCCATAGCAATTTCAAAAAAACTGCACCTCCTAATAGTGCTATTCCCTTTGGGGGACATTTTCTCTTAAACCACTGCAATATGCTAAAGCTCCTTTGCTTCATTTTATCCTTTGGAAGCTCAGTCTCACTTTGTAACCTAGACTGACTTCAGTCTGTGCAGTCTTCCTGCCTCAGCCTCCTGAATGCAGATTCTACAGGGTACACTGTGTATAAACAGAGCCAGCTCTGTGTTTCAGAGATAATAGGACCTAGGCTGAAATCTCACTAGAGATTTGGAGTTAGATAAATTATCTGTGTCAGGCTTTTAGGCTGTATAGCAGGGTAACAAGACTACTCTTTAGGGAGGTGATTTCCACAGGAAGAGATAGAATTTAACCTTTTGTGGGGATTCACTTTGGTGATAGCATTGGTAGAGAGTCTAATACTCTGGTTAGTAGGGCGACAGTGCATAGCTCCTATCACAGAAGACCATGTCCTGAACTTTTTATCAACAGCTGTAAGATGTTAATTCAGATAAAAATTATCTTTATAGTTACCCAAGCCTGGACTATTTTACATAAAATGTAATGTTTTTGCATAGTTTTAATTTTTAACTAAAATATTTCATAATCTCCCCCTTCCCTTTCCTCCCTTCAAGCCCTTTTACTTATCCCTCTTTGCCTCCTCTGGAATTTATGGTCTCTCTTTTTTTCCCTTGTAATTGTATATAAATACAACCTGTTCAATCTGTTTCATGTTATATGCATAAAGTTTCCCGGACTATAAATTATTAACATGTAAACTGAGGGAAAAATATACTTTGTTTTCTTTCTGCTCTATGGTCAAAGTTTGTTCATCCTTTGGAAAATAAATCCCATAACCCACACTGACACAGTTCCCACAATTAAATCATCAATATGAGTGTCTATCAGACTGTAGCTGAGCAGACAATAATCTCAGTGACATATGTGAGTGTCACTATTGATTCTCTCATTATGTGTCCCAGAGTAGCAATTCCTGGGCATTTTTTTAAAAAGAAAGCAACTATTTGACATATATTAATAAGCTACATGTTCTTTAAAAATTCTTATTTGACATCCATGTAAACAATATCCTGTGATCGTATTCACCCTGTTACTCTCTCTTCTCTCCCCCACTGTTATTGGTCCCTTATCCTTCCATGCTAGTTCTACTTCCATATCCTGTTTTCTTTGCTTGACTGTTTATTTTTCTTTTGTCCCCTGGACCTTGGAGGAAAGCCTGATAAAGCTTTCCCATTTAGGGCTGAACAGGCACTAGTCACTTATTCTCTGCATTTGGAACAGTTATGAGTTTTTTTTGTGAACCATTGTCCTTTGCAGACAGAAACTTCACTGGTGCAGGCTGAAGACAGGACCAGTCTGTAAGAATAAATATAAATATTTAAGTGGTGGTTTGACAACACGTCCACTTAGCAAAATACCAGCAGTAGGTTCTTCTTCCTTCTATGGCTTATACTTCTCCAGTGTTTGAGCAGGTTTACAGAATAGGCATGAACGCCCTGCTTGAGACAGAAATTTTTGTGATATATGAATTATTTTCCTTTTGTCTCTTCTTTACTAGGCAGTTAAAGAAATATAATGTTTTCAAATTTTATTTATTTTATGTGTATGACTATTTTGCTTCATGCATGTATGTGTACCACAAATGTTTTAAAAACGAGAGTGAAGGTAGGTTTGATGAGCTTTGACTTTCATTACTGGATAGTAAACATAGCATGATAATCTGTTCTGAAAGGTAGAGATGATTGAAGGCTGTGGTTTGCTATGCTTTTGAGATGACTAAAGGAGACAGTTCTATCTGAGGCTATTGGGGGAGTGAACATAATGCCTGGTACACAATAAGTGCTCACACATGGTAGCTGTTATTATAATTAGGAGGCAGGACACTAGAAGGATTAAGTACCGGTCAATCAGTGCAAGGTGGCTACCTACAGCACACAAAGCCTGTTTCTTGAGTAAGAAAGAATTCAATTCTGGGACAGCCTGATGTCAGAAAGATGCCATGGCAGGTTCTACTTCAAGATGATAATGAGTGCAGCTTTGGGGCTCCAAATTTAAACCTAGACTCTCATAGGAAGGGGATACAGCAGCTGGTCCAGTCCATACAGAAATGGTGAGCAGATCAGCAATTTGATTCAACTTACTTCTTCATCTTCATGGAGTAGACAGTGGTGCATGGGATGTTTCTGTCGCTAGTGATACCTTGTTCTCCCATCACTGTGTTAGCCATCTGATTACCCATGTGACTTCCTCCAGTGTTAGAGGATTAATTTTGTTGTCATGTTACTTGAGTATATCATTGAGGAGAAAGCCTCAAGTGGCATTTTAGAACACAGGCAGAGCCCTTAAGTTTGGGGGTGGCTTCCATGACTTACAGTACAGAGTATTCTGTCATTGGAACCTACCACTGTTCTTAATTCTCATGTGGCTCATAAATAATGGCATATTCTCAGCACTAGGTACTACTTGTGGTTGATAATACAAATAGTGGAATGTTTTGATAAGAAGTTAGAAATTCTACTGATGAGATGATGTGTGAACTTTCCTCTTGCATGTCAACCCCAGGCATTATAAAGAAACTTCATGGCAATGCTTGATTGACTAGGTAAAACAATAAATGCATTTTTAATGAGGATAAAAGTTTTCTTTCTTTCCCTGAGCTAATCACAAAGCATGGATTAAATCCCTTATTTAAGAAGACTGTTATGGATTTTTGTGCCAGGGCAATGAAAAATGGATCATCTTTCTTAAATGGAGTCTCCCAAATATAACCACTGACTTATAATGTAGATTGGCCAGAATAATGTATAAAACATGAAGTGAACATTTAAATAATTTTATGATGATAGTGATATTAGGTAAATAATTAAATATAAAGTGACACAGTATGCTAGGTTTTAAAATAACTGGCCAGTGAATGATATTAAACAGTGAGATGCCAGGAGATTTTACTTTTAAAATATATAATACCGCATAAGGTATAATATGAATTGGAAGTATGTCTTAGAATATATGGATTTAAAATGGAAGATGATCTTATTCCAAAGTCACTTCAACTCTGGGGTTTGTTTAATTAGAATACTTGGAAAAATTGAAACGTGGCCTGATCCTTTAGGGATACAAAGGCTTTTGGAGCTCTACCAGTTCTGACATAATGCATCTATGGAATTTCTGGAAATACTCCCTCCCTTACACCTCTTAAATACCATTTCAGTAGAGATAAAATACTTAGGGAATTTCTTCAAGTATTACTTAGTATGTTTTCTTTGACTCTCGGCTTGTCTATAAGGCATGTTCTTCCCTTTGTGAATGTATATTTTTTTCCTGAAAGCCAATTCTCTGTAAAGCTGCATTCTGGATAGTACAATCTCTGGTTTGATACAAGCTTAGAAAGGAATGGACATGAGTCCAACTGGGACTCCTAGTCTCCACACTCGTAATTGAAATATATACTCTACATGGTTTCTTTGCCTTCAACATTAATACCCATCTGCTGAAATGGCAAGGTGCCTGCTCTCTGGTGGTTGGATAGATGCCCCGGAGCACAGGTGCCTGGCAATGATGGGCTTAGAGAAATCCTTGACAAAACATTGTTCGTGACATTTCCTCTGCAGGCCATCTCTCCTGGGTACATGTTATGCAGAGGGCTCTCCCTTCCTGTCTGATGTCATGACTGTGGCTGTATGTCTTCAGAAATTCCTGCTCATCATTAAAATAAAAATCTCAGAGCAAGGTGACATTTAAAAGCAGAAACCATAATTTTTTTGAATCTTGAGGTCTAATTCAGATTTTATAAAATGTTTTTTCTTGAGAGATCTTAAATATCAAAATTTTAAGCTCAGATTATCATTGAAAGCACTAGTTACTTATTATATTGTATTAATAGTCCATTTAAACTTGGAATTCATGAATTTAAACATGAATTCAAAAGCTAAGGCATAATGATGTATTATATGACATGTATATGCATGTATAACATTTCAAATAAATCTTAATAAATCTCAAATAAATGATAATCTTTTTGTCATCTCATTTTAAGGGCTACTGTATCCAGAGAACTTAAAAGAGATATGAACAAGGGACTGGGGACACAGTTCAGGTGGTTAAGTGTGTGCCACATAAGCTTTAACACCTAAGCTCACATTCCCAGCGCCCACAAAAAAGCTGGGCATGCTAGTGCTTTCTTCTAATGACGGTGTTAGGGAGGTGGGGACAGGAGGATCTATGGGACTTGCTGGCCAGCCAGTCTGGGTAAAGCAGTGAACAAATGCCAGGTCTGAGGAGAGACCCTGTCTCAAAAAACAAAAGGCGGAAAGTGACTGTAATTGGTATCCAGCATCAACCTCTGGCCTCAACAAATGCACATGCACTTATAACCACAAGCATACACAAGTATGTTTTACACACACACACACACACACACACACACACACACACACACACACACACTAAATGTTAACCACTACGTATCTTCTGATAATTTTTTTTGGAGTGAAAGTTTCTCATTGGAGTAACTTAACCCTTTGTTTAGACCCTCAGGAGACAGATGTGACAGTAAAGAGATTTTGAAACCTTATGAGTCATACTGTCATTAGGAGATGGCAGATTTTCCAAAGATTGGACTAAATATTTGGGAGTAGCAAGAAGATGAAGGTAGGAGCCCTTTGATCAATTTATAGTCCTCATAAAGTTCCCTCAGGCTTGGTAAAGGAAAGGTGAGGTATAAACAAGAAGATGGATGTCGCAACATGGACATTTGAAAGAGCACGCCCCTGTCCATCTTACAAGCTAAGCCCAGGGATGATGCAAGAACACAAAGGAGAAATAATGGTGAACTTTCTATAGGTATGGTGAACTGTCTATAGGTAACTGGGGGTCTCAGGAAGCTCCAGGAACAGAGCTTTGGGTTGTTACAGTCACCCTGGACCCAGGTTGTTCAAGGATTCGAGGATCTATATCTCCCTTCTCATCTTTTATAGCTTGGGAATATCAGAGCACTCTGGTGCTTTATACAACCTTAAAAAGAAATAACATAAAATCAAACTCCACTGAATTTGTTTCTCCTTTTTGAGAGGTTTTAAACTGATATAAGCTGTTTAAAAATATCATAGAATTATGTTCGTAGTTCCAGTGTGTGTCATGCGCTTTACATCGGCTGCATAATTTTGATTGTGAAGTCTTCCTGGAGAGAGTAAAGTATGAACATGAGATCTTTACAACTTATCTTCTCGTTTTTATTTTGTGAAAGGCAGTGATTGCACCTGTTCATATAAGACAGGCATTAGGTTGCCCATCACGCTCAGGAAAAGTCTAACTCAACACCACACTCTCTTTTGTTTCCGCTCTGTTGCTTTCATAGAACCTAGAAGACTTTTTTTTTTTTTTTTAGTCCAGGATCTTGTGAAAACAGCAAACTGAGTTTTGACATTTATCAGAGCCAATACACTACAATAAGACCTCAAGCCATTTGAGATTTTTAATTTTATTTATCTGTGTGTGTGTTCATATGTGTATATGTATATGTGCACGTAGGTGCCAAGGGAGGCTAAAGAGGACTGTAGATCCCTGGGAGCTGAAGTTAAATGTGGTTGTAAACTGCCCAGTGTGGGCGCTGAGAACTAAACTCAGGTCCTCTGCACAGCAGCAAGCACTCTTAATGGTGGGCATTTCCCAGCTCGCTCCATTCTATTAAAATTCTATTATTAAGAAGCTATTTATGGTGTTGGCTATCATTGTCTACTATCCATTTCCTCTTTGCCCAGAAATCAAATCTGTTCACAAACATTCTGTTTAGGAGAGAACACTTCTTAGTGAATGAGATGTTTCTCTTGTGCCATGACGCTTACACATTTGCTTCAAGGTTTCTACGGTTGGATATTCCCAGTCCTTACTCTGTTCTTTGTTTATGGAGCTAGACAATGGACAGTTTCGTGGACACAACCATTCTTGGTAGATTCTGGCAGAATTGTTCTGTGCTCAGAATGCTTCTTGTGCTCTCTTGGTAAGAACGCCTGCCTGCTTGTGCTTCTCTGACTCCTTGAGTGCCCGTGCTCTCCTTGATCAGTATGTTCCTGCCGCCTGCTCCGCATTCTGAATGTGTCATTGATGTTCTGAAACAAGGAGGCTGGCCAGGGTATTTTAAATATCTTTTGCTGGCATTAAGTCTGTGGTCCAAGACCAATGCACATTTCCCCCTTTATTCATCACCAAGACACTGATGAGTCAACACAATTTAACATTCTTTTCTGTTTATTTACATGTTTTTGTTTCATGTCTAAAAGAAGATGGACACATTTGTACCCACAAGTCAGAGGGGGGAAAAATCAGTAAAAGCTGACCTTGACTTCATATCTCCATTCTCTTTAATTGCTGTATTGTTGTATAAGCCTGCATCTGCCTACCTTACTGTTAATATTTTTCAAAAGCTAGATTCATTCTAACTAGAAAAAAAGCCAACTATTATTGAGATAAAAATTATTGAAATCATTCTGATTTTCAAATAACTTTTGAGAGTTGTACATGGCACTCTGGGGTTTCTTATTATGCTCTGCTTCAACATGGGAAAAATACAAAGAAACATGTGGGAATAATTCATAAGGCATTTATGTGCCGTATAATCTGGTTTCATAAATTCATGTAACGGGGGGTTTTCTGGGAATAATTTTCACTGATTAACCTCTAGGTCAATTTGTTATTTTTGTATAACCAACCATGACTTCCTTTCATATATTTAACCTCTGATTCTTCCAGTTGATTAATTTTCTAAATAGTTAATTACTTGATAAATATAAGCGAATTTCTTCTAGCTATCTTGCTGTGTGGTGATTCTTTTAACAACAGAACATCACTTAAATATGGTTTCTCTGGAATTGTCTCCTTTACATCTTTGGGTACCAGAGCATAAATTCTATCTTTTTTTGATATGATAAATGATGTATTTTCAAAATCTGTATAGACAATGACATGTCTCAGTGCATGTAAGGATTAATTACTTTTAAATATAGAAAAATAAAGAAGATACAGGCAAGGCTCTTGTGAAAATCTGCTAATTTCTAATCCAGAGCCAGTATAAGAGATTATACTTTCATCTGTGGTCAAATTTTAGAATGAACACGAGTAAGTAAAACTTCTGTGTTTAGACATTTCTTTTCAATCAATTAACTATTTAAGAAAACTAAGCTGAAGACCTAAACATTAAAGCTGGAATGGTTTGTTTGAAATTTATTATTGTCTCAAAAAGCTGTTGAAGCCTTTTCATTCTGTTCTGCTAATGCACCTCTAACCTTCACACTGATCCAATGAACAACAGAATGACAAAGTAGGGTCCAGATGTAGTAAAATAGAGTTGCATTTATGACTGAAATGCAGCATCGTCTATTTAGGCCAAACTGACATTTCACAAAAAGCCCAGTACAGAGACCATATTTGTTTACTTCAGAGTGCTGAATCAAATCAGTGAAAGGTGATTTGTAAATCGCTTCTTCAGTGAACTTGAATAAATAACTCACAAATCAATGTGTTACAAGGCGCTGGTAACCAGCCCATTTCACTTGAAGCCATGCGGCAGCCTACTGATCTTTTCCTCTGGATTGTGTTGGACGGGAACTGCTGAGGTAGATACAGACGATACTACCTACCTGCCAAGAACAGTTTATTTTAAAAAAGAGGAAATGCAATTAGCATTCATTTTTTTAAAGTTCTTCTAGAGGGCACTGTGACCCTAGAGACCAAACAAGAGAAACTATTGCCATGGAGGAGGTGAGGTAGAGGACACTGGCTTTCCCATGGTGGTTTTCAAGGATCCAGGAAATAGGTGGCCAAGAAGAGATATTCCCCCAATGTTCATGTTTCCTGCTTCTAGTATAACAAGTTTCCAGTGCCTGGGGCCCCAAGCAGGCCTCCCAGGTCTACACAAGCTTTTTCTGCTCCCTCCACTGAGTTTAAACCACATGGTATCTGTTTTTGAATAGAATTCTGATATCTAGGCTGCTGTATTCTCATGGATGAGTTTATATTCCCTTGTGGGACCTGAAGAGCAAGAGTTAAATCTAGAGTCTCTCACTGAATCTGGAGTTCACTGGTTCACCTCGTTTGGTTGACTAATGAGCTCCAGATATCTGTCTGTCTCTGCTCACCTCTATACCTCTAATACCAGGGACACAGGCATGTGCCACAAGGTTCAGGTTTTATGTGGGTACTTAGGATCTAAATTCAGGTCCTCATATTTGCACAGAAGGAAATTATACTGACTGAGACATCTCCCCAGACCCCAGTACATTGATTTCCAAAAGATCTTCAGTTCCTTTGAGACCATATTCTGTGCCTTCAGACATCACATTTCATTGCTTGAGAATATAAACTGAGGAAATAAGAAGGACGACATAAATGTTTCCGTGTTCCAAGACAGTGTGCCTAATTTATTTCCACTGATCACAGAGAGGAGCATTTTATTCCTTCCATGCAAAGGTGTTCTCCGGCATAAGGCAAAAACTCCAAGCTAAGCTGTTATTAATCTCTTCCCAGAAACTCCACTAAACAGTGCTATGAAACATCACCTCTGTGCTTTCTTCACCCTGTGCCAGGCTAGGAAGCAAATTTTCCAGTTAAAGACTAAACATGAAACTTGTAGATTTGCAATGAATAAGAAGTGTTTTTATTCAGTAAGCCATAAAAAGAACACCTGTTTGGAGTTGACAGCAGACTTTTGAAAGCAAGTCGGTTCAAATGCTGTTCCCCATTTCCTCCCCGACCCAGTAAAGTCATAATATTTGTCCTTTCTACTTTATGGCACTGAAGAACTGTTTGTTACCACTGGAGGAAAATGTGTTCGCTGACATGCCTAATACACACGAACTTTTTATAAATGTGGTATTTTCTATTTGGGATGAACTTTTCAAACAACAAAATTATAGCAATGAACATCTTTATTGTATTTCCCTTTTCCATTTGTCATACCACATAAACTCATTGAAAATTTCAGTGTCATAGAAGAGTGTAGAAAATATGATGGCAAAAGTAACTCCAGAAGAATAGTAGAAAATGAAGCCCTGGACCCCTCTTCCTCACTGAATATACTGCCTCCATCACACACCGCCAAATCCCTTGTGTGAAAAATTCACAAGCTCCCTGGAAATTCCTGTGTCCGGGATAGATCACACACATGGAAGCTGGTAATGAAGATGCTATCTCAACCCATTCCAGACATGCCATATAAGATTAAAAGGAATCTCTTTCCTTGCTCTCCCACTCTGTTCCAGTACCAGCTCAAACCTCCTACTCCTCTAAGCTCTCATCCCCTGTCCCTTGCCTTCCATCACCCCCCACCCCCTGCTTGCTCATGTAGATCTCATCATCATTTCTCCATCACTGGGGAATCCATGCGCCCTTCCTAGGGTCATCCTTACTAGGTAGCCTCCCTGGAGCTGTGGTTTGCAGTCTGGTATCCCTTGCTTTATAACTAGTGTCCACTTATGAGTGAAGTGAGTACATACCATGTTTGTCCTTCTTAGTCTGGGTTACCTCACTCAAGATGATATTTTCTAGTTCCATCCATTTGCCTGCAAACTTCATGATGAATGAAGACACCACAGGAATAGGGAGAAACAGGGTGCTAGGGAGGTTCCCAGGAATCCACAAGGATGACTCCACCATAGACTACTGGCAATAGTCGAGAGGGTGCCTGAGCTGGCCTACTCTGATGATAAGATGACTGAATACCCTAACTGTCATCATAGAGCCCTGATCAAGTGCCTAAAGGAAGCAGATGCAGAAAATCACAGCCAGGTCCCAGGCAGAGCTCCAGGAGTCCAATCGACGAGAGAGAGAGAGAGAGAGAGAGAGAGAGAGAGAGAGAGAGAGAGAGAGAGAGAGGGAGGGAGGGAGGGAGGGAGGGAGGGAGGGAGGGAGGGAGGGAGGGAGGGAGGGAGGGAGGGAGGGAGGGAGAGAGAGAGAGAGAGAGAGAGAGAGAGAGAGAGAGAGAGAGAGAAGGGATTCTATGAGCAAGAGATCAAGAGATATCGAGACCATGATTGGAAAAAGTACAGAGACAACTAGCCAAACTAGTGGAAACACATGAACCAATAGCTGAGGAGGCCCCATGGTACTGAACTAGACCCTCTGGATAAGTGAGACAGTTGTTTAGCTTGAACTGTTTAAAGGCTCCCAGGCAGTGGGATTGGAACCTGTTCCTAGTACATGAGTTGACTTTTTGGAACCTAGTGCCTATGATGAGGCACTTTGCGAAGCCTTGGAGCAAGGAGGAGGGGCTTGGACCTGCCTCAACTGAATGTACCAGGCTCCGCTGACTCCCCACGTGAGACCTTGCCTTGGAGAAGGCAGGAAAAAGGTGTGGGTTGGGGGGAATGCTAGGGGATGGGAAGAGGGAGAACAGGGGAATCTGTGGTTGGTATGTAAAATGAATAGAAAATCTCTTAATAAAAAAAAAAAAGATTAAAAGGAAACCCTAACATCCAGCATATCTGGAGAGCGAAAGATATGGTTTTCACATACAGTGTCCAGATCTTTCCTGGGGTCATCTAGAGTTCTGGCTTCTATCTTACTTGCTTCAGAGCATGGGTGGAATCCAGCATCTTCTAAATGCTTCGTGGATAGTTAAAAAACAAACAAGACTTTTGAATTTGCACATAGTCACCATAGCCTCACATTCTACTTCAGTGTAAAGAAAGTACTCACAAACTCCCCAGTTCCTCCTGGAGAAAAGACTTGGGCTACACATCAAATATTCTGACATCTCATATGCCAAATTAAATTTTTACCTCTGTTCAAGTGCTAAATGACTGGGAAGGGTGAGAAGAAAGAAGACAGTTTGACTGGTAATTTGTAGAGCCTCTCTACTTAGTATAGCACAAAACTAATGGGCAAAAACATTTATGTCCCAGGTTGTCCCTGGGAGGGAGAGAGTTGGTCGATACAACCTAGGTGCCAATATTTCTGGGGTATGCTCAAAAGAATTATTTCTGTTACGCCTGTTTCAGAGTATTGTTGGGGGTTCACATACTCTGTATTCCTAGGATCCAATGGTCAAAGAAGAATCAACTTGATCCATCATATAACTGCTACTCACAGCTCCTTGTGACTCAGGTATCAGTAGAGTGAGTGGGGAAAATTGTTTCAGATCCCAGTTTTTCTTGTAGAGACACAAAACTGCACAGAGCCTTGGTAATCTGACTTTCTGTCGTCTCCAAAGAGCCTACACTCAGTCCTTGTTGTTTCAGAGATGCCACGTGCTCCATACACCTGAGACCTTCTGAGAACAAACCACCATGAAGGTTTAAGGAAAATAGTCTCAATCAAAGGAACAATATGTTTATAAACTGATACTAATGTAGAAATATGACAGGGAATTTAAAATAATCATTACAAAAGTCCCCAATTATGGTAAGAGAGCAAAGCATGTGCCTTGTGAAAATTTCCACAGAGAGAAGATAGTAAACATGCCAGATGCAAATCTCAAAGCTGAAACTTATGGTAATAGAATGAAAAATGCACAATAGTGGTTCAAAGCCAAGTAGAACAAAAATCAGAAGGATCACAGATATAAAAACAGATCATTGGAATTGATCCAATTAAAAGAGTTCTGGGACATAACTCAGTGGTAGAACTTGGATCTAGCATGAGCAAGGACCCTACATTCAACCCCCAGCATCACCAAAACGGACTTTGAATTGATCAATTAGAAGAGAAAACTTAGGAGACATATACTTTTTGGGGTGTCAGTAAGGTTAAAAAGATAGAAAAGGAAAAGAATATTAAAAAAAAGAAACCATGAAAGACCACCAAAATCCTGTGAAATAGTCATCTTAATCCAGGCATCAAAAGAAAAACAATGATCACATGCAAGGAAATCCTCCTGAGACTATGAGTGGATCCCTAACCATCAGGGCAGAAGATCATGGAATTCAAAATGCTAAATGAAAAAGAAATGCCAACAAGAATAATTCTTCAAAATTAAGATGTGATAAAGACTTTCTGGACAAACACTGGCAGTGTTGATCTCTGCTTGACTACCATATAAAAGTACTATAAGGGGAATTTTGAGCTGAAATAAAATTAGGACACTAAGTAGTATAGTGAAATCATAATGAATGTAGATCAATACATATGCATGATGCCATGAAGTTCATCAGTAAATCATAAAAATAAAGGCAAAAATATTAAAAGTTACTATACATATAATGTTCTTAGTCAATACACAATATGGAAATACCATATGTGGTATTAACAACCAAACATAGGAAGGAAGTAAAAGCATGTGGTTTTGTACGCGATTAAGTTGTTCTTGATATACAATAAGCTATTTAGGTAAGTCCTGTGAAAGCCGTAAAGAAGGTACCTGTAGAAGGTAATCAAAGGGAC
The DNA here is from genome assembly GCF_049852395.1 of Peromyscus maniculatus bairdii. Taxonomy (NCBI): domain Eukaryota; kingdom Metazoa; phylum Chordata; class Mammalia; order Rodentia; family Cricetidae; genus Peromyscus; species Peromyscus maniculatus. Next base: position 56,214,709 of record NC_134855.1, read on the forward strand.
ATATAGGAACCAAAGTATGTCAGTGCAAGGCAAGGCCCTAAAAAAGTGCAAAAGAGCAAACAAAACCATAAGACAAAGATAAAGTTAATATTAAAATGTCATGTGAAAGTCCTTTCCTATTAATTAAAAATGTAAAATAGATATGACTCCACCACCAAAAAATACAAAAAGCTAGGCCCACTGGGCATGGTGGTGGACACTTTTAATTCAGCACCCAGGACACTGAGGCAGGAGGAGTGCAAGTTTGAGTGCAGTCCAGCTTATAGAGTGAGTTCACGTCCAGGTTGTGCACCACGAGCCTGTCTCAAAAACAAACAAACAAGCAAACAAACAAACAACATAGCTCAGCGGTTCTCAACCTTCCTAATGCTGCGACCCTGTAATACAGTGCCTCATGTTATGTTGACCCCCAACCATAAAATTATTTTTGTTGTTACTTCATAACTGTAATTTTGCTACTGTTATGAATTGTAATGTAAATAAGTGTTTTCTGATGATCTTAGGTGATCCCTGTGAAAGGGTCATTCTACCCACAAAGGGGTCACATCCCACAGGTTGAGAGCCACTACCATAGCCCAAGTATGTGGTTTTTTGTTGTTGTTGTTTTTTTAAATAAGAACACACTGGCTAAAAATGGAGATGGAAAGAGATATTCTGTGGAAACGGTAACCAAAGGAGAATGCAATTAAAACTATTTCTATCAAATAACATAGTTTTAAGTTAAAAACCAGCAACAGACAAAGGCAGACATTAAATAATGACAAAGGAATCAATTCCTGAGGAAGCAACACAGTTATAAATACATGCAGACCCAACATCAGAGTACTTGAATCTATAAAGCAAATAGCAAAGAACTGAGGAGAGAATCGAACTGAACATGATAATAGGAGTAATATCCTGTTTTCAATAATAACTAGAAGATGTGGAGAGAATGGCAGATGCTGGGGTCATGACAGGAAGTTGGGAGTCACTGTTCAAAGGTTTTATGTATATAAAGTTTCAGTTATGCAAGTTAAACAGATTCTGGTGGCCTGATGCACAATACCATGCTTAAACCAACAGCACCATAGTGGATATGTGCAATTTCATTAAGAGGGTAGATCTTGTGTTAAATATGCTTATCACAACCATGTAGCTAGAGTTTTCCAGTCCTGCCTGGCCCACGGTCAGGACAAATCTCTCTCACCCACCAGTCCCACAGCCGCTTAGACCCAACCAAGTAAATACAGAGACTTATATTGCTTACAAACTGAATGGCTGTGACAGGCTTCTTGTTATCTAGTTCTTCTATCTTAAAATAATCCATATCTATGAGTCTATAAGTTGCCACATGGCTCATGGCTTACTAGTATCTTACATCTCACTTTTCATGGTGGCGGCTGGCAGTGTCTCCCTGTCTCAGCCTTCCACTTCCCAAAATTCTCTTTGCTTGTCCTGTCTATATTTCCTGCCTGGCTACTGGTCAATCAGCATTTTATTTATACAGAGCAATATCCACAGCACTTCCCCTTTTCTTTTTTTTTTTCCAAAAAGGAAGGTTTTAACTTTTACATAGTAAAATTACATATAACAAAACAATTATCAAGCATGAATTACAGTTACAATATCTAGTCTATTTATAATATCTAGTCTATTTGTATTTGGCAAGATTAAAGAAGATATCCTATCTTATATTTGTGAGTCTAAGGTTTCATATCTAACTTATCTTTTATCATAACTGAAGAAAATTATAACTCTAGTCTTCAACTACATCAAAGACCCCAGAAGGATATATTATTACCTGAGAAATGGGATATAGCTAGAGTTTTCCTGCCTTGCCCACAGTCAGGACAAATCTTTGTCACCTGCCAGTCCCACAGCTGCTCAGACCCAACCAAGTAAACACAGAGACTTATATTGCATACAAACTGGCCATGACAGGCTTCTTGATAACTGTTCTTATAGCTTAAATTAATCCATTTCCATAAATCTATACCTTGCCACATGTCTCGTGGCTTACCAGCATCTTCACATGCTGCTTGTCATGGTGGCAGCTGGCGGTGACTCCTTCTGCCTTCCTGTTCTTTCTTTTCTCCTCTCTGTTAGTCCCGCCTATACTTCCTGCCTAGCTACTGGTCAATCAGTGTTTTATTTATTGACCAATCAGAGTAATTTGACATACAGACCATCTCACAGCAATAGGAAAAGGATGCAAAAAACTTTCGGGAGTCTTGCAGGGTAGACAGAGACAGCTGACAGCCTGGACAGTAACCTAATATTCCTTTGTAAAGTTGGGGCATCTGTCTTCAGCCACAGGCCTAGAGTTTCTCAGTCATTTCTTTCTGTGTCCTGTAGAATGTCTGACAGTTTCCTCTGTGAATTAGGAACCTGAAGGACCATTTTGCCAAGAAAAGCTCAGTGGTCACCTTCCCATGGGTCCTGTATGTCCAGTTGATCAAGCAGTCCAAGCAAGAACAGTTTCTTGCACAAATAGCTATTTTTGCCAAGGTGAAGATAAACTCCATATGGAGTGTCTTTGATATCCATCCTCCTCTCTGAAGTAAATCTGTGCTGCCAGGAGCAGACATGTCTCATTGTCCAGAAAGTCTAAATTTTTAAAACATTTTAAATGTCATATTCTGTAGGTCTTTGAAGTGTTTGAAGATTACCAACTTAATTGAATTATATCTATGTATACTTAGCAAACAACATGACTATAAGTTTGACTATCATAGAAGACTAACTATTAATCTGTACTTCTTAATTATCCATTGCAATTTAAATGAGTTACATAAACATAACATCTCAAAGGAGAATAGAAATATATATATATATATATATATATATATATATATATATATATATACAGTATAACAAAATTAAGTTTAAACTTGTATCAATAAACTAAAATCCATAGCAATGTAAAACATTTCTAAACAAGTTGTTACTCTTTAAAAGTAGGTTCATTAGTCTACCCTTTCATCCTATCATATCTATATCATCTTCCCTTTTCTTCTTTAGAAACAGATTACATTCATAACCTGATTTAAATAAAAATATTGGTTTTTCTCTGTCCCATACCAGAGGGCTCTTCTGGTATGGGACAAAAGAATCTCTCAACCTTTTTTTTTTTTTTTTTTTTTTTTTTGCAATATGTTTGGGTTTAGAGAAGGAGTGAGCCAATTCCATCTCCAAAGCCAGCTTGGCATATTTGGGAATTTGGGCATAGATTCTCTTACTACTTCCTGCTGGTGAGGGGCGCTGTATCTTATGGGGACACAAAGAAAATTCTGGGATTATGGGGTAGTCCATGAGGCTGTATTGTCTGAGCCAGTTGCCTTGAAACCATTCTGGATGTTGGATCATCTGGGCCATGATGTCATCGGAGACGTTTCAGGGGGTCTTGGCTGGTCAAACCTGATGTATCTCAATCTGGAACAAATCCATAGCCTCTGGCTTTCTGTGGAAACAAAAGCAGAGCCTCCTTTCCAAAGCAACATATCCTTACATGCAAATTTTGAAGTCAAGGTACCTTTAAAGTATACATATTGGCTTAACTCAACAGCTTTTATAATCAAATATTTTTCTTCAATTACGAATATCAAAGACAATATAATCCAGATTATCTGTGTGATAGCCATCTTTATGTGGCTTATTTTTTAATATTACTTTCAGTTTCTCTTTAAAGACTTTATTTTTTTAAAAAAAAATATGGAACGCTTCACGAATTTGCGTGTCATCCTTGCACAGGGGCCATGCTAATCTTCTCTGTATCGTTTCAATTTTAGTATATGTGCTGCCGAAGCGAGCACAAGACTTTATTTTTAAAAACTATTTCTTTATATAACTGTATATATTCCTTTTTCTCTCTCTTCCAAGCTTACGTACATTTTTACACACATTGTAAAGCATTTGAAGTCTTGTTCCATCTGAATCTGTCTTATCGTGAACCTATTGCTTTAAACTGAAACATTTCTAAGACTGAAACAGCACTGTGGCTGCTGGCTCCACCCACCTCAGCTTCCCAGTATGACGGTGGTACAGTTTACCACCAGCTTTGGGTCTGGAGCCATGTGTACCATCACGATCAGAAGCAGTTCTATCAAAGCAGCTTGTAGCCCAGAAACTTCTTTGTTGTTGTACTAGCAAAGACTAAATCCACCACGCAGCAGTGTAATGTGCCTCTTGTGGATGCCTCATTCTGGTCAAAAGCACACGCCAGGAACCCGCCATAGTAGCTCAAACCCTCATGTTGTGGCTATAATTTTACTATGTGAAAGTTAAAACCTTAATTTGAAAAAGAAGAAAAGTGGAAGTGCTGTGGATATCGCTCTGTATAAATAAAATTCTGATTGGCCAGTAGCCAGGCAGGAAGTATAGGCAGGATAAGCAGAGAAGAGGATTCTGTGAGGTAGAAGGCTGAGGCAGAGAGACACTGCCAGCTGCTGTCATGACAAGTGAGATGTAAGGTACTGGTAAGCCATAAGGCATGTGGCAACTTATAGATTAATAGAAATGGGTTAATTTAAGATATAAGAACAGTTAGTAAGAAGTCTGCCATGGCCATACAGTTTGTAAACAATATAAATCTCTATGTGTTTACTTGGTTGGGTCTAAGTGGCTGTGGAACTGGCCGGTGAGAAAGATTTGTCCTGATTGTGCCCAGGCAGTTAAACTCTTGCTACACAACCAGAAAATGCAAAGAAAAGTAAAATACTGTTTTTCAGAATTAAAATTGAAGTAGTATATATGTCATAGAAAAGTGAAATACTTCCCTTTTATCCCAAATTTAAAGTCTTAAATCACCTCCATAAAAATGTAATGTTCATACATTAACAAGTGATTAATCAAAAACTGATATTGGCAGAAAATGCATTATAGAAATATACTGCAAACATGGCTCAGCTGATACTTCATGTCCAGATGTCACGGGCAGCTCTGTACACAATTCAGTGACTGGTTCAGATAGACAAGGTTTCTCACGCTCTCCGCTCGGCCATACTATCTGCTGCTCAGCATAGGCAGAGAACTTGGTCTGCTTTCAAATGACTGCTTTCAAAGTAGCTCTCACAGAAATCAGAATTCCATAGTTCTAACATATTTTCTCCTAAGGCAAACAAACAATACAGAAGTCTTTACCTAGGACAAACAACTTACAGCCTGTAAAGCCAGAGTCAGCAGAAACACAGATAGCCCTAACATAAATGTTTTACCAAGTCATTATTCTGGTAACAAATACGTTTCACTGGGATCATTTAGTTAATGACATTTATTTTAAGAATAAGCATTAAAAGAGCAGTATGGGAATAATTAATTCAGGAATACATGGGCACATTTAGCTCAGAAGATTACATTCTGTCTAGGTAGAAAGAATTCTGCAAGCATTTGCTAACTCATCTCACCCGGAAAGTAAATAAAAGAAAACTGATTCAATATTTTATAAACTAAAA